>NW_028120763.1:0-402491 GCF_965178545.1 Coloeus monedula | reverse complement strand
AGGAATTTCCCCAATATCCACCCTGAGCCTCCCCTGGCCCAGCCTGAGGCCGTTCCCTCTCCTCCTGTCCCTGTTCCCTGGGAGCAGAACCCGACCCCCCCGGCTGCCCCCTCCTGTCAGGGACTTGTGCAGAGCCACAAGGTCCCGCCTGAGCCTCCTTTGCTCCGGGCTGTGCCCCTTTCCCAGCTCTCTCAGGAACTCTCCAGCCCCTTGCCAGCTCCGTTCCGTTGCCTGGACTCGCTCCAGCCCCTCCGTGTCCCTCTTGTCCCAGAGGTGCTGCCAGCACTGCAGGTGCCCCAGCAGTGCCAGCACAGGGACGGGCCCAGCGCACCCGCGCATGCGCAGTGGGGAGGGGGGGGGGGGCCCAGCGCGCCCGCGCATGCGCAGTGGTGTGGGGGGGGGGTCGGCCATCGCCCCCGCGCATGCGCAGTGGGGTGGGGGGCCGGCCGGCGCGCCCGCGCATGCGCAGTGGGGGTGGGGGGGCCGTCCAGCTCTCCCGCGCATGCGCAGTGGGGTGGGTGTCGGGCCAGCGCCCCCGCGCATGCGCAGTGGGGTGGGGGGCCGGCCGGCGCGCCCGCGCATGCGCAGTGGGGGTGGGGGGGCCGTCCAGCTCTCCCGCGCATGCGCAGTGGGGTGGGGGTAGGGCCAGCGCGCCCGCGCATGCGCAGTGGTGTGGGGGGGGGGCCAGCGCGCCCGCGCATGCGCAGAGGGGGTGGGGGGGGCCGTCCAGCTCTCCCGCGCATGCGCAGTGGGGTGGGGGTAGGGCCAGCGCACCCGCGCATGCGCAGTGGGGGGTGGGGGGGGCCCAGCGCGCCCGCGCATGCGCAGTGGTGTGGGGGGGTCGGCCATCGCCCCCGCGCATGCGCAGAGGGGTGGGGGGCCGGCCGGCGCGACCGCGCATGCGCAGTGGGGGTGGGGAGGCCGTCCAGCTCTCCCGCGCATGCGCAGTCGGGTGGGGGTAGGGCCAGCGCCCCCGCGCATGCGCAGTGGGGTGGGGGGCCGGCCAGCGCGCCCGCGCATGCGCAGTGGGGTGGGGGGGTAGGGCCAGCGCGCCCGCGCATGCGCAGTGGGGTGGGAGTAGCCCAGCCTGGGGGTGCCTTTTGTTCTGGTCCTCCGTGGGGCTGCCTTGAGAGCGGAATCAAGGTTGGAAAAGACCTCGGAGATCACTGAGTGCCACCAGCAGCAGCACGGCCAGCGCTGACCACGTCCGTCCATGCCACAGCCACAGGTGTTGGAGCACTCCCAGGGGTGGGCACTCCAAACCTCCCTGGGCAGCTGTGCCAAGGCCTGAGCGCCCTTTCCATGGAGGAATTTCCCCAATATCCACCCTGAGCCCAGCCTGGCCCAGCCTGAGGCCGTTCCCTCTCCTCCTGTCCCTGTTCCCTGGGAGCAGAACCCGACCCCCCCGGCTGCCCCCTCCTGTCAGGGACTTGTGCAGAGCCACAAGGTCCCGCCTGAGCCTCCTTTGCTCCGGGCTGTGCCCCTTTCCCAGCTCTCTCAGGAACTCTCCAGCCCCTTGCCAGCTCCGTTCCCTTGCCTGGACTCGCTCCAGCCCCTCCGTGTCCCTCTTGTCCCAGAGGTGCTGCCAGCACTGCAGGTGCCCCAGCAGTGCCAGCACAGGGACGGGCCCAGCGCACCCGCGCATGCGCAGTGGGGGGGGGGGGGGGGGGGCCCAGCGCGCCCGCGCATGCGCAGTGGTGTGGGGGGGGGTCGGCCATCGCCCCCGCGCATGCGCAGTGGGGTGGGGGGCCGGCCGGCGCGCCCGCGCATGCGCAAAGGGGGTGGGGGGGGCCGTCCAGCTCTCCCGCGCATGGGCAGTGGGGTGGGGGTAGGGCCAGCGCACCCGCGCATGCGCAGTGGGGGGTGGGGGGGGCCCAGCGCGCCCGCGCATGCGCAGTGGGGTGTGGGGGGGGTCGGCCATCGCCCCCGCGCATGCGCAGTGGGGTGGGGGGCCGGCCGGCGCGCCCGCGCATGCGCAGTGGGGGTGGGGGGGGCCGTCCAGCTCTCCCGCGCATGCGCAGTGGGGTGGGGGCAGGGCCAGCGCCCCCGCGCATGCGCAGTGGGGTGGGGCGCCGGCCAGCGCGCCCGCGCATGCGCAGTGGGAGGGGGGGTAGGGCAGGCGCACCCGCGCATGCGCAGTGGGGGGTGGGGGGGGCCCAGCGCGCCCGCGCATGCGCAGTGGTGTGGGGGGGGTCGGCCATCGCCCCCGCGCATGCGCAGTGGGGGTGGGGGGCCGGCCGGCGCGCCCGCGCATGCGCAGTGGTGGTGGGGGGCCGCCCAGCTCTCCCGCGCATGCGCAGTGGGGTGGGGGGCCGGCCAGCGCCCCCGCGCATGCGCAGTGGGGTGGGGGGCCGGCCAGCGCGCCCGCGCATGCGCAGTGGGAGGGGGGGTAGGGCCAGCGCCCCCGCGCTTGCGCAGTGGGGTGGGGGGGGCCCAGCCTGGGGGTGCCTTTTGTTCTGGTCCTCCGTGGGGCTGCCTTGAGAGCGGAATCAAGGTTGGAAAAGACCTCGGAGATCACTGAGTGCCACCAGCAGCAGCACGGCCAGCGCTGACCACGTCCGCCCATGCCACAGCCACAGGTGTTGGAGCACTCCCAGGGGTGGGCACTCCAAACCTCCCTGGGCAGCTGTGCCAAGGCCTGAGCGCCCTTTCCATGGAGGAATTTCCCCAATATCCACCCTGAGCCTCCCCTGGCCCAGCCTGAGGCCGTTCCCTCTCCTCCTGTCCCTGTTCCCTGGGAGCAGAACCCGACCCCCCCGGCTGCCCCCTCCTGTCAGGGACTTGTGCAGAGCCACAAGGTCCCGCCTGAGCCTCCTTTGCTCCGGGCTGTGCCCCTTTCCCAGCTCTCTCAGGAACTCTCCAGCCCCTTGCCAGCTCCGTTCCGTTGCCTGGACTCGCTCCAGCCCCTCCGTGTCCCTCTTGTCCCAGAGGTGCTGCCGGCACTGCAGGTGCCCCAGCAGTGCCAGCACAGGGACGGGCCCAGCGCACCCGCGCATGCGCAGTGGGGGGGGGGGGGGGGGGGGCCCAGCGCGCCCGCGCATGCGCAGTGGTGTGGGGGGGGGGGTCGGCCATCGCCCCCGCGCATGCGCAGTGGGGGTGGGGGGGCCGTCCAGCTCTCCCGCGCATGCGCAGTGGGGTGGGTGTAGGGCCAGCGCCCCCGCGCATGCGCAGTGGTGTGGGGGGGGGGGCCAGCGCGCCCGCGCATGCGCAAAGGGGGTGGGGGGGGGGCCGTCCAGCTCTCCCGCGCATGCGCAGTGGGGTGGGGGTAGGGCCAGCGCACCCGCGCATGCGCAGTGGGGGGTGGGGGGGGCCCAGCGCGCCCGCGCATGCGCAGTGGTGTGTGGGGGGGGTCGGCCATCGCCCCCGCGCATGCGCAGTGGGGGTGGGGGGCCGGCCGGCGCGCCCGCGCATGCGCAGTGGGGGTGGGGGGCCGCCCACCTCTCCCGCGCATGCGCAGTGGGGTGGGGGGCCGGCCAGCGCCCCCGCGCATGCGCAGTGGGGTGGGGGGCCGGCCAGCGCGCCCGCGCATGCGCAGTGGGGGTGGGGGGGCCGTCCAGCTCTCCCGCGCATGCGCAGTGGGGTGGGGGTAGGGCCAGCGCGCCCGCGCATGCGCAGTGGTGTGGGGGGGGGGCCAGCGCGCCCGCGCATGCGCAGAGGGGGTGGGGGGGGCCGTCCAGCTCTCCCGCGCATGCGCAGTGGGGTGGGGGTAGGGCCAGCGCACCCGCGCATGCGCAGTGGGGGGTGGGGGGGGCCCAGCGCGCCCGCGCATGCGCAGTGGTGTGGGGGGGTCGGCCATCGCCCCCGCGCATGCGCAGAGGGGTGGGGGGCCGGCCGGCGCGACCGCGCATGCGCAGTGGGGGTGGGGAGGCCGTCCAGCTCTCCCGCGCATGCGCAGTCGGGTGGGGGTAGGGCCAGCGCCCCCGCGCATGCGCAGTGGGGTGGGGGGGCCGGCCAGCGCGCCCGCGCATGCGCAGTGGGGTGGGGGGGTAGGGCCAGCGCGCCCGCGCATGCGCAGTGGGGTGGGAGTAGCCCAGCCTGGGGGTGCCTTTTGTTCTGGTCCTCCGTGGGGCTGCCTTGAGAGCGGAATCAAGGTTGGAAAAGACCTCGGAGATCACTGAGTGCCACCAGCAGCAGCACGGCCAGCGCTGACCACGTCCGTCCATGCCACAGCCACAGGTGTTGGAGCACTCCCAGGGGTGGGCACTCCAAACCTCCCTGGGCAGCTGTGCCAAGGCCTGAGCGCCCTTTCCATGGAGGAATTTCCCCAATATCCACCCTGAGCCCAGCCTGGCCCAGCCTGAGGCCGTTCCCTCTCCTCCTGTCCCTGTTCCCTGGGAGCAGAACCCGACCCCCCCGGCTGCCCCCTCCTGTCAGGGACTTGTGCAGAGCCACAAGGTCCCGCCTGAGCCTCCTTTGCTCCGGGCTGTGCCCCTTTCCCAGCTCTCTCAGGAACTCTCCAGCCCCTTGCCAGCTCCGTTCCCTTGCCTGGACTCGCTCCAGCCCCTCCGTGTCCCTCTTGTCCCAGAGGTGCTGCCAGCACTGCAGGTGCCCCAGCAGTGCCAGCACAGGGACGGGCCCAGCGCACCCGCGCATGCGCAGTGGGGGGGGGGGGGGGGGGCCCAGCGCGCCCGCGCATGCGCAGTGGTGTGGGGGGGGGTCGGCCATCGCCCCCGCGCATGCGCAGTGGGGTGGGGGGCCGGCCGGCGCGCCCGCGCATGCGCAAAGGGGGTGGGGGGGGCCGTCCAGCTCTCCCGCGCATGGGCAGTGGGGTGGGGGTAGGGCCAGCGCACCCGCGCATGCGCAGTGGGGGGTGGGGGGGGCCCAGCGCGCCCGCGCATGCGCAGTGGGGTGTGGGGGGGGTCGGCCATCGCCCCCGCGCATGCGCAGTGGGGTGGGGGGCCGGCCGGCGCGCCCGCGCATGCGCAGTGGGGGTGGGGGGGGCCGTCCAGCTCTCCCGCGCATGCGCAGTGGGGTGGGGGCAGGGCCAGCGCCCCCGCGCATGCGCAGTGGGGTGGGGCGCCGGCCAGCGCGCCCGCGCATGCGCAGTGGGAGGGGGGGTAGGGCAGGCGCACCCGCGCATGCGCAGTGGGGGGTGGGGGGGGCCCAGCGCGCCCGCGCATGCGCAGTGGTGTGGGGGGGGTCGGCCATCGCCCCCGCGCATGCGCAGTGGGGGTGGGGGGCCGGCCGGCGCGCCCGCGCATGCGCAGTGGTGGTGGGGGGCCGCCCAGCTCTCCCGCGCATGCGCAGTGGGGTGGGGGGCCGGCCAGCGCCCCCGCGCATGCGCAGTGGGGTGGGGGGCCGGCCAGCGCGCCCGCGCATGCGCAGTGGGAGGGGGGGTAGGGCCAGCGCCCCCGCGCTTGCGCAGTGGGGTGGGGGGGGCCCAGCCTGGGGGTGCCTTTTGTTCTGGTCCTCCGTGGGGCTGCCTTGAGAGCGGAATCAAGGTTGGAAAAGACCTCGGAGATCACTGAGTGCCACCAGCAGCAGCACGGCCAGCGCTGACCACGTCCGCCCATGCCACAGCCACAGGTGTTGGAGCACTCCCAGGGGTGGGCACTCCAAACCTCCCTGGGCAGCTGTGCCAAGGCCTGAGCGCCCTTTCCATGGAGGAATTTCCCCAATATCCACCCTGAGCCTCCCCTGGCCCAGCCTGAGGCCGTTCCCTCTCCTCCTGTCCCTGTTCCCTGGGAGCAGAACCCGACCCCCCCGGCTGCCCCCTCCTGTCAGGGACTTGTGCAGAGCCACAAGGTCCCGCCTGAGCCTCCTTTGCTCCGGGCTGTGCCCCTTTCCCAGCTCTCTCAGGAACTCTCCAGCCCCTTGCCAGCTCCGTTCCGTTGCCTGGACTCGCTCCAGCCCCTCCGTGTCCCTCTTGTCCCAGAGGTGCTGCCAGCACTGCAGGTGCCCCAGCAGTGCCAGCACAGGGACGGGCCCAGCGCACCCGCGCATGCGCAGTGGGGGGGGGGGGGGGGGGCCCAGCGCGCCCGCGCATGCGCAGTGGTGTGGGGGGGGGGTCGGCCATCGCCCCCGCGCATGCGCAGTGGGGGTGGGGGGGCCGTCCAGCTCTCCCGCGCATGCGCAGTGGGGTGGGTGTAGGGCCAGCGCCCCCGCGCATGCGCAGTGGTGTGGGGGGGGGGGCCAGCGCGCCCGCGCATGCGCAAAGGGGGTGGGGGGGGGGCCGTCCAGCTCTCCCGCGCATGCGCAGTGGGGTGGGGGTAGGGCCAGCGCACCCGCGCATGCGCAGTGGGGGGTGGGGGGGGCCCAGCGCGCCCGCGCATGCGCAGTGGTGTGTGGGGGGGGTCGGCCATCGCCCCCGCGCATGCGCAGTGGGGGTGGGGGGCCGCCCAGCTCTCCCGCGCATGCGCAGTGGGGTGGGGGGCCGGCCAGCGCCCCCGCGCATGCGCAGTGGGGGGGGGGGGTAGGGCCAGCGCGCCCGCGCATGCGCAGTGGGGTGGGGGGGGCCCAGCCTGGGGGTGCCTTTTGTTCTGGTCCTCCGTGGGGCTGCCTTGAGAGCGGAATCAAGGTTGGAAAAGACCTCGGAGATCACTGAGTGCCACCAGCAGCAGCACGGCCAGCGCTCACCACGTCCGTCCATGCCACAGCCACAGGTGTTGGAGCACTCCCAGGGGTGGGCACTCCAAACCTCCCTGGGCAGCTGTGCCAAGGCCTGAGCGCCCTTTCCATGGAGGAATTTCCCCAATATCCACCCTGAGCCTCCCCTGGCCCAGCCTGAGGCCGTTCCCTCTCCTCCTGTCCCTGTTCCCTGGGAGCAGAACCCGACCCCCCCGGCTGCCCCCTCCTGTCAGGGACTTGTGCAGAGCCACAAGGTCCCGCCTGAGCCTCCTTTGCTCCGGGCTGTGCCCCTTTCCCAGCTCTCTCAGGAACTCTCCAGCCCCTTCCCAGCTCCGTTCCCTTGCCTGGACTCGCTCCAGCCCCTCCGTGTCCCTCTTGTCCCAGAGGTGCTGCCAGCACTGCAGGTGCCCCAGCAGTGCCAGCACAGGGACGGGCCCAGCGCACCCGCGCATGCGCAGTGGTGTGGGGGGGGGGGGTCCGCCATCGCCCCCGCGCATGCGCAGTGGGGTGGGGGGGCCGGCCGGCGCGCCCGCGCATGCGCAGTGGGGGTGGGGGGGCCGTCCAGCTCTCCCGTGCATGCGCAGTGGGGTGGGGGGCCGGCCAGCGCGCCCGCGCATGCGCAGTGGGAGGGGGGGTAGGGCCAGCGCGCCCGCGCATGCGCAGTGGGGTGGGGGGCCGGCCGGCGCGCCCGCGCATGCGCAGTGGGGGTGGGGGGGCCGTCCAGCTCTCCCGCGCATGCGCAGTCGGGTGGGGGTAGGGCCAGCGCCCCCGCGCATGCGCAGTGGGGTGGGGGGCCGGGCAGCGCGCCCGCGCATGCGCAGTGGGAGGGGGGGTAGGGCCAGCGCGCCCGCGCATGCGCAGTGGGTTGGGAGTAGCCCAGCCTGGGGGTGCCTTTTGTTCTGGTCCTCCGTGGGGCTGCCTTGAGAGCGGAATCAAGGTTGGAAAAGACCTCGGAGATCACTGAGTGCCACCAGCAGCAGCACGGCCAGCGCTGACCACGTCCGTCCATGCCACAGCCACAGGTGTTGGAGCACTCCCAGGGGTGGGCACTCCAAACCTCCCTGGGCAGCTGTGCCAAGGCCTGAGCGCCCTTTCCATGGAGGAATTTCCCCAATATCCACCCTGAGCCTCCCCTGGCCCAGCCTGAGGCCGTTCCCTCTCCTCCTGTCCCTGTTCCCTGGGAGCAGAACCCGACCCCCCCGGCTGCCCCCTCCTGTCAGGGACTTGTGCAGAGCCACAAGGTCCCGCCTGAGCCTCCTTTGCTCCGGGCTGTGCCCCTTTCCCAGCTCTCTCAGGAACTCTCCAGCCCCTTGCCAGCTCCGTTCCCTTGCCTGGACTCGCTCCAGCCCCTCCGTGTCCCTCTTGTCCCAGAGGTGCTGCCAGCACTGCAGGTGCCCCAGCAGTGCCAGCACAGGGACGGGCCCAGCGCACCCGCGCATGCGCAGTGGGGGGGGGGGGGGGGGGGGCCCAGCGCGCCCGCGCATGCGCAGTGGTGTGGGGGGGGGGTCGGCCATCGCCCCCGCGCATGCGCAGTGGGGTGGGGGGCCGGCCGGCGCGCCCGCGCATGCGCAGTGGGGGTGGGGGGGGCCGTCCAGCTCTCCCGCGCATGCGCAGTGGGGTGGGGGGGGGCCAGCGCACCCGCGCATGCGCAGTGGGGGGTGGGGGGGGCCCAGCGCGCCCGCGCATGCGCAGTGGGGTGGGGGGGGGGTCGGCCATCGCCCCCGCGCATGCGCAGTGGGGGTGGGGGGCCGGCCGGCGCGCCCGCGCATGCGCAGTGGGGGTGGGGGGGCCGTCCAGCTCTCCCGCGCATGCGCAGTGGGGTGGGGGCAGGGCCAGCGCCCCCGCGCATGCGCAGTGGGGTGGGGCGCCGGCCAGCGCGCCCGCGCATGCGCAGTGGGAGGGGGGGTAGGGCAGGCGCACCCGCGCATGCGCAGTGGGGGGTGGGGGGGGCCCAGCGCGCCCGCGCATGCGCAGTGGTGTGGGGGGGTCGGCCATCGCCCCCGCGCATGCGCAGTGGGGGTGGGGGGGCCGCCCAGCTCTCCCGCGCATGCGCAGTGGGGTGGGGGGCCGGCCAGCGCCCCCGCGCATGCGCAGTGGGGTGGGGGGCCGGCCAGCGCGCCCGCGCATGCGCAGTGGGAGGGCGGGTAGGGCCAGCGCGCCCGCGCATGCGCAGTGGGGTGGGGGGGGCCCAGCCTGGGGGTGCCTTTTGTTCTGGTCCTCCGTGGGGCTGCCTTGAGAGCGGAATCAAGGTTGGAAAAGACCTCGGAGATCACTGAGTGCCACCAGCAGCAGCACGGCCAGCGCTGACCACGTCCGCCCATGCCACAGCCACAGGTGTTGGAGCACTCCCAGGGGTGGGCACTCCAAACCTCCCTGGGCAGCTGTGCCAAGGCCTGAGCGCCCTTTCCATGGAGGAATTTCCCCAATATCCACCCTGAGCCTCCCCTGGCCCAGCCTGAGGCCGTTCCCTCTCCTCCTGTCCCTGTTCCCTGGGAGCAGAACCCGACCCCCCCGGCTGCCCCCTCCTGTCAGGGACTTGTGCAGAGCCACAAGGTCCCGCCTGAGCCTCCTTTGCTCCGGGCTGTGCCCCTTTCCCAGCTCTCTCAGGAACTCTCCAGCCCCTTGCCAGCTCCGTTCCGTTGCCTGGACTCGCTCCAGCCCCTCCGTGTCCCTCTTGTCCCAGAGGTGCTGCCAGCACTGCAGGTGCCCCAGCAGTGCCAGCACAGGGACGGGCCCAGCGCACCCGCGCATGCGCAGTGGGGAGGGGGGGGGGGGGGCCCAGCGCGCCCGCGCATGCGCAGTGGTGTGGGGGGGGGGTCGGCCATCGCCCCCGCGCATGCGCAGTGGGGTGGGGGGCCGGCCGGCGCGCCCGCGCATGCGCAGTGGGGGTGGGGGGGCCGTCCAGCTCTCCCGCGCATGCGCAGTGGGGTGGGTGTAGGGCCAGCGCCCCCGCGCATGCGCAGTGGGGGTGGGGGTCGGCCAGCGCACCCGCGCATGCGCAGTGGGGGTGGGGGTGGTCGGCCATCGCCCCCGCGCATGCGCAGTGGGGTGGGGGGCCGGCCGGCGCGCCCGCGCATGCGCAGTGGGGGTGGGGGGGCCGTCCAGCTCTCCCGCGCATGCGCAGTGGGGTGGGGGTAGGGCCAGCGCCCCCGCGCATGCGCAGTGGGGTGGGGGTAGGGCCAGCGCCCCCGCGCATGCGCAGTGGGGTGGGGGTAGGGCCAGCGCGCCCGCGCATGCGCAGTGGGGTGGGGGGGGCCCAGCCTGGGGGTGCCTTTTGTTCTGGTCCTCCGTGGGGCTGCCTTGAGAGCGGAATCAAGGTTGGAAAAGACCTCGGAGATCACTGAGTGCCACCAGCAGCAGCACGGCCAGCGCTGACCACGTCCGTCCATGCCACAGCCACAGGTGTTGGAGCACTCCCAGGGGTGGGCACTCCAAACCTCCCTGGGCAGCTGTGCCAAGGCCTGAGCGCCCTTTCCATGGAGGAATTTCCCCAATATCCACCCTGAGCCTCCCCTGGCCCAGCCTGAGGCCGTTCCCTCTCCTCCTGTCCCTGTTCCCTGGGAGCAGAACCCGACCCCCCCGGCTGCCCCCTCCTGTCAGGGACTTGTGCAGAGCCACAAGGTCCCGCCTGAGCCTCCTTTGCTCCGGGCTGTGCCCCTTTCCCAGCTCTCTCAGGAACTCTCCAGCCCCTTGCCAGCTCCGTTCCGTTGCCTGGACTCGCTCCAGCCCCTCCGTGTCCCTCTTGTCCCAGAGGTGCTGCCAGCACTGCAGGTGCCCCAGCAGTGCCAGCACAGGGACGGGCCCAGCGCGCCCGCGCATGCGCACTGGGGGGTGGGGGGGGCCCAGCGCGCCCGCGCATGCGCAGTGGTGTGGGGGGGGATCGGCCATCGCGCCCGCGCATGCGCAGTGGGGGTGGGGGGGCCGTCCAGCTCTCCCGCGCATGCGCAGTGGGGTGGGGGTAGGGCCAGCGCCCCCGCGCATGCGCAGTGGGGTGGGGGGCCGGCCAGCGCGCCCGCGCATGCGCAGTGGGAGGGGGGGGTAGGGCCAGCGCGCCCGCGCATGCGCAGTGGGGTGGGGAGTAGCCCAGCCTGGGGGTGCCTTTTGTTCTGGTCCTCCGTGGAGCTGCCTTGAGAGCGGAATCAAGGTTGGAAAAGACCTCGGAGATCACTGAGTGCCACCAGCAGCAGCACGGCCAGCGCTGACCACGTCCGACCATGCCACAGCCACAGGTGTTGGAGCACTCCCAGGGGTGGGCACTCCAAACCTCCCTGGGCAGCTGTGCCAAGGCCTGAGCGCCCTTTCCATGGAGGAATTTCCCCAATATCCACCCTGAGCCTCCCCTGGCCCAGCCTGAGGCCGTTCCCTCTCCTCCTGTCCCTGTTCCCTGGGAGCAGAACCCGACCCCCCCGGCTGCCCCCTCCTGTCAGGGACTTGTGCAGAGCCACAAGGTCCCGCCTGAGCCTCCTTTGCTCCGGGCTGTGCCCCTTTCCCAGCTCTCTCAGGAACTCTCCAGCCCCTTGCCAGCTCCGTTCCGTTGCCTGGACTCGCTCCAGCCCCTCCGTGTCCCTCTTGTCCCAGAGGTGCTGCCAGCACTGCAGGTGCCCCAGCAGTGCCAGCACAGGGACGGGCCCAGCGCACCCGCGCATGCGCAGTGGTGTGGGGGGGTGGGGCCAGCGCGCCCGCGCATGCGCAGTGGTGTGGGGGGGGGCCAGCTCGCCCGCGCATGCGCAGTGGGGGTGGGGGGGGCCGTCCAGCTCTCCCGCGCATGCGCAGTGGGGTGGGGGTAGGGCCAGCGCACCCGCGCATGCGCAGTGGGGGGTGGGGGGGGCCCAGCGCGCCCGCGCATGCGCAGTGGTGTGGGGGGGGTCGGCCATCGCGCCCGCGCATGCGCAGTGGGGTGGGGGGCCGGCCGGCGCGCCCGCGCATGCGCAGTGGGGGTGGGGGGGCCGTCCAGCTCTCCCGCGCATGCGCAGTGGGGTGGGGGTAGGGCCAGCGCCCCCGCGCATGCGCAGTGGGGTGGGGGGCCGGCCAGCGCGCCCGCGCATGCGCAGTGGGAGGGGGGGGTAGGGCCAGCGCGCCCGCGCATGCGCAGTGGTGTGGGGAGTAGCCCAGCCTGGGGGTGCCTTTTGTTCTGGTCCTCCTTGGAGCTGCCTTGAGAGCGGAATCAAGGTTGGAAAAGACCTCGGAGATCACTGAGTGCCACCAGCAGCAGCACGGCCAGCGCTGACCACGTCCGCCCATGGCACAGCCACAGGTGTTGGAGCACTCCCAGGGGTGGGCACTCCAAACCTCCCTGGGCAGCTGTGCCAAGGCCTGAGCGCCCTTTCCATGGAGGAATTTCCCCAATATCCACCCTGAGCCTCCCCTGGCCCAGCCTGAGGCCGTTCCCTCTCCTCCTGTCCCTGTTCCCTGGGAGCAGAACCCGACCCCCCCGGCTGCCCCCTCCTGTCAGGGACTTGTGCAGAGCCACAAGGTCCCGCCTGAGCCTCCTTTGCTCCGGGCTGTGCCCCTTTCCCAGCTCTCTCAGGAACTCTCCAGCCCCTTGCCAGCTCCGTTCCCTTGCCTGGACTCGCTCCAGCCCCTCCGTGTCCCTCTTGTCCCAGAGGTGCTGCCAGCACTGCAGGTGCCCCAGCAGTGCCAGCACAGGGACGGGCCCAGCGCGCCCGCGCATGCGCAGTGGGGAGGTGGGGGGTGTCGGCCAGCGCGCCCGCGCATGCGCAGTGGGGTGGGGGTAGGGCCAGCGCACCCGCGCATGCGCAGTGGGGGGTGGGGGGGGGCCCAGCGCGCCCGCGCATGCGCAGTGGCGTGGGGGGGGTCGGCCATCGCCCCCGCGCATGCGCAGTGGGGTGGGGGGCCGGCCGGCGCGCCCGCGCATGCGCAGTGGGGGTGGGGGGGCCGTCCAGCTCTCCCGCGCATGCGCAGTGGGGTGGGGGTAGGGCCAGCGCCCCCGCGCATGCGCAGTGGGGTGGGGGGCCGGCCAGCGCGCCCGCGCATGCGCAGTGGGAGGGGGGGGTAGGGCCAGCGCGCCCGCGCATGCGCAGTGGGGTGGGGAGTAGCCCAGCCTGGGGGTGCCTTTTGTTCTGGTCCTCCGTGGAGCTGCCTTGAGAGCGGAATCAAGGTTGGAAAAGACCTCGGAGATCACTGAGTGCCACCAGCAGCAGCACGGCCAGCGCTGACCACGTCCGCCCATGGCACAGCCACAGGTGTTGGAGCACTCCCAGGGGTGGGCACTCCAAACCTCCCTGGGCAGCTGTGCCAAGGCCTGAGCGCCCTTTCCATGGAGGAATTTCCCCAATATCCACCCTGAGCCTCCCCTGGCCCAGCCTGAGGCCGTTCCCTCTCCTCCTGTCCCTGTTCCCTGGGAGCAGAACCCGACCCCCCCGGCTGCCCCCTCCTGTCAGGGACTTGTGCAGAGCCACAAGGTCCCGCCTGAGCCTCCTTTGCTCCGGGCTGTGCCCCTTTCCCAGCTCTCTCAGGAACTCTCCAGCCCCTTGCCAGCTCCGTTCCGTTGCCTGGACTCGCTCCAGCCCCTCCGCGTCCCTCTTGTCCCAGAGGTGCTGCCAGCACTGCAGGTGCCCCAGCAGTGCCAGCACAGGGACGGGCCCAGCGCACCCGCGCATGCGCAGTGGTGTGGGGGGGTGGGGCCAGCGCGCCCGCGCATGCGCAGAGGGGGTGGGGGGGGCCGTCCAGCTCTCCCGCGCATGCGCAGTGGGGGTGGGGGGGGCCGTCCAGCTCTCCCGCGCATGCGCAGTGGGGTGGGAGTAGGGCCAGCGCGCCCGCGCATGCGCAGTGGGGTGGGGGGCCGGCCGGCGCCCCCGCGCATGCGCAGTGGGGGTGGGGGGGCCGTCCAGCTCTCCCGCGCATGCGCAGTGGGGTGGGGGGCCGGCCAGCGCCCCGGCGCATGCGCAGTGGGGGGGGGGGGGGGGGGGGGTAGGACCAGCGCGCCCGCGCATGCGCACTGGGGTGGGGGGCCGGCCGGCGCCCGCGCGCATGCGCAGTGGGGGGGGGGGGGCCCAGCCTGGGAGTGCCTTTTGTTCTGGTCCTCCGTGGGGCTGCCTTGAGAGCGGAATCAAGGTTGGAAAAGACCTCGGAGATCACTGAGTGCCACCAGCACCGGCACGGCCAGCGCTGGCCACGTCCGACCATGCCACAGCCACAGGTGTTGGAGCACTCCCAGGGGTGGGCACTCCAAACCTCCCTGGGCAGCTGTGCCAAGGCCTGAGCGCCCTTTCCATGGAGGAATTTCCCCAATATCCACCCTGAGCCTCCCCTGGCCCAGCCTGAGGCCGTTCCCTCTCCTCCTGTCCCTGTTCCCTGGCAGCAGAGCCCGACCCCCCCGGCTGCCCCCTCCTGTCAGGGACTTGTGCAGAGCCACAAGGTCCCGCCTGAGCCTCCTTTGCTCCGGGCTTTGCCCCTTTCCCAGCTCTCTCAGGAACTCTCCAGCCCCTTGCCAGCTCCGTTCCGTTGCCTGGACTCGCTCCAGCCCCTCCGTGTCCCTCTTGTCCCAGAGGTGCTGCCAGCACTGCAGGTGCCCCAGCAGTGCCAGCACAGGGACGGGCCCAGCGCACCCGCGCATGCGCAGTGGGGAGGGGGGGGCCCAGCGCGCCCGCGCATGCGCAGTGGTGTGGGGGGTCCGGCCGACGAGCTTGCGCATGCGCAGTGGGGGGTGGGGGGGGGGGGGGGGGGGTAGGGCCACCGCGCCCGCGCATGCGCAGTGGGGTGGGGGGGGTCGGCCATCGCGCCCGCGCATGCGCAGTGGGGTGGGTGGCCGGCAAGCGCGCCCGCGCATGCGCAGTAGCGGCTGGAGTAGGGCCAGCGCGCCCGCACATGCGCAGTGGAGGGTGGGGGGGGCCGTCCAGCTCTCCCGCGCATGCGCAGTGGGTGGGGGGGGGGCCGGCCAGGCCCCCGCGCATGCGCAGTGGGAAGGGGGGGGTAGGGCCAGCGCGCCCGCGCATGCGCAGTGGGGTGGGGGGCCGGCCGGCGCCCCCGCGCATGCGCAGTGGGGTGGGGGGTGGGGGGGGGGGGTAGGGCCAGCGCGGCCGCGCATGCGCAGTGGGGAGGGGGGGGTAAGGCCAGTGCGCCCGCGCATGCGCAGTGGGGTGGGGGGCCGGCCGGCGCCCCCGCGCATGCGCAGTGGGGGGGTGGGGGGCCCAGCCTGGGGGTGCCTTTTGTTCTGGTCCTCCTTGGAGCTGCCTTGAGAGCGGAATCAAGGTTGGAAAAGACCTCGGAGATCACTGAGTGCCACCAGCAGCAGCACGGCCAGCGCTGACCACGTCCGACCATGCCACAGCCACAGGTGTTGGAGCACTCCCAGGGGTGGGCACTCCAAACCTCCCTGGGCAGCTGTGCCAAGGCCTGAGCGCCCTTTCCATGGAGGAATTTCCCCAATATCCACCCTGAGCCTCCCCTGGCCCAGCCTGAGGCCGTTCCCTCTCCTCCTGTCCCTGTTCCCTGGGAGCAGAACCCGACCCCCCCGGCTGCCCCCTCCTGTCAGGGACTTGTGCAGAGCCACAAGGTCCCGCCTGAGCCTCCTTTGCTCCGGGCTGTGCCCCTTTCCCAGCTCTCTCAGGAACTCTCCAGCCCCTTGCCAGCTCCGTTCCGTTGCCTGGACTCGCTCCAGCCCCTCCGTGTCCCTCTTGTCCCAGAGGTGCTGCCAGCACTGCAGGTGCCCCAGCAGTGCCAGCACAGGGACGGGCCCAGCGCACCCGCGCATGCGCAGTGGGGGGTGGGGTAGGGCCAGCGCGCACGCGCATTCGCAGTGGGGTGGGGGGCCGTCCAGCGCCCCCGCGCATGCGCAGTGGTTTGGGGAGCCGGCCGGCGCTCCCGCGGATGCGCAGTGGGGGTGGGGGGGCCGTCCAGCTCTCCCGCGCATGCGCAGTGGGAGGGGGGTAGGGCCAGCGCGCCCGCGCATGCGCAGTGGGGTGGGGGGCCGGCCAGCGCCCCCGCGCATGCGCAGTGGGGGGGGGTGGGGGGGGGGTAGGGCCATCGCGCCAAGCGCATGCGCAGTGGGTGGTGGGGTAGGGCCAGCGCGCCCGCGCATGCGCAGTGGGGTGGGGTGGTCGGCCATCGCGCCCGCGCATGCGCAGTGGGGTGGGTGGCCGGCCAGCGCGCCCGCGCATGCGCAGTGGGGGGTGGGTGGGCCGTCCAGCTCTCCCGCGCATGCGCAGTGGGGTGGGGGGGGGGCCGGCCAGCGCGCCCGCGCATGCGCAGTGTGGTGGGCGGGCCGGCCAGCACGCCCGCGTATGCGCGGGGGGGGTAGCCAGCGCGCCCGCGCATGCGCAGTGGTGCTGGGGGGGGCCGTCCAGCTCTCCCGCGCATGCGCAGTGGGGAGGGGGGCCGGCCGACGTGCCCGCGCATGCGCAGTGGGGGGGGGGCGGGCCCAGCCTGGGGGTGCCTTTTTTGCTGCTCCTCCGTGGGGCTGGCTTGAGAGCGGAATCAAGGTTGGAAAAGACCTCGGAGATCACTGAGTGCAACCAGCACCAGCACGGCCAGCGCTGACCACGTCCGCCCATGCCACAGCCACAGGTGTTGGAGCACTCCCAGGGGTGGGCACTCCAAACCTCCCTGGGCAGCTGTGCCAAGGCCAGAGCGCCCTTTCCATGGAAGAATTTCCCCAATATCCACCCTGAGCCTCCCCTGGCCCAGCCTGAGGCCGTTCCCTCTCCTCCTGTCCCTGTTCCCTGGGAGCAGAGCCCGACCCCCCCGGCTGCCCCCTCCTGTCAGGGACTTGTGCAGAGCCACAAGGTCCCGCCTGAGCCTCCTTTGCTCCGGGCTGTGCCCCTTTCCCAGCTCTCTCAGGAACTCTCCAGCCCCTTGCCAGCTCCGTTCCCTTGCCTGGACTCGCTCCAGCCCCTCCGTGTCCCTCTTGTCCCAGAGCTGCTCCCAGCACCGGAGGTGCCCCAGCAGTGCCAGCACAGGGACGGGCCCGTATGTGGGGGCGGTGGGTACCCGGATGTGTGGGGGGGAGGGGGGGAAGTACCCGGATGTGGGGGGTTGGGGAAGGACCCGGATGTGGGGGGGGGAGCGCTCCGGATGTGGGGCGGGGTTGTTAGGGGCTGGGGTTAGGGTTAGGGTTAAGGGGTTAGGGTTTAGTGTTACGCCTAGGGTTAGGGTTGAGGAAACCACAAAGCCAGGAGCTCCAGGGACAGTGATCATGCGAAAGGCAGGCCAAGTTAAGCGTGGCACATCCAAAACCTTGCTCCCTCTTCTTCTTTCTGCAAGGGTTAGGGTTAGGGTTAGGGGCTCGGGTTAGGGTTAGGGTTAGGGTTAGGGGTTAGGGTTAGGGTTATGCCTGGGGTTAGGATTGAGAAAACCACAAAGCCAGGAGACCCAGGGACACTAACCATGCAAAAGACCTACCAAGGTGAAAGCAGCATATCCAAAACTTTGCTCCCTCTTTGTCATTCTGCTCAGAACTCGCCACAGCCTAAGGCCAAGTTTCTGGCTTGAGCAAGGGTTAGGGTTTGGTTTAGGGTTAGGCTTAGGGTTAGGCTTACGCCTAGGGTTAGGGTTGAGGAAACCACAAAGCCTGGAGCTCCAGGCGCGCTCACCTTGTGAAAGGCATACCAAGGTGACCGCAGCACATCCAAAACCTTGCTCCCTCTTCTTCTTTCTGCAAGGGTTAGGGTTAGGGTTAGGGGCTCGGCACATCAAAACCTTGCTCCCTCTTCCTCTTTCTGCTCAGAACTTGCCACAACACTCTGCCGGATTTCTGGCTCAAGGTAGGGTTAGGGATAGGGTTAGGCCTTGGGTTAGGGTTAGGGTTACGCCTAGGGTTAAGGTTGAGAAAACCACAAAGCCAGGAGCTCCAGGGATACTCACCATGCAAAAGGCAGGCCAAGTTGAGCGTAGCACATCCAAATCCTTGCTCCCTCTTTGTCATTCTGCTCGGAACTCACCACAGCCCAATGCCCGATTACTGCCTCAGTCTAGGGTTAGGCTTAGGGCTAGGGTTAGGGTTCTGCCTAGGGTTAGGGTTCACAAAACCACAAAGCCAGGAGCTCCAGGGACACTGATCATGCGAAAGGCAGGCCAAGTTAAGCACGGCACATCCAAAACCTTGCTCCCTCTTCTTCTTTCTGCAAGGGTTAGGGTTAGGGGCTCATGTTAGGGTTAGGGGTTAGGGTTAGGGGTAGGGTTAGGGTTAGGGTTTTGACTAGGGTTAGGATTGAGAAAACCACAAAGCCAGGGGACCCAGGCACACTAAGCATGCAAAAGGCAGGCCAAGTTGAGCGTAGCACATCCAAATCCTTGCTCCCTCTTCGTCATTCTGCTCGGAAGTCACCACAGCCCAATGCCCGATTTCTGCCTCAGTCTAGGGTTAGGCTTAGGGCTAGGGTTAAGGTTATGCCTAGGGTTAGGGTTCACAAAACCACAAAGCCAGGAGCTCCAGGGATACTCCCCATGCAAAAGGCCGGCCAAGTTGAGCGTAGCACATCCAAATCCCCTCTCCCTCTTCGTCATTCTGCTCGGAACTCACCACAGCCCAATGCCCGATTACTGCCTCAGTCTAGGGTTAGGCTTAGGGCTAGGGTTAGGGTTATGCCTAGGGTTAGGGTTATGCCTAGGGTTAGGGTTCAGAAAACCACAAAGCCAGGAGATCCAGGGATACACACCATGCAAAAGGCAGGCCAAGTTGAGCGTAGCACATCCAAATCCCCTCTCCCTCTTCTTCATTCTGCTCGGAACTCACCACAGCCCAATGCCCGATTGCTGCCTCAGTCTAGGGTTAGGCTTAGGGCTAGGGTTAGGGTTATGCCTAGGGTTAGGGTTCAGAAAACCACAAAGCCAGGAGCTCCAGGGATACTCAACATGCAAAAGGCAGGCCAAGTTGAGCGTAGCACATCCAAATCATTGCTCCCTCTTTGTCATTCTGCTCGGAACTCACCACAGCCCAATGCCCGATATCTGCCTCAGTCTAGGGTTAGGCTTAGGGCTAGGGTTAGGGTTATGCCTAGGGTTAGGCTTCACAAAACCACAAAGCCAGGAGCTCCAGGGATACTCACCATGCAAAAGGCAGGCCAAGTTGAGCGTAGCACATCCAAATCCCCTCTCCCTCTTCGTCATTCTCCTCGGAACTCCCCACAGCCCAATGCCCGATTACTGGCTCAGTCTAGGGTTAGGCTTAGGGCTAGGGTTAGGGTTATGCCTAGGGTTAGGGTTCACAAAACCACAAAGCCAGGAGCTCCAGGGATACTCACCATGCAAAAGGCAGGCCAAGTTGAGCGTAGCACATCCAAATCCCCTCTCCCTCTTCGTCATTCTGCTCGGAACTCACCACAGCCCAATGCCCGATTACTGCCTCAGTCTAGGGTTAGGCTTAGGGCTAGGGTTAGGGTTATGCCTAGGGTTAGGGTTCACAAAACCACAAAGCCAGGAGCTCCAGGGATACTCCCCATGCAAAAGGCAGGCCAAGTTGAGCCTAGCACATCCAAATCCTTGCTCCCTCTTCGTCATTCTGCTCAGATCTCACCACAGCCCAATGCCCGATTTCTGCCTCAGTCTAGGGTTATGCTTAGGGCTAGGGTTAGGGTTATGCCTAGGGTTAGGGTTCACAAAACCACAAAGCCAGGAGCTCCAGGGACACTGATCATGCGAAAGGCAGGCCAAGTTAAGCACGGCACATCCAAAACCTTGCTCCCTCTTCTTCTTTCTGCAAGGGTTATGGTTAGGGTTAGGGGCTCGGGTTTGGGTTAGGCTTAGGGGTTAGGGTTATGCCTAGGCTTAGGATTGAGAAAACCACAAAGCCAGGAGACCCAGGGACACTGACCATACAAAAGGTAGGCCAACTTAAGCATGGCATATCAAAACCTTCCTCCCTCTTCCTCTTTCTGCTCGGAACTCACCACAGACCGATGCCCGATTAGTGGCTCAATCTATCGTTAGAGTTAGGTTTAGGCGTTCTCCTAGGATTAGGGTTGAGAAAACCACAAAGCCAGGAGCTCCAGGGATACGCAGCATGCAAAAGGCATACCAAGGTGAGGAGGACACAGCCCAAACCTTGCTCCCTCTTTGTCTTTCTGCTCAGAACTTGCCACAACACTCTGCCGGATTTCTGGCTCAAGGTAGGGTTAGGGATAGGGTTAGGCCTTGGGTTAGGGTTAGGGTTACGCCTAGGGTTAAGTTTGAGAAAACCACAAAGCCAGGAGCTCCAGGGATACTCACCATGCAAAAGGCAGGCCAAGTTGAGCGTAGCACATCCAAATCCTTGCTCCCTCTTTGTCATTCTGCTCGGAACTCCCCACAGCCCAATGCCCGATTACTGCCTCAGTCTAGGGTTAGGCTTAGGGCTAGGGTTAGGGTTCTGCCTAGGGTTAGGGTTCACAAAACCACAAAGCCAGGAGCTCCAGGGACACTGATCATGCGAAAGGCAGGCCAAGTTAAGCACGGCACATCCAAAACCTTGCTCCCTCTTCTTCTTTCTGCAAGGGTTAGGGTTAGGGGCTCGTGTTAGGGTTAGGGGTTAGGGTTAGGGGTAGGGTTAGGGTTAGGGTTTTGACTAGGGTTAGAATTGAGAAAACCACAAAGCCAGGGGACCCAGGCACACTAAGCATGCAAAAGGCAGGCCAAGTTGAGCGTAGCACATCCAAATCCTTGCTCCCTCTTCGTCATTCTGCTCGGAACTCACCACAGCCCAATGCCCGATTTCTGCCTCAGTCTAGGGTTAGGCTTAGGGCTAGGGTTAAGGTTATGCCTAGGGTTAGGCTTCAGAAAACCACAAAGCCAGGAGCTCCAGGGATACTCCCCATGCAAAAGGCCGGCCAAGTTGAGCGTAGCACATCCAAATCCCCTCTCCCTCTTCGTCATTCTGCTCGGAACTCACCACAGCCCAATGCCCGATTACTGCCTCAGTCTAGGGTTAGGCTTAGGGCTAGGGTTAGGGTTATGCCTAGGGTTAGGGTTATGCCTAGGGTTAGGGTTCAGAAAACCACAAAGCCAGGAGCTCCTGGGATACACACCATGCAAAAGGCAGGCCAAGTTGAGCGTAGCACATCCAAATCCCCTCTCCCTCTTCTTCATTCTCCTCGGAACTCCCCACAGCCCAATGCCCGATTACTGGCTCAGTCTAGGGTTAGGCTTAGGGCTAGGGTTAGGGTTATGCCTAGGGTTAGGGTTCAGAAAACCACAAAGCCAGGAGCTCCAGGGATACTCAACATGCAAAAGGCAGGCCAAGTTGAGCGTAGCACATCCAAATCATTGCTCCCTCTTTGTCATTCTGCTCGGAACTCACCACAGCCCAATGTCCGATATCTGCCTCAGTCTAGGGTTAGGCTTAGGGCTAGGGTTAGGGTTATGCCTAGGGTTAGGCTTCACAAAACCACAAAGCCAGGAGCTCCAGGGATACTCACCATGCAAAAGGCAGGCCAAGTTGAGCGTAGCACATCGAAATCCCCTCTCCCTCTTCGTCATTCTCCTCGGAACTCCCCACAGCCCAATGCCCGATTACTGGCTCAGTCTAGGGTTAGGCTTAGGGCTAGGGTTAGGGTTATGCCTAGGGTTAGGGTTCACAAAACCACAAAGCCAGGAGCTCCAGGGATACTCACCATGCAAAAGGCAGGCCAAGTTGAGCGTAGCACATCCAAATCCCCTCTCCCTCTTCGTCATTCTGCTCGGAACTCACCACAGCCCAATGCCCGATTACTGCCTCAGTCTAGGGTTAGGCTTAGGGCTAGGGTTAGGGTTATGCCTAGGGTTAGGGTTCACAAAACCACAAAGCCAGGAGCTCCAGGGATACTCCCCATGCAAAAGGCAGGCCAAGTTGAGCCTAGCACATCCAAATCCTTGCTCCCTCTTCGTCATTCTGCTCAGATCTCACCACAGCCCAATGCCCGATTTCTGCCTCAGTCTAGGGTTAGGCTTAGGGCTAGGGTTAGGGTTATGCCTAGGGTTAGGGTTCACAAAACCACAAAGCCAGGAGCTCCAGGGACACTGATCATGCGAAAGGCAGGCCAAGTTAAGCACGGCACATCCAAAACCTTGCTCCCTCTTCTTCTTTCTGCAAGGGTTATGGTTAGGGTTAGGGGCTCGGGTTTGGGTTAGGCTTAGGGGTTAGGGTTATGCCTAGGCTTAGGATTGAGAAAACCACAAAGCCAGGAGACCCAGGGACACTGACCATACAAAAGGTAGGCCAACTTAAGCATGGCATATCAAAACCTTCCTCCCTCTTCCTCTTTCTGCTCGGAACTCACCACAGACCGATGCCCGATTAGTGGCTCAATCTATCGTTAGAGTTAGGTTTAGGCGTTCTCCTAGGATTAGGGTTGAGAAAACCACAAAGCCAGGAGCTCCAGGGATACGCAGCATGCAAAAGGCATACCAAGGTGAGGAGGACACAGCCCAAACCTTGCTCCCTCTTTGTCTTTCTGCTCAGAACTTGCCACAACACTCTGCCGGATTTCTGGCTCAAGGTAGGGTTAGGGATAGGGTTAGGCCTTGGGTTAGGGTTAGGGTTACGCCTAGGGTTAAGTTTGAGAAAACCACAAAGCCAGGAGCTCCAGGGATACTCACCATGCAAAAGGCAGGCCAAGTTGAGCGTAGCACATCCAAATCCTTGCTCCCTCTTTGTCATTCTGCTCCGAACTCACCACAGCCCAATGCCCGATTACTGCCTCAGTCTAGGGTTAGGCTTAGGGCTAGGGTTAGGGTTATGCCTAGGGTTAGGGTTCACAAAACCACAAAGCCAGGAGCTCCAGGGACACTGATCATGCGAAAGGCAGGCCAAGTTAAGCACGGCACATCCAAAACCTTGCTCCCTCTTCTTCTTTCTGCAAGGGTTAGGGTTAGGGGCTCGTGTTAGGGTTAGGGGTTAGGGTTAGGGGTAGGGTTAGGGTTAGGGTTTTGACTAGGGTTAGAATTGAGAAAACCACAAAGCCAGGGGACCCAGGCACACTAAGCATGCAAAAGGCAGGCCAAGTTGAGCGTAGCACATCCAAATCCTTGCTCCCTCTTCGTCATTCTGCTCGGAACTCACCACAGCCCAATGCCCGATTTCTGCCTCAGTCTAGGGTTAGGCTTAGGGCTAGGGTTAAGGTTATGCCTAGGGTTAGGCTTCAGAAAACCACAAAGCCAGGAGCTCCAGGGATACTCCCCATGCAAAAGGCCGGCCAAGTTGAGCGTAGCACATCCAAATCCCCTCTCCCTCTTCGTCATTCTGCTCGGAACTCACCACAGCCCAATGCCCGATTTCTGCCTCAGTCTAGGGTTAGGCTTAGGGCTAGGGTTAGGGTTATGCCTAGGGTTAGGGTTATGCCTAGGGTTAGGGTTCAGAAAACCACAAAGCCAGGAGCTCCTGGGATACACACCATGCAAAAGGCAGGCCAAGTTGAGCGTAGCACATCCAAATCCCCTCTCCCTCTTCTTCATTCTCCTCGGAACTCCCCACAGCCCAATGCCCGATTACTGGCTCAGTCTAGGGTTAGGCTTAGGGCTAGGGTTAGGGTTATGCCTAGGGTTAGGGTTCAGAAAACCACAAAGCCAGGAGCTCCAGGGATACTCAACATGCAAAAGGCAGGCCAAGTTGAGCGTAGCACATCCAAATCATTGCTCCCTCTTTGTCATTCTGCTCGGAACTCACCACAGCCCAATGCCCGATATCTGCCTCAGTCTAGGGTTAGGCTTAGGGCTAGGGTTAGGGTTATGCCTAGGGTTAGGCTTCACAAAACCACAAAGCCAGGAGCTCCAGGGATACTCACCATGCAAAAGGCAGGCCAAGTTGAGCGTAGCACATCCAAATCCCCTCTCCCTCTTCGTCATTCTCCTCGGAACTCCCCACAGCCCAATGCCCGATTACTGGCTCAGTCTAGGGTTAGGCTTAGGGCTAGGGTTAGGGTTATGCCTAGGGTTAGGGTTCACAAAACCACAAAGCCAGGAGCTCCAGGGATACTCACCATGCAAAAGGCAGGCCAAGTTGAGCGTAGCACATCCAAATCCCCTCTCCCTCTTCGTCATTCTGCTCGGAACTCACCACAGCCCAATGCCCGATTACTGCCTCAGTCTAGGGTTAGGCTTAGGGCTAGGGTTAGGGTTATGCCTAGGGTTAGGGTTCACAAAACCACAAAGCCAGGAGCTCCAGGGATACTCCCCATGCAAAAGGCAGGCCAAGTTGAGCCTAGCACATCCAAATCCTTGCTCCCTCTTCGTCATTCTGCTCAGATCTCACCACAGCCCAATGCCCGATTTCTGCCTCAGTCTAGGGTTAGGCTTAGGGCTAGGGTTAGGGTTATGCCTAGGGTTAGGGTTCACAAAACCACAAAGCCAGGAGCTCCAGGGACACTGATCATGCGAAAGGCAGGCCAAGTTAAGCACGGCACATCCAAAACCTTGCTCCCTCTTCTTCTTTCTGCAAGGGTTATGGTTAGGGTTAGGGGCTCGGGTTTGGGTTAGGCTTAGGGGTTAGGGTTATGCCTAGGCTTAGGATTGAGAAAACCACAAAGCCAGGAGACCCAGGGACACTGACCATACAAAAGGTAGGCCAACTTAAGCATGGCATATCAAAACCTTCCTCCCTCTTCCTCTTTCTGCTCGGAACTCACCACAGACCGATGCCCGATTAGTGGCTCAATCTATCGTTAGAGTTAGGTTTAGGCGTTCTCCTAGGATTAGGGTTGAGAAAACCACAAAGCCAGGAGCTCCAGGGATACGCAGCATGCAAAAGGCATACCAAGGTGAGGAGGACACAGCCCAAACCTTGCTCCCTCTTTGTCTTTCTGCTCAGAACTTGCCACAACACTCTGCCGGATTTCTGGCTCAAGGTAGGGTTAGGGATAGGGTTAGGCCTTGGGTTAGGGTTAGGGTTACGCCTAGGGTTAAGTTTGAGAAAACCACAAAGCCAGGAGCTCCAGGGATACTCACCATGCAAAAGGCAGGCCAAGTTGAGCGTAGCACATCCAAATCCTTGCTCCCTCTTTGTCATTCTGCTCCGAACTCACCACAGCCCAATGCCCGATTACTGCCTCAGTCTAGGGTTAGGCTTAGGGCTAGGGTTAGGGTTATGCCTAGGGTTAGGGTTCACAAAACCACAAAGCCAGGAGCTCCAGGGACACTGATCATGCGAAAGGCAGGCCAAGTTAAGCACGGCACATCCAAAACCTTGCTCCCTCTTCTTCTTTCTGCAAGGGTTAGGGTTAGGGGCTCGTGTTAGGGTTAGGGGTTAGGGTTAGGGGTAGGGTTAGGGTTAGGGTTTTGACTAGGGTTAGAATTGAGAAAACCACAAAGCCAGGGGACCCAGGCACACTAAGCATGCAAAAGGCAGGCCAAGTTGAGCGTAGCACATCCAAATCCTTGCTCCCTCTTCGTCATTCTGCTCGGAACTCACCACAGCCCAATGCCCGATTTCTGCCTCAGTCTAGGGTTAGGCTTAGGGCTAGGGTTAAGGTTATGCCTAGGGTTAGGCTTCAGAAAACCACAAAGCCAGGAGCTCCAGGGATACTCCCCATGCAAAAGGCCGGCCAAGTTGAGCGTAGCACATCCAAATCCCCTCTCCCTCTTCGTCATTCTGCTCGGAACTCACCACAGCCCAATGCCCGATTACTGCCTCAGTCTAGGGTTAGGCTTAGGGCTAGGGTTAGGGTTATGCCTAGGGTTAGGGTTATGCCTAGGGTTAGGCTTCAGAAAACCACAAAGCCAGGAGCTCCTGGGATACACACCATGCAAAAGGCAGGCCAAGTTGAGCGTAGCACATCCAAATCCCCTCTCCCTCTTCTTCATTCTGCTCGGAACTCCCCACAGCCCAATGCCCGATTACTGGCTCAGTCTAGGGTTAGGCTTAGGGCTAGGGTTAGGGTTATGCCTAGGGTTAGGGTTCAGAAAACCACAAAGCCAGGAGCTCCAGGGATACTCAACATGCAAAAGGCAGGCCAAGTTGAGCGTAGCACATCCAAATCATTGCTCCCTCTTTGTCATTCTGCTCGGAACTCACCACAGCCCAATGCCCGATTAGTGGCTCAATCTATCGTTAGAGTTAGGTTTAGGCGTTCTCCTAGGATTAGGGTTGAGAAAACCACAAAGCCAGGAGCTCCAGGGATACGCAGCATGCAAAAGGCATACCAAGGTGAGGAGGACACAGCCCAAACCTTGCTCCCTCTTTGTCTTTCTGCTCAGAACTTGCCACAACACTCTGCCGGATTTCTGGCTCAAGGTAGGGTTAGGGATAGGGTTAGGCCTTGGGTTAGGGTTAGGGTTAGGGGTTAGGGTTACGCCTAGGGTTAAGGTTGAGAAAACCACAAAGCCAGGAGCTCCAGGGATACTCACCATGCAAAAGGCAGGCCAAGTTAAGCACGGCACATCCAAAACCTTGCTCCCTCTTCTTCTTTCTGCAAGGGTTATGGTTAGGGTTAGGGGCTCGGGTTTGGGTTAGGCTTAGGGGTTAGGGTTATGCCTAGGCTTAGGATTGAGAAAACCACAAAGCCAGGAGACCCAGGGACACTGACCATACAAAAGGTAGGCCAACTTAAGCATGGCATATCAAAACCTTCCTCCCTCTTCCTCTTTCTGCTCGGAACTCACCACAGACCGATGCCCGATTAGTGGCTCAATCTATCGTTAGAGTTAGGTTTAGGCGTTCTCCTAGGATTAGGGTTGAGAAAACCACAAAGCCAGGAGCTCCAGGGATACGCAGCATGCAAAAGGCATACCAAGGTGAGGAGGACACAGCCCAAACCTTGCTCCCTCTTTGTCTTTCTGCTCAGAACTTGCCACAACACTCTGCCGGATTTCTGGCTCAAGGTAGGGTTAGGGATAGGGTTAGGCCTTGGGTTAGGGTTAGGGTTAGGGGTTAGGGTTACGCCTAGGGTTAAGGTTGAGAAAACCACAAAGCCAGGAGCTCCAGGGATACTCACCATGCAAAAGGCAGGCCAAGTTAAGCACGGCACATCCAAAACCTTGCTCCCTCTTCTTCTTTCTGCAAGGGTTAGGGTTAGGGGCTCGTGTTAGGGTTAGGGGTTAGGGTTAGGGGTAGGGTTAGGGTTAGGGTTTTGACTAGGGTTAGGATTGAGAAAACCACAAAGCCAGGGGACCCAGGCACACTAAGCATGCAAAAGGCAGGCCAAGTTGAGCGTAGCACATCCAAATCCCCTCTCCCTCTTCGTCATTCTGCTCGGAACTCACCACAGCCCAATGCCCGATTTCTGCCTCAGTCTAGAGTTAGGCTTAGGGCTAGGGTTAGGGTTATGCCTAGGGTTAGGGTTATGCCTAGGGTTAGGGTTCAGAAAACCACAAAGCCAGGAGCTCCAGGGATACACACCATGCAAAAGGCAGGCCAAGTTAAGCACAGCACATCCAAATCCTTGCTCCCTCTTCGTCATTCTGCTCGGAACTCACCACAGCCCTATGCCCGATTTCTGCCTCAGTCTAGGGTTAGGCTTAGGGCTAGGGTTAGGGTTATGCCTAGGGTTAGGGTTCACAAAACCACAAAGCCAGGAGCTCCAGGGACACTGATCATGCGAAAGGCAGGCCAAGTTAAGCACGGCACATCCAAAACCTTGCTCCCTCTTCTTCTTTCTGCAAGGGTTAGGGTTAGGGGCTCGGGTTAGGGTTAGGGGTTAGGGTTAGGGGTAGGGTTAGGGTTAGGGTTTTGACTAGGGTTAGGATTGAGAAAACCACAAAGCCAGGGGACCCAGGCACACTAAGCATGCAAAAGGCAGGCCAAGTTGAGCGTAGCACATCCAAATCCCCTCTCCCTCTTCGTCATTCTGCTCGGAACTCACCACAGCCCAATGCCCGATTTCTGCCTCAGTCTAGGGTTAGGCTTAGGGCTAGGGTTAGGGTTATGCCTAGGGTTAGGGTTATGCCTAGGGTTAGGGTTATGCCTAGGGTTAGGGTTCAGAAAACCACAAAGCCAGGAGCTCCAGGGATACTCACCATGCAAAAGGCAGGCCAAGTTGAGCGTAGCACATCCAAATCCTTGCTCCCTCTTTGTCATTCTGCTCGGAACTCCCCACAGCCCAATGCCAGATTTCTGCCTCAGTCTAGGGTTAGGCTTAGGGCTAGGGTTAGGGTTATGCCTAGGGTTAGGGTTATGCCTAGGGTTAGGGTTCAGAAAACCACAAAGCCAGGAGCTCCAGGGATACACACCATGCAAAAGGCAGGCCAAGTTGAGCGTAGCACATCCAAATCCCCTCTCCCTCTTTGTCATTCTGCTCGGAACTCACCACAGGCCAATGCCCGATTACTGCCTCAGTCTAGGGTTATGCTTAGGGCTAGGGTTAGGGTTATGCCTAGGGTTAGGGTTCACAAAACCACAAAGCCAGGAGCTCCAGGGATACTCAACATGCAAAAGGCAGGCCAAGTTGAGCATAGCACATCCAAATCATTGCTCCCTCTTTGTCATTCTGCTCGGAACTCACCACAGCCCAATGCCCGATTACTGGCTCAGTCTAGGGTTAGGCTTAGGGCTAGGGTTAGGGTTATGCCTAGGGTTAGGGTTCAGAAAACCACAAAGCCAGGAGCTCCAGGGATACTCACCATGCAAAAGGCAGGCCAAGTTGAGCGTAGCACATCCAAATCCCGTCTCCCTCTTTGTCATTCTCCTCGGAACTCCCCACAGCCCAATGCCCGATTACTGGCTCAGTCTAGGGTTAGGCTTAGGGCTAGGGTTAGGGTTATGCCTAGGGTTAGGGTTCACAAAACCACAAAGCCAGGAGCTCCAGGGATACTCACCATGCAAAAGGCAGGCCAAGTTGAGCGTAGCACATCCAAATCCCCTCTCCCTCTTCGTCATTCTGCTCGGAACTCCCCACAGCCCAATGCCCGATTACTGCCTCAGTCTAGGGTTAGGCTTAGGGCTAGGGTTAGGGTTATGCCTAGGGTTAGGGTTCACAAAACCACAAAGCCAGGAGCTCCAGGGACACTGATCATGCGAAAGGCAGGCCAAGTTAAGCACGGCACATCCAAAACCTTGCTCCCTCTTCTTCTTTCTGCAAGGGTTAGGGTTAGGGGCTCGGGTTAGTGTTAGGGGTTAGGGTTAGGGTTAGGGGTTAGGGTTAGGGTTTTGACTAAGGTAAGGATTGAGAAAACCACAAAGCCAGGGGACCCAGGCACACTAAGCATGCAAAAGGCAGGCCAAGTTGAGCGTAGCACATCCAAATCCCCTCTCCCTCTTCGTCATTCTGCTCGGAACTCACCACAGCCCAATGCCCGATTTCTGCCTCAGTCTAGGGTTAGGCTTAGGGCTAGGGTTAGGGTTATGCCTAGGGTTAGGGTTATGCCTAGGGTTAGGGTTATGCCTAGGGTTAGGGTTCAGAAAACCACAAAGCCAGGAGCTCCAGGGATACTCACCATCCAAAAGGCAGGCCAAGTTGAGCGTAGCACATCCAAATCCCCTCTCCCTCTTTGTCATTCTGCTCGGAACTCACCACAGCCCAATGCCCGATTACTGCCTCAGTCTAGGGTTAGGCTTAGGGCTAGGGTTAGGGTTATGCCTAGGGTTAGGGTTCACAAAACCACAAAGCCAGGAACTCCAGGGATACTCACCATGCAAAAGGCAGGCCAAGTTGAGTGTAGCACATCCAAATCGTTGCTCCCTCTTTGTCATTCTCCTCGGAACTCCCCACAGCCCAATGCCCGATTTCTGCCTCAGTCTAGGGTTAGGCTTAGGGCTAGGGTTAGGGTTATGCCGAGGGTTAGGGTTCAGAAAACCACAAAGCCAGGAGCTCCAGGGATACTCACCATGCAAAAGGCAGGCCAAGTTGAGCGTAGCACATCCAAATCCCCTCTCCCTCTTTGTCATTCTGCTCGGAACTCACCACAGCCCAATGCCCGATTACTGCCTCAGTCTAGGGTTAGGCTTAGGGCTAGGGTTAGGGTTATGCCTAGGGTTAGGGTTCACAAAACCACAAAGCCAGGAGCTCCAGGGACACTGATCATGCGAAAGGCAGGCCAAGTTAAGCACGGCACATCCAAAACCTTGCTCCCTCTTCTTCTTTCTGCAAGGGTTAGGGTTAGGGGCTCGTGTTAGGGTTAGGGGTTAGGGTTAGGGGTAGGGTTAGGGTTAGGGTTTTGACTAGGGTTAGGATTGAGAAAACCACAAAGCCAGGGGACCCAGGCACACTAAGCATGCAAAAGGCAGGCCAAGTTGAGCGTAGCACATCCAAATCCCCTCTCCCTCTTCGTCATTCTGCTCGGAACTCACCACAGCCCAATGCCCGATTACTGCCTCAGTCTAGGGTTAGGCTTAGGGCTAGGGTTAGGGTTATGCCTAGGGTTAGGGTTCACAAAACCACAAAGCCAGGAGCTCCAGGGATACTCACCATGCAAAAGGCAGGCCAAGTTGAGCGTAGCACATCCAAATCCCCTCTCCCTCTTTGTCATTCTCCTCGGAACTCCCCACAGCCCAATGCCCGATTTCTGCCTCAGTCTAGGGTTAGGCTTAGGGCTAGGGTTAGGGTTATGCCTAGGGTTAGGCTTCAGAAAACCACAAAGCCAGGAACTCCAGGGATACTCCCCATGCAAAAGGCAGGCCAAGTTGAGTGTAGCACATCCAAATCCTTGCTCCCTCTTTGTCATTCTGCTCGGAACTCACCACAGCCCAATGCCCGATTACTGCCTCAGTCTAGGGTTAGGCTTAGGGCTAGGGTTAGGGTTATGCCTAGGGTTAGGGTTCACAAAACCACAAAGCCAGGAGCTCCAGGGACACTGATCATGCGAAAGGCAGGCCAAGTTAAGCACGGCACATCCAAAACTTTGCTCCCTCTTCTTCTTTCTGCAAGGGTTAGGGTTAGGGGCTCGTGTTAGGGTTAGGGGTTAGGGTTAGGGGTAGGGTTAGGGTTAGGGTTTTGACTAGGGTTAGGATTGAGAAAACCACAAAGCCAGGGGACCCAGGCACACTAAGCATGCAAAAGGCAGGCCAAGTTGAGCGTAGCACATCCAAATCCCCTCTCCCTCTTCGTCATTCTGCTCGGAACTCACCACAGCCCAATGCCCGATTTCTGCCTCAGTCTAGGGTTAGGCTTAGGGCTAGGGTTAGGGTTATGCCTAGGGTTAGGCTTCAGAAAACCACAAAGCCAGGAGCTCCAGGGATACTCACCATGCAAAAGGCAGGCCAAGTTGAGCGTAGCACATCCAAATCCTTGCTCCCTCTTTGTCATTCTGCTCGGAACTCCCCACAGCCCAATGCCAGATTTCTGCCTCAGTCTAGGGTTAGGCTTAGGGCTAGGGTTAGGGTTATGCCTAGGGTTAGGGTTATGCCTAGGGTTAGGGTTCAGAAAACCACAAAGCCAGGAGCTCCAGGGATACACACCATGCAAAAGGCAGGCCAAGTTGAGCGTAGCACATCCAAATCCCCTCTCCCTCTTTGTCATTCTGCTCGGAACTCACCACAGGCCAATGCCCGATTACTGCCTCAGTCTAGGGTTATGCTTAGGGCTAGGGTTAGGGTTATGCCTAGGGTTAGGGTTCACAAAACCACAAAGCCAGGAGCTCCAGGGATACTCAACATGCAAAAGGCAGGCCAAGTTGAGCATAGCACATCCAAATCATTGCTCCCTCTTTGTCATTCTGCTCGGAACTCACCACAGCCCAATGCCCGATTACTGGCTCAGTCTAGGGTTAGGCTTAGGGCTAGGGTTAGGGTTATGCCTAGGGTTAGGGTTCAGAAAACCACAAAGCCAGGAGCTCCAGGGATACTCACCATGCAAAAGGCAGGCCAAGTTGAGCGTAGCACATCCAAATCCCGTCTCCCTCTTTGTCATTCTCCTCGGAACTCCCCACAGCCCAATGCCCGATTACTGGCTCAGTCTAGGGTTAGGCTTAGGGCTAGGGTTAGGGTTATGCCTAGGGTTAGGGTTCACAAAACCACAAAGCCAGGAGCTCCAGGGATACTCACCATGCAAAAGGCAGGCCAAGTTGAGCGTAGCACATCCAAATCCCCTCTCCCTCTTCGTCATTCTGCTCGGAACTCCCCACAGCCCAATGCCCGATTACTGCCTCAGTCTAGGGTTAGGCTTAGGGCTAGGGTTAGGGTTATGCCTAGGGTTAGGGTTCACAAAACCACAAAGCCAGGAGCTCCAGGGACACTGATCATGCGAAAGGCAGGCCAAGTTAAGCACGGCACATCCAAAACCTTGCTCCCTCTTCTTCTTTCTGCAAGGGTTAGGGTTAGGGGCTCGGGTTAGTGTTAGGGGTTAGGGTTAGGGTTAGGGGTTAGGGTTAGGGTTTTGACTAAGGTAAGGATTGAGAAAACCACAAAGCCAGGGGACCCAGGCACACTAAGCATGCAAAAGGCAGGCCAAGTTGAGCGTAGCACATCCAAATCCCCTCTCCCTCTTCGTCATTCTGCTCGGAACTCACCACAGCCCAATGCCCGATTTCTGCCTCAGTCTAGGGTTAGGCTTAGGGCTAGGGTTAGGGTTATGCCTAGGGTTAGGGTTATGCCTAGGGTTAGGGTTATGCCTAGGGTTAGGGTTCAGAAAACCACAAAGCCAGGAGCTCCAGGGATACTCACCATCCAAAAGGCAGGCCAAGTTGAGCGTAGCACATCCAAATCCCCTCTCCCTCTTTGTCATTCTGCTCGGAACTCACCACAGCCCAATGCCCGATTACTGCCTCAGTCTAGGGTTAGGCTTAGGGCTAGGGTTAGGGTTATGCCTAGGGTTAGGGTTCACAAAACCACAAAGCCAGGAACTCCAGGGATACTCACCATGCAAAAGGCAGGCCAAGTTGAGTGTAGCACATCCAAATCGTTGCTCCCTCTTTGTCATTCTCCTCGGAACTCCCCACAGCCCAATGCCCGATTTCTGCCTCAGTCTAGGGTTAGGCTTAGGGCTAGGGTTAGGGTTATGCCGAGGGTTAGGGTTCAGAAAACCACAAAGCCAGGAGCTCCAGGGATACTCACCATGCAAAAGGCAGGCCAAGTTGAGCGTAGCACATCCAAATCCCCTCTCCCTCTTTGTCATTCTGCTCGGAACTCACCACAGCCCAATGCCCGATTACTGCCTCAGTCTAGGGTTAGGCTTAGGGCTAGGGTTAGGGTTATGCCTAGGGTTAGGGTTCACAAAACCACAAAGCCAGGAGCTCCAGGGACACTGATCATGCGAAAGGCAGGCCAAGTTAAGCACGGCACATCCAAAACCTTGCTCCCTCTTCTTCTTTCTGCAAGGGTTAGGGTTAGGGGCTCGTGTTAGGGTTAGGGGTTAGGGTTAGGGGTAGGGTTAGGGTTAGGGTTTTGACTAGGGTTAGGATTGAGAAAACCACAAAGCCAGGGGACCCAGGCACACTAAGCATGCAAAAGGCAGGCCAAGTTGAGCGTAGCACATCCAAATCCCCTCTCCCTCTTCGTCATTCTGCTCGGAACTCACCACAGCCCAATGCCCGATTTCTGCCTCAGTCTAGGGTTAGGCTTAGGGCTAGGGTTAGGGTTATGCCTAGGGTTAGGGTTCACAAAACCACAAAGCCAGGAGCTCCAGGGATACTCACCATGCAAAAGGCAGGCCAAGTTGAGCGTAGCACATCCAAATCCCCTCTCCCTCTTTGTCATTCTCCTCGGAACTCCCCACAGCCCAATGCCCGATTTCTGCCTCAGTCTAGGGTTAGGCTTAGGGCTAGGGTTAGGGTTATGCCTAGGGTTAGGCTTCAGAAAACCACAAAGCCAGGAACTCCAGGGATACTCCCCATGCAAAAGGCAGGCCAAGTTGAGTGTAGCACATCCAAATCCTTGCTCCCTCTTTGTCATTCTGCTCGGAACTCACCACAGCCCAATGCCCGATTACTGCCTCAGTCTAGGGTTAGGCTTAGGGCTAGGGTTAGGGTTATGCCTAGGGTTAGGGTTCACAAAACCACAAAGCCAGGAGCTCCAGGGACACTGATCATGCGAAAGGCAGGCCAAGTTAAGCACGGCACATCCAAAACTTTGCTCCCTCTTCTTCTTTCTGCAAGGGTTAGGGTTAGGGGCTCGTGTTAGGGTTAGGGGTTAGGGTTAGGGGTAGGGTTAGGGTTAGGGTTTTGACTAGGGTTAGGATTGAGAAAACCACAAAGCCAGGGGACCCAGGCACACTAAGCATGCAAAAGGCAGGCCAAGTTGAGCGTAGCACATCCAAATCCCCTCTCCCTCTTCGTCATTCTGCTCGGAACTCACCACAGCCCAATGCCCGATTTCTGCCTCAGTCTAGGGTTAGGCTTAGGGCTAGGGTTAGGGTTATGCCTAGGGTTAGGCTTCAGAAAACCACAAAGCCAGGAGCTCCAGGGATACTCACCATGCAAAAGGCAGGCCAAGTTGAGCGTAGCACATCCAAATCCTTGCTCCCTCTTTGTCATTCTGCTCGGAACTCCCCACAGCCCAATGCCAGATTTCTGCCTCAGTCTAGGGTTAGGCTTAGGGCTAGGGTTAGGGTTATGCCTAGGGTTAGGGTTATGCCTAGGGTTAGGGTTCACAAAACCACAAAGCCAGGAGCTCCAGGGATACACACCATGCAAAAGGCAGGCCAAGTTGAGCGTAGCACATCCAAATCCCCTCTCCCTCTTTGTCATTCTGCTCGGAACTCACCACAGCCCAATGCCCGATTTCTGCCTCAGTCTAGGGTTAGGCTTAGGGCTAGGGTTAGGGTTATGCCTAGGGTTAGGGTTCACAAAACCACAAAGCCAGGAGCTCCAGGGATACCATGCAAAAGGCAGGCCAAGTTGAGCGTAGCACATCCAAATCCCCTCTCCCTCTTCGTCATTCTGCTCCGAACTCACCACAGCCCAATGCCCGATATCTGCCTCAGTCTAGGGTTAGGCTTAGGGCTAGGGTTAGGGTTATGCCTAGGGTTAGGGTTCACAAAACCACAAAGCCAGGAGCTCCAGGGATACTCACCATGCAAAAGGCAGGCCAAGTTGAGCGTAGCACATCCAAATCCCGTCTCCCTCTTTGTCATTCTCCTCGGAACTCACCACAGCCCAATGCCCGATTTCTGCCTCAGTCTAGGGTTAGGCTTAGGGCTAGGGTTAGGGTTATGCCTAGGGTTAGGGTTCACAAAACCACAAAGCCAGGAGCTCCAGGGATACTCACCATGCAAAAGGCAGGCCAAGTTGAGCGTAGCACATCCAAATCCCCTCTCCCTCTTCGTCATTCTGCTCGGAACTCCCCACAGCCCAATGCCCGATTACTGCCTCAGTCTAGGGTTAGGCTTAGGGCTAGGGTTAGGGTTATGCCTAGGGTTAGGGTTCACAAAACCACAAAGCCAGGAGCTCCAGGGACACTGATCATGCGAACGGCAGGCCAAGTTAAGCACGGCACATCCAAAACCTTGCTCCCTCTTCTTCTTTCTACAAGGGTTAGGGTTAGGGGCTCGGGTTAGTGTTAGGGGTTAGGGTTAGGGTTAGGGGTTAGGGTTAGGGTTTTGACTAGGGTTAGGATTGAGAAAACCACAAAGCCAGGGGACCCAGGCACACTAAGCATGCAAAAGGCAGGCCAAGTTGAGCGTAGCACATCCAAATCCCCTCTCCCTCTTCGTCATTCTGCTCGGAACTCACCACAGCCCAATGCCCGATTACTGCCTCAGTCTAGGGTTAGGCTTAGGGCTAGGGTTAGGGTTATGCCTAGGGTTAGGGTTATGCCTAGGGTTAGGGTTATGCCTAGGGTTAGGGTTCAGAAAACCACAAAGCCAGGAGCTCCAGGGATACTCACCATGCAAAAGGCAGGCCAAGTTGAGCGTAGCACATCCAAATCCTTGCTCCCTCTTTGTCATTCTGCTCGGAACTCACCACAGCCCAATGCCCGATTTCTGCCTCAGTCTAGGGTTAGGCTTAGGGCTAGGGTTAGGGTTATGCCGAGGGTTAGGGTTCAGAAAACCACAACGCCAGGAGCTCCAGGGATACTCCCCATGCAAAAGGCAGGCCAAGTTGAGCGTAGCACATCCAAATCCTTGCTCCCTCTTTGTCATTCTGCTCGGAACTCACCACAGCCCAATGCCCGATTACTGCCTCAGTCTAGGGTTAGGCTTAGGGCTAGGGTTAGGGTTTTCCCAGGGTTAGGGTTGGGGAAACCACAAAGCCAGGAGCTCCAGGCGTGCTCACCATGCGAAAGACATAGCAAGGGGACCGCAGCACATCCAAAACCTTCCTCCCTCTTCGTCATTCTGCTCAGAACTCGCCACAACCCTCTGCTGGATTTCTGGCTCAAGGTAGGGGTTGGGTCAGGGTTACGCCTAGGGTTAGGGTTAGGGTTGAGAAAACCACAAAGCCAGGCGCTCCAGGGATAGTCAGCATGCAAAAGGCATACCAAGATGAGGAGGACACCGCCCGAACCTTGCTCCCTCTTTGTCTTTCTGCTCAGAATTGCCAGAACCCTCTGCCGGATTTCTGGCTCAAGGTAGGGTTAGGGATAGGGTTAGGCCTTGGGTTAGGGCTAGGGTTACGCCTAGGGTTAAGGTTGAGAAAACCACAAAGCCAGGAGCTCCAGGGACACTGATCATGCAAAAGGCAGGCCAAGTTAAGCACGGCACATCCAAAACCTAGCTCCATCTTCTTCTTTCTGCAAGGGTTAGGGTTAGGGTTAGGGGCTCGGTTTAGGGTTAGGGGTTAGGGTTAGGGGTTAGGGTTAGGGTTTTGCCTAGGGTTAGGATTGAGAAAACCACAAAGCCAGGGGACCCAGGCACACTAACCATGCAAAAGGCTGGCCAAGTTAAGCACAGCACATCAAAACCTTGCTACCTCTTCCTCTTTCTGCTCGGAACTCATCACAGCCCAATGCCCAGTTTCTGGCTCAGCCTAGGGTTAGGGTTAGGGTTTGGTTTAGGGTTAGGGTTAGGCTAACGCCTAGGGTTAGGGTTGAGGAAACCACAAAGCCAGGAGCTCCAGGCGTGCTCACCATGTGAAAGACATAGCAAGGGGACCGCAGCACATCCAAAACCTTCCTCCCTCTTCGTCATTCTGCTCAGAACTCGCCACAACCCTCTGCTGGATTTCTGGCTCAAGGTAGGGGTTGGGTCAGGGTTACGCCTAGGGTTAGGGTTAGGGTTGAGAAAACCACAAAGCCAGGGGACCCAGGCACACTAACCATGCAAAAGGCCGGCCAAGTTAAGCACAGCACATCAAAACCCTGCTCCCTCTTCCTCTTTCTGCTCGGAACTCACCACAGCCCAATGCCCAGTTTCTGGCTCAGCCTAGGGTTAGGGTTTGGTTTAAGGTTAGGGTTAGGGTTAGGCTTACGCCTAGGGTTAGGGTTGAGGAAACCACAAAGCCAGGAGCTCCAGGCGTACTCACCATGAAAAAGACATACCAAGGTGACCGCAGCACATCCAAAACCTTGCCCCTTCTTCTTCTTTCTGCAAGGGTTAGAGTTAGGGGCTCGGGTTAGGGTTAGGGGTTAGGGTTAGGGTTTTGCCTAGGGTTAGGATTGAGAAAACCACAAAGCCAGGGGACCCAGGCACACTAACCATGCAAAAGGCAGGCCAAGTTAAGCACAGCACATCAAAACCTTGCTCCCTCTTCCTCTTTCTGCTCAGAACTCATCACAGCCCAATGCCCAGTTTCTGGCTCAGCCTAGGGTTAGGGTTAGGGTTTGGTTTAGGGTTAGGGTTAGGGTTAGGTTTAGGCTAACGCCTAGGGTTAGGGTTGAGGAAACCACAAAGCCAGGAGCTCCAGGGATAGTCAACATGCAAAAGGCATACCAAGGGGACCACAGCACATCCAAAACCTTGCTCCCTCTTCTTCTTTCTGCAAGGGTTAGGGTTAGGGGCTCGGGTTAGGGTTAGGGGTTAGGGTTAGGGGTAGGGTTAGGGTTAGGGTTTTGACTAGGGTTAGGATTGAGAAAACCACAAAGCCAGGGGACCCAGGCACACTAAGCATGCAAAAGGCAGGCCAAGTTGAGCGTAGCACATCCAAATCCCCTCTCCCTCTTCGTCATTCTGCTCGGAACTCACCACAGCCCAATGCCCGATTTCTGCCTCAGTCTAGGGTTAGGCTTAGGGCTAGGGTTAGGGTTATGCCTAGGGTTAGGGTTATGCCTAGGGTTAGGGTTATGCCTAGGGTTAGGGTTCAGAAAACCACAAAGCCAGGAGCTCCAGGGATACTCCCCATGCAAAAGGCAGGCCAAGTTGAGCGTAGCACATCCAAATCCTTGCTCCCTCTTTGTCATTCTGCTCGGAACTCCCCACAGCCCAATGCCCGATTACTGCCTCAGTCTAGGGTTAGGCTTAGGGCTAGGGTTAGGGTTATGCCTAGGGTTAGGGTTCACAAAACCACAAAGCCAGGAGATCCAGGGATACTCCCCATGCAAAAGGCAGGCCAAGTTGAGCGTAGCACATCCAAATCCTTGCTCCCTCTTTGTCATTCTGCTCGGAACTTCCCACAGCCCAATGCCCGATTACTGCCTCAGTCTAGGGTTAGGTTTAGGGCTAGGGTTAGGGTTCTGCCTAGGGTTAGGGTTCACAAAACCACAAAGCCAGGAGCTCCAGGGATACCATGCAAAAGGCAGGCCAAGTTGAGCGTAGCACATCCAAATCCTTGCTCCCTCTTCTTCATTCTGCTCGGAACTCACCACAGCCCAATGCCCAATTACTGCCTCAGTCTAGGGTTAGGCTTAGGGCTAGGGTTAGGGTTATGCCTAGGGTTAGGGTTCACAAAACCACAAAGCCAGGAGCTCCAGGGATACTCCCCATGCAAAAGGCAGGCCAAGTTGAGCGTAGCACATCCAAATCCCCTCTCCCTCTTCGTCATTCTGCTCGGAACTCACCACAGCCCAATGCCCGATTTCTGCCTCAGTCTAGGGTTAGGCTTAGGGCTAGGGTTAGGGTTATGCCTAGGGTTAGGCTTCAGAAAACCACAAAGCCAGGAGCTCCAGGGATACTCCCCATGCAAAAGGCAGGCCAAGTTGAGCGTAGCACATCCAAATCCTTGCTCCCTCTTTGTCATTCTGCTCGGAACTCCCCACAGCCCAATGCCAGATTTCTGCCTCAGTCTAGGGTTAGGCTTAGGGCTAGGGTTAGGGTTATGCCTAGGGTTAGGGTTATGCCTAGGGTTAGGGTTCAGAAAACCACAAAGCCAGGAGCTCCAGGGATACACACCATGCAAAAGGCAGGCCAAGTTGAGCGTAGCACATCCAAATCCCCTCTCCCTCTTTGTCATTCTGCTCGGAACTCACCACAGCCCAATGCCCGATTACTGCCTCAGTCTAGGGTTATGCTTAGGGCTAGGGTTAGGGTTATGCCTAGGGTTAGGGTTCACAAAACCACAAAGCCAGGAGCTCCAGGGATACTCAACATGCAAAAGGCAGGCCAAGTTGAGCATAGCACATCCAAATCATTGCTCCCTCTTTGTCATTCTGCTCGGAACTCACCACAGCCCAATGCCCGATTACTGGCTCAGTCTAGGGTTAGGCTTAGGGCTAGGGTTAGGGTTATGCCTAGGGTTAGGGTTCAGAAAACCACAAAGCCAGGAGCTCCAGGGATACTCACCATGCAAAAGGCAGGCCAAGTTGAGCGTAGCACATCCAAATCCCGTCTCCCTCTTTGTCATTCTCCTCGGAACTCCCCACAGCCCAATGCCCGATTACTGCCTCAGTCTAGGGTTAGGCTTAGGGCTAGGGTTAGGGTTATGCCTAGGGTTAGGGTTCACAAAACCACAAAGCCAGGAGCTCCAGGGACACTGATCATGCGAAAGGCAGGCCAAGTTAAGCACGGCACATCCAAAACCTTGCTCCCTCTTCTTCTTTCTGCAAGGGTTAGGGTTAGGGGCTCGGGTTAGTGTTAGGGGTTAGGGTTAGGGTTAGGGGTTAGGGTTAGGGTTTTGACTAGGGTTAGGATTGAGAAAACCACAAAGCCAGGGGACCCAGGCACACTAAGCATGCAAAAGGCAGGCCAAGTTGAGCGTAGCACATCCAAATCCCCTCTCCCTCTTCGTCATTCTGCTCGGAACTCACCACAGCCCAATGCCCGATTTCTGCCTCAGTCTAGGGTTAGGCTTAGGGCTAGGGTTAGGGTTATGCCTAGGGTTAGGGTTATGCCTAGGGTTAGGGTTATGCCTAGGGTTAGGGTTCAGAAAACCACAAAGCCAGGAGCTCCAGGGATACTCACCATGCAAAAGGCAGGCCAAGTTGAGCGTAGCACATCCAAATCCCCTCTCCCTCTTTGTCATTCTGCTCGGAACTCACCACAGCCCAATGCCCGATTACTGCCTCAGTCTAGGGTTAGGCTTAGGGCTAGGGTTAGGGTTATGCCTAGGGTTAGGGTTCACAAAACCACAAAGCCAGGAACTCCAGGGATACTCACCATGCAAAAGGCAGGCCAAGTTGAGTGTAGCACATCCAAATCGTTGCTCCCTCTTTGTCATTCTCCTCGGAACTCCCCACAGCCCAATGCCCGATTTCTGCCTCAGTCTAGGGTTAGGCTTAGGGCTAGGGTTAGGGTTATGCCGAGGGTTAGGGTTCAGAAAACCACAAAGCCAGGAGCTCCAGGGATACTCACCATGCAAAAGGCAGGCCAAGTTGAGCGTAGCACATCCAAATCCCCTCTCCCTCTTTGTCATTCTGCTCGGAACTCACCACAGCCCAATGCCCGATTACTGCCTCAGTCTAGGGTTAGGCTTAGGGCTAGGGTTAGGGTTCTGCCTAGGGTTAGGGTTCACAAAACCACAAAGCCAGGAGCTCCAGGGACACTGATGATGCGAAAGGCAGGCCAAGTTAAGCACGGCACATCCAAAACCTTGCTCCCTCTTCTTCTTTCTGCAAGGGTTAGGGTTAGGGGCTCGGGTTAGTGTTAGGGGTTAGGGTTAGGGTTAGGGGTTAGGGTTAGGGTTTTGACTAGGGTTAGGATTGAGAAAACCACAAAGCCAGGGGACCCAGGCACACTAAGCATGCAAAAGGCAGGCCAAGTTGAGCGTAGCACATCCAAATCCCCTCTCCCTCTTCGTCATTCTGCTCGGAACTCACCACAGCCCAATGCCCGATTTCTGCCTCAGTCTAGGGTTAGGCTTAGGGCTAGGGTTAGGGTTATGCCTAGGGTTAGGGTTATGCCTAGGGTTAGGGTTATGCCTAGGGTTAGGGTTCAGAAAACCACAAAGCCAGGAGCTCCAGGGATACTCACCATGCAAAAGGCAGGCCAAGTTGAGCGTAGCACATCCAAATCCCCTCTCCCTCTTTGTCATTCTGCTCGGAACTCACCACAGCCCAATGCCCGATTACTGCCTCAGTCTAGGGTTAGGCTTAGGGCTAGGGTTAGGGTTATGCCTAGGGTTAGGGTTCACAAAACCACAAAGCCAGGAACTCCAGGGATACTCACCATGCAAAAGGCAGGCCAAGTTGAGTGTAGCACATCCAAATCGTTGCTCCCTCTTTGTCATTCTCCTCGGAACTCCCCACAGCCCAATGCCCGATTTCTGCCTCAGTCTAGGGTTAGGCTTAGGGCTAGGGTTAGGGTTATGCCGAGGGTTAGGGTTCAGAAAACCACAAAGCCAGGAGCTCCAGGGATACTCCCCATGCAAAAGGCAGGCCAAGTTGAGCGTAGCACATCCAAATCCCCTCTCCCTCTTTGTCATTCTGCTCGGAACTCACCACAGCCCAATGCCCGATTACTGCCTCAGTCTAGGGTTAGGCTTAGGGCTAGGGTTAGGGTTATGCCTAGGGTTAGGGTTCACAAAACCACAAAGCCAGGAGCTCCAGGGACACTGATCATGCGAAAGGCAGGCCAAGTTAAGCACGGCACATCCAAAACCTTGCTCCCTCTTCTTCTTTCTGCAAGGGTTAGGGTTAGGGGCTCGTGTTAGGGTTAGGGGTTAGGGTTAGGGGTAGGGTTAGGGTTAGGGTTTTGACTAGGGTTAGGATTGAGAAAACCACAAAGCCAGGGGACCCAGGCACACTAAGCATGCAAAAGGCAGGCCAAGTTGAGCGTAGCACATCCAAATCCCCTCTCCCTCTTCGTCATTCTGCTCGGAACTCCCCACAGCCCAATGCCCGATTACTGCCTCAGTCTAGGGTTAGGCTTAGGGCTAGGGTTAGGGTTATGCCTAGGGTTAGGGTTCACAAAACCACAAAGCCAGGAGCTCCAGGGATACTCACCATGCAAAAGGCAGGCCAAGTTGAGCGTAGCACATCCAAATCCCCTCTCCCTCTTTGTCATTCTCCTCGGAACTCCCCACAGCCCAATGCCCGATTTCTGCCTCAGTCTAGGGTTAGGCTTAGGGCTAGGGTTAGGGTTATGCCTAGGGTTAGGCTTCAGAAAACCACAAAGCCAGGAACTCCAGGGATACTCCCCATGCAAAAGGCAGGCCAAGTTGAGTGTAGCACATCCAAATCCTTGCTCCCTCTTTGTCATTCTGCTCGGAACTCACCACAGCCCAATGCCCGATTACTGCCTCAGTCTAGGGTTAGGCTTAGGGCTAGGGTTAGGGTTATGCCTAGGGTTAGGGTTCACAAAACCACAAAGCCAGGAGCTCCAGGGACACTGATCATGCGAAAGGCAGGCCAAGTTAAGCACGGCACATCCAAAACTTTGCTCCCTCTTCTTCTTTCTGCAAGGGTTAGGGTTAGGGGCTCGTGTTAGGGTTAGGGGTTAGGGTTAGGGGTAGGGTTAGGGTTAGGGTTTTGACTAGGGTTAGGATTGAGAAAACCACAAAGCCAGGGGACCCAGGCACACTAAGCATGCAAAAGGCAGGCCAAGTTGAGCGTAGCACATCCAAATCCCCTCTCCCTCTTCGTCATTCTGCTCGGAACTCACCACAGCCCAATGCCCGATTTCTGCCTCAGTCTAGGGTTAGGCTTAGGGCTAGGGTTAGGGTTATGCCTAGGGTTAGGCTTCAGAAAACCACAAAGCCAGGAGCTCCAGGGATACTCACCATGCAAAAGGCAGGCCAAGTTGAGCGTAGCACATCCAAATCCTTGCTCCCTCTTTGTCATTCTGCTCGGAACTCCCCACAGCCCAATGCCAGATTTCTGCCTCAGTCTAGGGTTAGGCTTAGGGCTAGGGTTAGGGTTATGCCTAGGGTTAGGGTTATGCCTAGGGTTAGGGTTCACAAAACCACAAAGCCAGGAGCTCCAGGGATACACACCATGCAAAAGGCAGGCCAAGTTGAGCGTAGCACATCCAAATCCCCTCTCCCTCTTTGTCATTCTGCTCGGAACTCACCACAGCCCAATGCCCGATTTCTGCCTCAGTCTAGGGTTAGGCTTAGGGCTAGGGTTAGGGTTATGCCTAGGGTTAGGGTTCACAAAACCACAAAGCCAGGAGCTCCAGGGATACTCAACATGCAAAAGGCAGGCCAAGTTGAGCGTAGCACATCCAAATCCCCTCTCCCTCTTCGTCATTCTGCTCCGAACTCACCACAGCCCAATGCCCGATATCTGCCTCAGTCTAGGGTTAGGCTTAGGGCTAGGGTTAGGGTTATGCCTAGGGTTAGGGTTCACAAAACCACAAAGCCAGGAGCTCCAGGGATACTCACCATGCAAAAGGCAGGCCAAGTTGAGCGTAGCACATCCAAATCCCGTCTCCCTCTTTGTCATTCTCCTCGGAACTCACCACAGCCCAATGCCCGATTTCTGCCTCAGTCTAGGGTTAGGCTTAGGGCTAGGGTTAGGGTTATGCCTAGGGTTAGGGTTCACAAAACCACAAAGCCAGGAGCTCCAGGGATACTCACCATGCAAAAGGCAGGCCAAGTTGAGCGTAGCACATCCAAATCCCCTCTCCCTCTTCGTCATTCTGCTCGGAACTCCCCACAGCCCAATGCCCGATTACTGCCTCAGTCTAGGGTTAGGCTTAGGGCTAGGGTTAGGGTTATGCCTAGGGTTAGGGTTCACAAAACCACAAAGCCAGGAGCTCCAGGGACACTGATCATGCGAACGGCAGGCCAAGTTAAGCACGGCACATCCAAAACCTTGCTCCCTCTTCTTCTTTCTACAAGGGTTAGGGTTAGGGGCTCGGGTTAGTGTTAGGGGTTAGGGTTAGGGTTAGGGGTTAGGGTTAGGGTTTTGACTAGGGTTAGGATTGAGAAAACCACAAAGCCAGGGGACCCAGGCACACTAAGCATGCAAAAGGCAGGCCAAGTTGAGCGTAGCACATCCAAATCCCCTCTCCCTCTTCGTCATTCTGCTCGGAACTCACCACAGCCCAATGCCCGATTACTGCCTCAGTCTAGGGTTAGGCTTAGGGCTAGGGTTAGGGTTATGCCTAGGGTTAGGGTTATGCCTAGGGTTAGGGTTATGCCTAGGGTTAGGGTTCAGAAAACCACAAAGCCAGGAGCTCCAGGGATACTCACCATGCAAAAGGCAGGCCAAGTTGAGCGTAGCACATCCAAATCCTTGCTCCCTCTTTGTCATTCTGCTCGGAACTCACCACAGCCCAATGCCCGATTTCTGCCTCAGTCTAGGGTTAGGCTTAGGGCTAGGGTTAGGGTTATGCCGAGGGTTAGGGTTCAGAAAACCACAACGCCAGGAGCTCCAGGGATACTCCCCATGCAAAAGGCAGGCCAAGTTGAGCGTAGCACATCCAAATCCTTGCTCCCTCTTTGTCATTCTGCTCGGAACTCACCACAGCCCAATGCCCGATTACTGCCTCAGTCTAGGGTTAGGCTTAGGGCTAGGGTTAGGGTTTTCCCAGGGTTAGGGTTGGGGAAACCACAAAGCCAGGAGCTCCAGGCGTGCTCACCATGCGAAAGACATAGCAAGGGGACCGCAGCACATCCAAAACCTTCCTCCCTCTTCGTCATTCTGCTCAGAACTCGCCACAACCCTCTGCTGGATTTCTGGCTCAAGGTAGGGGTTGGGTCAGGGTTACGCCTAGGGTTAGGGTTAGGGTTGAGAAAACCACAAAGCCAGGCGCTCCAGGGATAGTCAGCATGCAAAAGGCATACCAAGATGAGGAGGACACCGCCCGAACCTTGCTCCCTCTTTGTCTTTCTGCTCAGAATTGCCAGAACCCTCTGCCGGATTTCTGGCTCAAGGTAGGGTTAGGGATAGGGTTAGGCCTTGGGTTAGGGCTAGGGTTACGCCTAGGGTTAAGGTTGAGAAAACCACAAAGCCAGGAGCTCCAGGGACACTGATCATGCAAAAGGCAGGCCAAGTTAAGAACGGCACATCCAAAACCTAGCTCCATCTTCTTCTTTCTGCAAGGGTTAGGGTTAGGGTTAGGGGCTCGGTTTAGGGTTAGGGGTTAGGGTTAGGGGTTAGGGTTAGGGTTTTGCCTAGGGTTAGGATTGAGAAAACCACAAAGCCAGGAGCTCCAGGGACACTGATCATGCAAAAGGCAGGCCAAGTTAAGCACGGCACATCCAAAACCTTGCTCCCTCTTCTTCTTTCTGCAAGGGTTAGGGTTAGGGTTAGGGGCTCGGGTTAGGGTTAGGGGTTAGGGTTAGGGTTTTGCCTAGGGTTAGGATTGAGAAAACCACAAAGCCAGGGGACCCAGGCACACTAACCATGCAAAAGGCTGGCCAAGTTAAGCACAGCACATCAAAACCTTGCTACCTCTTCCTCTTTCTGCTCGGAACTCATCACAGCCCAATGCCCAGTTTCTGGCTCAGCCTAGGGTTAGGGTTAGGGTTTGGTTTAGGGTTAGGGTTAGGCTAACGCCTAGGGTTAGGGTTGAGGAAACCACAAAGCCAGGAGCTCCAGGCGTGCTCACCATGTGAAAGACATAGCAAGGGGACCGCAGCACATCCAAAACCTTCCTCCCTCTTCGTCATTCTGCTCAGAACTCGCCACAACCCTCTGCTGGATTTCTGGCTCAAGGTAGGGGTTGGGTCAGGGTTACGCCTAGGGTTAGGGTTAGGGTTGAGAAAACCACAAAGCCAGGGGACCCAGGCACACTAACCATGCAAAAGGCCGGCCAAGTTAAGCACAGCACATCAAAACCCTGCTCCCTCTTCCTCTTTCTGCTCGGAACTCACCACAGCCCAATGCCCAGTTTCTGGCTCAGCCTAGGGTTAGGGTTTGGTTTAAGGTTAGGGTTAGGGTTAGGCTTACGCCTAGGGTTAGGGTTGAGGAAACCACAAAGCCAGGAGCTCCAGGGATACTCACCATGAAAAAGACATACCAAGGTGACCGCAGCACATCCAAAACCTTGCCCCTTCTTCTTCTTTCTGCAAGGGTTAGAGTTAGGGGCTCGGGTTAGGGTTAGGGGTTAGGGTTAGGGTTTTGCCTAGGGTTAGGATTGAGAAAACCACAAAGCCAGGGGACCCAGGCACACTAACCATGCAAAAGGCAGGCCAAGTTAAGCACAGCACATCAAAACCTTGCTCCCTCTTCCTCTTTCTGCTCAGAACTCATCACAGCCCAATGCCCAGTTTCTGGCTCAGCCTAGGGTTAGGGTTAGGGTTTGGTTTAGGGTTAGGGTTAGGGTTAGGTTTAGGCTAACGCCTAGGGTTAGGGTTGAGGAAACCACAAAGCCAGGAGCTCCAGGGATAGTCAACATGCAAAAGGCATACCAAGGGGACCACAGCACATCCAAAACCTTGCTCCCTCTTCGTCATTCTGCTCAGAAGTCGCCACAGCCTAAGGCCCAGTTTCTGGCTCGAGCTAGGGTTAGGGTTAGGGTTAGGGTTTGGTTCAGGGTTAGGGTTAGGCTTACACCTAGGGTTAGGGTTGAGGAAACCACAAAGCCAGGAGCTCCAGGTGCGCTCACCATGCGAAAGACATAGCAAGGGGACCGCAGCACATCCAAAACCTTCCTCCCTCTTCGTCATTCTGCTCAGAACTCGCCACAACCCTCTGCTGGATTTCTGGCTCAAGGTAGGGGTTGGGTCAGGGTTACGCCTAGGGTTAGGGTTAGGGTTGAGAAAACCACAAAGCCAGGCGCTCCAGGGATAGTCAGCATGCAAAAGGCATACCAAGATGAGGAGGACACCGCCCGAACCTTGCTCCCTCTTTGTTATTCTGCTCAGAATTGCCAGAACCCTCTGCCGGATTTCTGGCTCAAGGTAGGGTTAGGGATAGGGTTAGGCCTTGGGTTAGGGTTAGGGTTACGCCTAGGGTTAAGGTTGAGAAAACCACAAAGCCAGGAGCTCCAGGGGCACTGATCATGCGAAAGGCAGGCCAAGTTAAGCACGGCACATCCAAAACCTTGCTCCCTCTTCTTCTTTCTGCAAGGGTTAGGGTTAGGGGCTCGGGTTAGGGTTAGGGGTTAGGGTTAGGAGTTAGGGTTAGGGTTTTGCCTAGGGTTAGGATTGAGAAAACCACAAAGCTAGGGGACCCAGGCACACTAACCATGCAAAAGGCTGGCCAAGTTAAGCACAGCACATCAAAACCTTGCTCCCTCTTCCTCTTTCTGCTCGGAACTCATCACAGCCCAATGCCCAGTTTCTGGCTCAGCCTAGGGTTAGGGTTAGGGTTTGGTTTAGGGTTAGGGTTAGGGTTAGGGTTAGGCTAACGCCTAGGGTTAGGGTTGAGGAAACCACAAAGCCAGGAGCTCCAGGGATAGTCAACATGCAAAAGGCATACCAAGGGGACCACAGCACATCCAAAACCTTGCTCCCTCTTCGTCATTCTGCTCAGAAGTCGCCACAGCCTAAGGCCCAGTTTCTGGCTCGAGCTAGGGTTAGGGTTAGGGTTAGGGTTTGGTTCAGGGTTTGGGTTAGGGTTAGGCTTACGCCTAGGGTTAGGGTTGAGGAAACCACAAAGCCAGGAGCTCCAGGGATAGTCAGCATGCAAAAGGCATACCAAGGGGACCACAGCACATCCAAAACCTAGCTCCCTCTTCTTCTTTCTGCAAGGGTTAGGGTTAGGGTTAGGGGCTCGGGTGAGGGTTAGGGGTTAGGGTTAGGGTTTTGACTAGGGTTAGGATTGAGAAAACCACAAAGCCAGGGGACCCAGGCACACTAACCATGCAAAAGGCTGGCCAAGTTAAGCACAGCACATCAAAACCATGCTACCTCTTCCTCTTTCTGCTCAGAACTCATCACAGCCCAATGCCCAGTTTCTGGCTCAGCCTAGGGTTAGGTTGAGGGTTTGGTTTAGGGTTAGGGTTAGGCTTACGCCTAGGGTTAGGGTTGAGGAAACCACAAAGCCAGGAGCTCCAGGCGTGCTCACCATGCAAAAGGCATACCAAGGGGACCACAGCACATCCAAAACCTTGCTCCCTCTTCGTCATTCTGCTCAGAAGTCGCCACAGCCTAAGGCCCAGTTTCTGGCTCGAGCTAGGGTTAGGGTTAGGGTTAGGGTTAGGGTTTGGTTCAGGGTTAGGGTTAGGGTTAGGCTTACACCTATGGTTAGGGTTGAGGAAACCACAAAGCCAGGAGCTCCAGGCGTGCTCACCATGCAAAAGACATACCAAGGTGACCGCAGCACATCCAAAACCTTGCTCCCTCTTCTTCTTTCTGCAAGGGTTAGGGTTAGGGTTAGGGGCTCGGGTTAGGGTTAGGGGTTAGGGTTAGGGTTTTGCCTAGGGTTAGGATTGAGAAAACCACAAAGCCAGGAGCTCCAGGGACACTGATCATGCGAAAGGCAGGCCACGTTAAGCACGGCACATCAAAACCTTGCTACCTCTTCCTCTTTCTGCTCGGAACTCATCACAGCCCAATGCCCAGTTTCTGGCTCAGCCTAGGGTTAGGGTTAGGGTTTGGTTTAGGGTTAGGGTTAGGCTTACGCCTAGGGTTAGGATTGAGAAAACCACAAAGCCAGGAGCTCCAGGCGTGCTCACCATGCAAAAGACATACCAAGGTGACCGCAGCACATCCAAAACCTTGCTCCCTCTTCTTCTTTCTGCAAGGGTTAGGGTTAGGGTTAGGGGCTCGGGTGAGGGTTAGGGGTTAGGGTTAGGGTTTTGCCTAGGGTTAGGATTGAGAAAACCACAAAGCCAGGGGACCCAGGCACACTAACCATGCAAAAGGCTGGCCAAGTTAAGCACAGCACATCAAAACCTTGCTACCTCGTCCTCTTTCTGCTCGGAACTCATCACAGCCCAATGCCCAGTTTCAGGCTCGGCCTAGGGTTAGGGTTAGGGTTTGGTTTAGGGTTAGGGTTAGGCTTACGCCTAGGGTTAGGGTTGAGGAAACCACAAAGCCAGGAGCTCCAGGCGTGCTCACCATGCGAAAGGCATACCAAGGGGACCACAGCACATCCAAAACCTTGCTCCCTCTTCGTCTTTCTGCAAGGGTTAGGGTTAGGGTTAGGGGCTCGGGTTAGGGTTAGGGGTTAGGGTTAGGGTTTTGCCTAGGGTTAGGATTGAGAAAACCACAAAGCCAGGAGCTCCAGGGACACTGATCATGCAAAAGGCAGGCCAAGTTAAGCACGGCACATCCAAAACCTTGCTCCCTCTTCTTCTTTCTGCAAGGGTTAGGGTTAGGGTTAGGGGCTCGGGTTAGGGTTAGGGGTTAGGGTTAGGGTTTTGCCTAGGGTTAGGATTGAGAAAACCACAAAGCCAGGGGACCCAGACACACTAACCATGCAAAAGGCCGGTCAAGTTAAGCACAGCACATCAAAACCTTGCTCCCTTTTCCTATTTCTGCTCGGAACTCACCACAGCCCAATGCCCAGTTTGTGGCTCGGCCTAGGGGTAGGGTTTGGTTTAGGGTTAGGGTTAGGGTTAGGCTAACGCCTAGGGTTAGGGTTGAGGAAACCACAAAGCCAGGAGCTCCAGGCGAACTCACCATGCAAAAGGCATACCAAGGTGACCGCAGCACATCCAAAACCTTGCTCCCTCTTCCTCATTCTGCTCAGAACTCGCCACAAACCTCTGCCGGATTTCTGGCTCAAGGTATGGTTGGGGTTAGGGTTACGCCTAGGGTTAAGGTTGAGAAAACCACAAAGCCAGGAGCTCCAGGGACACTGATCATGTGAAAGGCAGGCCAAGTTAAGCACGGTACATCCAAAACCTTGCTCCCTCTTCTTCTTTCTGCAAGGGTTAGGGTTAGTGTTAGGGGCTCGGGTTAGGGTTAGGCTTAGGGGTTAGGGTTATGCCTAGGGTTAGGATTGAGAAAACCACAAAGCCAGGAGACCCAGGGACACTAACCATACAAAAGGCGGGCCAACTTAAGCATGGCATATCAAAACCTTCCTCCCTCTTCCTCTTTCTGCTCGGAACTCACCACAGACCGATGCCCGATTAGTGGCTCAATCTATGGTTAGGGTTAGGCGTTCTCCTAGGGTTAGGCTTGAGAAAACCACAAAGCCAGGAGCTCCAGGGATAGTCAGCATGCAAAAGGCATACCAAGGTGAGGAGGACACAGCCCAAACCTTGCTCCCTCTTCCTCTTTCTGCTCAGAACTCGCCACAACCCTCTGCTGGATTTCCGGCTCAAGGTAGGGTTAGGGTAAGGGTTACGCCTAGGGTTAGGGTTGAGAAAACCACAAAGCCAGGAGCTCCAGGGACACTGATCATGCGAAAGGCAGGCGAAGTTAAGCACAGCACATCCAAAACCTTGCTCCCTCTTCATTCTGCAAGGGTTAGGGTTAGGGTTAGGTGTTAGGGTTAGGGTTAGGATTAGGTGTTAGGGTTATGCCTAGGGTTAGGATTGAGAAAACCACAAAGCGAGGAGACCCAGGGACACTAACCATGCAAAAGACCTACCAAGGTGACAGCAGCATATCCAAAACCTTGCTCCCTCTTCGTCATTCTGCTCAGAACTCGCCACAGCCTAAGGCCAAGTTTCTGGCTTGACCTCGGGTTAGGGTTAGCGTTAGGGTTTGGTTTAGGGTTAGGGTTAGGGTTAAGCCTAGGGTTAGGGTTAGGGTTAGGGTTAGGGTTAGTCTTACGCCTAGGGTTAGGGTTGAGGAAACCACAAAGCCAGGAGCTCCCGGCGTACTCACCATGTGAAAGACATACCAAGTGGACCGCAGCACATCCAAAACCTTCCTCCCTCTTCGTCATTCTGCTCAGAACTTGCCACAACCCTCTGCTGGATTTCTGGCTCAAGGTAGGTGTTGGGTCTGGGTTACGCCTAGGGTTAGGGTTAGGGTTGAGAAAACCACAAAGCCAGGGGACCCAGGCACACTAACCATGCAAAAGGCTGGCCAAGTTAAGCACAGCACATCAAAACCCTGCTCCCTCTTCCTCTTTCTGCTCGGAACTCATCACAGCCCAATGCCCAGTTTCTGGCTCGGCCTAGGGTTAGGGTTTGATTTAGGGTTAGGGTTAGGGTTAGGCTTACGCCTAGGGTTAGGGTTGAGGAAACCACAAAGCCAGGAGCTCCAGGCGTACTCACCATGCAAAAGACATACCAAGGGGACCGCAGCACATCCAAAACCTTGCCCCTTCTTCTTCTTTCTGCAAGGGTTAGGGTTAGTGGCTCGGGTGAGGGTTAGGGGTTAGAGTTAGGGGTAGGGTTAGGGTTAGGGTTTTGCCTAGGGTTAGGATTGAGAAAACCACAAAGCCAGGGGACCCAGACACACTAACCATGCAAAAGGCCGGTCAAGTTAAGCACAGCACATCAAAACCTTGCTCCCTTTTCCTATTTCTGCTCGGAACTCACCACAGCCCAATGCCCAGTTTCTGGCTCGGCCTAGGGGTAGGGTTTGGTTTAGGGTTAGGGTTAGGGTTAGGCTAACGCCTAGGGTTAGGGTTGAGGAAACCACAAAGCCAGGAGCTCCAGGCGTACTCACCATGCAAAAGGCATACCAAGGTGACCGCAGCACATCCAAAACCTTGCTCCCTCTTCCTCATTCTGCTCAGAACTCGCCACAAACCTCTGCCGGATTTCTGGCTCAAGGTAGGGTTAGGGTTAGGGTTACGCCTAGGGTTAGGGTTGAGAAAACCACAAAGCCAGGAGCTCCAGGGACACTGATCATGCGAAAGGCAGGCGAAGTTAAGCACAGCACATCCAAAACCTTGCCCCCTCTTCATTCTGCAAGGGTTAGGGTTAGGGTTAGGGGCTCGGGTTAGGGTTAGGATTAGGTGTTAGGGTTATGCCTAGGGTTAGGATTGAGAAAACCACAAAGCGAGGAGACCCAGGGACACTGATCATGCGAAAGGCAGGCCAAGTTAAGCACGGCACATCCAAAACCTTGCTCCCTCTTCATCATTCTGCTCAGAACTTGCCAGAACCCTCTGCTGGATTTCTGGCTCAAGGTCGGGGTTGGGTCAGGGTTACGCATAGGGTTAGGGTTAGGGTTCACAAAACCACAAGGCCAGGAGCTCCAGGGATACTCACCATGCAAAAGGCAGGCCAAGTTGAGCGTAGCACATCCAAATCCTTGCTCCCTCTTCGTCATTCTGCTCGGAACTCACCACAGCCCAATGCCCGATTTCTGCCTCAGTCTAGGGTTAGGCTTAGGGCTAGGGTTAGGGTTATGCCTAGGGTTAGGGTTCAGAAAACCACAAAGCCAGGAGCTCCAGGGATACTCACCATGCAAAAGGCAGGCCAAGTTGAGCGTAGCACATCCAAATCCTTGCTCCCTCTTCGTCATTCTGCTCGGAACTCCCCACAGCCCAATGCCCGATTTCTGCCTCAGTCTAGGGTTAGGCTTAGGGCTAGGGTTAGGGTTATGCCTAGGGTTAGGCTTCAGAAAACCACAAAGCCAGGAGCTCCAGGGATACTCACCATGCAAAAGGCAGGCCGAGTTGAGCGTAGCACATCCAAATCCTTGCTCCCTCTTCGTCATTCTGCTCGGAACTCACCACAGCCCAATGCCCGATTTCTGCCTCAGTCTAGGGGTAGGCTTAGCGCTAGGGTTAGGGTTATGCCTAGGGTTAGGGTTCTGCCTAGGGTTAGGGTTCACAAAACCACAAAGCCAGGAGCTCCAGGGATACTCACCATGCAAAAGGCAGGCCAAGTTGAGCGTTGCACATCCAAATCCCCTCTCCCTCTTCGTCATTCTGCTCGGAACTCACCACAGCCCAATGCCCGATTTCTGCCTCAGTCTAGGGTTAGGCTTAGGGCTAGGGTTAGGGTTATGCCTAGGGTTAGGGTTCACAAAACCACAAAGCCAGGAGCTCCAGGGATACTCACCATGCAAAAGGCAGGCCAAGTTGAGCGTAGCACATCCAAATCCCCTCTCCCTCTTCGTCATTCTGCTTGGAACTCACCACAGCCCAATGCCCGATTTCTGCCTCAGTCTAGGGTTAGGCTTAGGGCTAGGGTTAGGGTTATGCCTAGGGTTAGGGTTCACAAAACCACAAAGCCAGGAGCTCCAGGGATACTCACCATGCAAAAGGCAGGTCGAGTTGAGCGTAGCACATCCAAATCCTTGCTCCCTCTTTGTCATTCTGCTCGGAACTCACCACAGCCCAATGCCCGATTTCTGCCTCAGTCTAGGGTTAGGCTTAGGGCTAGGGTTAGGGTTATGCCTAGGGTTAGGGTTCACAAAACCACAAAGCCAGGAGCTCCAGGGATACTCACCATGCAAAAGGCAGGTCGAGTTGAGCGTAGCACATCCAAATCCTTGCTCCCTCTTTGTCATTCTGCTCCGAACTCACCACAGCCCAATGCCTGATTTCTGCCTCAGTCTAGGGTTAGGCTTAGGGCTAGGGTTAGGGTTATGCCTAGGGTTAGGCTTCAGAAAACCACAAAGCCAGGAGCTCCAGGGATACTCACCATGCAAAAGGCAGGCCAAGTAGAGCGTAGCACATCCAAATCCTTGCTCCCTCTTCGTCATTCTGCTCGGAACTCACCACAGCCCAATGCCCGATTTCTGCCTCAGTCTAGGGTTAGGCTTAGGGCTAGTGTTAGGGTTCTGCCTACGGTTAGGCTTCAGAAAACCACAAAGCCAGGAGCTCCAGGGATACCATGCAAAAGGCAGGCCAAGTGGAGCGTAGCACATCCAAATCCTTGCTCCCTCTTCGTCATTCTGCTCGGAACTCCCCACAGCCCAATGCCCGATTTCTGCCTCAGTCTAGGGTTAGGCTTAGGGCTAGGGTTAGGGTTATGCCTAGGGTTAGGCTTCAGAAAACCACAAAGCCAGGAGCTCCAGGGATACTCACCATGCAAAAGGCAGGCCGAGTTGAGCGTAGCACATCCAAATCCTTGCTCCCTCTTCGTCATTCTGCTCGGAACTCACCACAGCCCAATGCCCGATTTCTGCCTCAGTCTAGGGTTAGGCTTAGGGCTAGGGTTAGGGTTATGCCTAGGGTTAGGGTTCACAAAACCACAAAGCCAGGAGCTCCAGGGATACTCACCATGCAAAAGGCAGGCCAAGTTGAGCGTAGCACATCCAAATCCTTGCTCCCTCTTCGTCATTCTGCTCGGAACTCACCACAGCCCAATGCCCGATTTCTGCCTCAGTCTAGGGTTAGGCTTAGGGCTAGGGTTAGGGTTATGCCTAGGGTTAGGGTTCACAAAACCACAAAGCCAGGAGCTCCAGGGATACTCACCATGCAAAAGGCAGGCCAAGTTGAGCCTAGCACATCCAAATCCTTGCTCCCTCTTCGTCATTCTGCTCGGAACTCCCCACAGCCCAATGCCCGATTTCTGCCTCAGTCTAGGGTTAGGCTTAGGGCTAGGGTTAGGGTTATGCCTAGGGTTAGGCTTCAGAAAACCACAAAGCCAGGAGCTCCAGGGATACTCACCATGCAAAAGGCAGGCCGAGTTGAGCGTAGCACATCCAAATCCTTGCTCCCTCTTCGTCATTCTGCTCGGAACTCACCACAGCCCAATGCCCGATTTCTGCCTCAGTCTAGGGGTAGGCTTAGCACTAGGGTTAGGGTTATGCCTAGGGTTAGGGTTCTGCCTAGGGTTAGGGTTCACAAAACCACAAAGCCAGGAGCTCCAGGGATACTCACCATGCAAAAGGCAGGCCAAGTTGAGCGTTGCACATCCAAATCCCCTCTCCCTCTTCGTCATTCTGCTCGGAACTCACCACAGCCCAATGCCCGATTTCTGCCTCAGTCTAGGGTTAGGCTTAGGGCTAGGGTTAGGGTTATGCCTAGGGTTAGGGTTCACAAAACCACAAAGCCAGGAGCTCCAGGGATACTCACCATGCAAAAGGCAGGCCAAGTTGAGCGTAGCACATCCAAATCCCCTCTCCCTCTTCGTCATTCTGCTCGGAACTCACCACAGCCCAATGCCCGATTTCTGCCTCAGTCTAGGGTTAGGCTTAGGGCTAGGGTTAGGGTTATGCCTAGGGTTAGGGTTCACAAAACCACAAAGCCAGGAGCTCCAGGGATACTCACCATGCAAAAGGCAGGTCGAGTTGAGCGTAGCACATCCAAATCCTTGCTCCCTCTTTGTCATTCTGCTCGGAACTCACCACAGCCCAATGCCCGATTTCTGCCTCAGTCTAGGGTTAGGCTTAGGGCTAGGGTTAGGGTTATGCCTAGGGTTAGGGTTCACAAAACCACAAAGCCAGGAGCTCCAGGGATACTCACCATGCAAAAGGCAGGTCGAGTTGAGCGTAGCACATCCAAATCCTTGCTCCCTCTTTGTCATTCTGCTCGGAACTCACCACAGCCCAATGCCTGATTTCTGCCTCAGTCTGGGGTTAGGCTTAGGGCTAGGGTTAGGGTTATGCCTAGGGTTAGGCTTCAGAAAACCACAAAGCCAGGAGCTCCAGGGATACTCACCATGCAAAAGGCAGGCCAAGTAGAGCGTAGCACATCCAAATCCTTGCTCCCTCTTCGTCATTCTGCTCGGAACTCCCCACAGCCCAATGCCCGATTTCTGCCTCAGTCTAGGGTTAGGCTTAGGGCTAGTGTTAGGGTTCTGCCTACGGTTAGGCTTCAGAAAACCACAAAGCCAGGAGCTCCAGGGATACCATGCAAAAGGCAGGCCAAGTGGAGCGTAGCACATCCAAATCCTTGCTCCCTCTTCGTCATTCTGCTCGGAACTCCCCACAGCCCAATGCCCGATTTCTGCCTCAGTCTAGGGTTAGGCTTAGGGCTAGGGTTAGGGTTATGCCTAGGGTTAGGCTTCAGAAAACCACAAAGCCAGGAGCTCCAGGGATACTCACCATGCAAAAGGCAGGCCGAGTTGAGCGTAGCACATCCAAATCCTTGCTCCCTCTTCGTCTTTCTGCTCGGAACTCACCACAGCCCAATGCCCGATTTCTGCCTCAGTCTAGGGTTAGGCTTAGGGCTAGGGTTAGGGTTATGCCTAGGGTTAGGGTTCACAAAACCACAAAGCCAGGAGCTCCAGGGATACTCACCATGCAAAAGGCAGGCCAAGTTGAGCGTAGCACATCCAAATCCTTGCTCCCTCTTCGTCATTCTGCTTGGAACTCCCCACAGCCCAATGCCCGATTACTGCCTCAGTCTAGGGTTAGGGTTATGCCTAGGGTTAGGGTTATGCCTAGGGTTAGGGTTCACAAAACCACAAAGCCAGGAGCTCCAGGGATACTCACCATGCAAAAGGCAGGCCAAGTTGAGCGTAGCACATCCAAATCCTTGCTCCCTCTTCGTCATTCTGCTCGGAACTCACCACAGCCCAATGCCCGATTTCTGCCTCAGTCTAGGGTTAGGCTTAGGGCTAGGGTTAGGGTTATGCCTAGGGTTAGGGTTCTGCCTAGGGTTAGGGTTCACAAAACCACAAAGCCTGGAGCTCCAGGGATACTCCCCATGCAAAAGGCAGGCCAAGTTGAGCGTAGCACATCCAAATCCTTGCTCCCTCTTCTTCATTCTGCTCGGAACTCACCACAGCCCAATGCCCGATTTCTGCCTCAGTCTAGGGTTAGGCTTAGGGCTAGGGTTAGGGTTATGCCTAGGGTTAGGGTTCACAAAACCACAAAGCCAGGAGCTCCAGGGATACTCCCCATGCAAAAGGCAGGCCAAGTTGAGCGTAGCACATCCAAATCCTTGCTCCCTCTTCTTCATTCTGCTCGGAACTCACCACAGCCCAATGCCCGATTTCTGCCTCAGTCTAGGGTTAGGCTTAGGGCTAGGGTTAGGGTTATGCCTAGGGTTAGGCTTCACAAAACCACAAAGCCAGGAGCTCCAGGGATACTCACCATGCAAAAGGCAGGCCGAGTTGAGCGTAGCACATCCAAATCCTTGCTCCCTCTTTGTCATTCTGCTCGGAACTCACCACAGCCCAATGCCCGATTACAGCCTCAGTCTAGGGTTAGGCTTAGGGCTAGGGTTAGGGTTATGCCTAGGGTTAGGGTTCACAAAACCACAAGGCCAGGAGCTCCAGGGATACTCACCATGCAAAAGGCAGGCCAAGTTGAGCGTAGCACATCCAAATCCTTGCTCCCTCTTCGTCATTCTGCTCGGAACTCACCACAGCCCAATGCCCGATTTCTGCCTCAGTCTAGGGTTAGGCTTAGGGCTAGGGTTAGGGTTATGCCTAGGGTTAGGCTTCAGAAAACCACAAAGCCAGGAGCTCCAGGGATACTCACCATGCAAAAGGCAGGCCAAGTTGAGCGTAGCACATCCAAATCCTTGCTCCCTCTTCGTCATTCTGCTCGGAACTCACCACAGCCCAATGCCCGATTACTGCCTCAGTCTAGGGTTAGGCTTAGGGCTAGGGTTAGGGTTATGCCTAGGGTTAGGCTTCAGAAAACCACAAAGCCAGGAGCTCCAGGGATACTCACCATGCAAAAGGCAGGCCAAGTTGAGCGTAGCACATCCAAATCCTTGCTCCCTCTTCGTCATTCTGCTCAGAACTCCCCACAGCCCAATGCCCGATTTCTGCCTCAGTCTAGGGTTAGGCTTAGGGCTAGGGTTAGGGTTATGCCTAGGGTTAGGCTTCAGAAAACCACAAAGCCAGGAGCTCCAGGGATACTCACCATGCAAAAGGCAGGCCAAGTTGAGCCTATCACATCCAAATCCTTGCTCCCTCTTCGTCATTCTGCTCGGAACTCCCCACAGCCCAATGCCCGATTTCTGCCTCAGTCTAGGGTTAGGCTTAGGGCTAGGGTTAGGGTTATGCCTAGGGTTAGGCTTCAGAAAACCACAAAGCCAGGAGCTCCAGGGATACTCACCATGCAAAAGGCAGGCCGAGTTGAGCGTAGCACATCCAAATCCTTGCTCCCTCTTCGTCATTCTGCTCGGAACTCACCACAGCCCAATGCCCGATTTCTGCCTCAGTCTAGGGGTAGGCTTAGCGCTAGGGTTAGGGTTATGCCTAGGGTTAGGGTTATGCCTAGGGTTAGGGTTCACAAAACCACAAAGCCAGGAGCTCCAGGGATACTCACCATGCAAAAGGCAGGCCAAGTTGAGCGTTGCACATCCAAATCCCCTCTCCCTCTTCGTCATTCTGCTCGGAACTCACCACAGCCCAATGCCCGATTTCTGCCTCAGTCTAGGGTTAGGCTTAGGGCTAGGGTTAGGGTTATGCCTAGGGTTAGGGTTCACAAAACCACAAAGCCAGGAGCTCCAGGGATACTCACCATGCAAAAGGCAGGCCAAGTTGAGCGTAGCACATCCAAATCCCCTCTCCCTCTTCGTCATTCTGCTCCGAACTCACCACAGCCCAATGCCCGATTTCTGCCTCAGTCTAGGGTTAGGCTTAGGGCTAGGGTTAGGGTTATGCCTAGGGTTAGGGTTCACAAAACCACAAAGCCAGGAGCTCCAGGGATACTCACCATGCAAAAGGCAGGTCGAGTTGAGCGTAGCACATCCAAATCCTTGCTCCCTCTTTGTCATTCTGCTCGGAACTCACCACAGCCCAATGCCCGATTTCTGCCTCAGTCTAGGGTTAGGCTTAGGGCTAGGGTTAGGGTTATGCCTAGGGTTAGGGTTCACAAAACCACAAAGCCAGGAGCTCCAGGGATACTCACCATGCAAAAGGCAGGTCGAGTTGAGCGTAGCACATCCAAATCCTTGCTCCCTCTTTGTCATTCTGCTCCGAACTCACCACAGCCCAATGCCTGATTTCTGCCTCAGTCTAGGGTTAGGCTTAGGGCTAGGGTTAGGGTTATGCCTAGGGTTAGGCTTCAGAAAACCACAAAGCCAGGAGCTCCAGGGATACTCACCATGCAAAAGGCAGGCCAAGTAGAGCGTAGCACATCCAAATCCTTGCTCCCTCTTCGTCATTCTGCTCGGAACTCACCACAGCCCAATGCCCGATTTCTGCCTCAGTCTAGGGTTAGGCTTAGGGCTAGTGTTAGGGTTCTGCCTACGGTTAGGCTTCAGAAAACCACAAAGCCAGGAGCTCCAGGGATACCATGCAAAAGGCAGGCCAAGTGGAGCGTAGCACATCCAAATCCTTGCTCCCTCTTCGTCATTCTGCTCGGAACTCCCCACAGCCCAATGCCCGATTTCTGCCTCAGTCTAGGGTTAGGCTTAGGGCTAGGGTTAGGGTTATGCCTAGGGTTAGGCTTCAGAAAACCACAAAGCCAGGAGCTCCAGGGATACTCACCATGCAAAAGGCAGGCCGAGTTGAGCGTAGCACATCCAAATCCTTGCTCCCTCTTCGTCATTCTGCTCGGAACTCACCACAGCCCAATGCCCGATTTCTGCCTCAGTCTAGGGTTAGGCTTAGGGCTAGGGTTAGGGTTATGCCTAGGGTTAGGGTTCACAAAACCACAAAGCCAGGAGCTCCAGGGATACTCACCATGCAAAAGGCAGGCCAAGTTGAGCGTAGCACATCCAAATCCTTGCTCCCTCTTCGTCATTCTGCTCGGAACTCCCCACAGCCCAATGCCCGATTACTGCCTCAGTCTAGGGTTAGGGTTATGCCTAGGGTTAGGGTTATGCCTAGGGTTAGGGTTCACAAAACCACAAAGCCAGGAGCTCCAGGGATACTCACCATGCAAAAGGCAGGCCAAGTTGAGCGTAGCACATCCAAATCCTTGCTCCCTCTTTGTCATTCTGCTCGGAACTCACCACAGCCCAATGCCCGATTTCTGCCTCAGTCTAGGGTTAGGCTTAGGGCTAGGGTTAGGGTTATGCCTAGGGTTAGGGTTCACAAAACCACAAAGCCAGGAGCTCCAGGGATACTCACCATGCAAAAGGCAGGCCGAGTTGAGCGTAGCACATCCAAATCCTTGCTCCCTCTTTGTCATTCTGCTCGGAACTCACCACAGCCCAATGCCCGATTACAGCCTCAGTCTAGGGTTAGGCTTAGGGCTAGGGTTAGGGTTATGCCTAGGGTTAGGGTTCACAAAACCACAAGGCCAGGAGCTCCAGGGATACTCACCATGCAAAAGGCAGGCCAAGTTGAGCGTAGCACATCCAAATCCTTGCTCCCTCTTCGTCATTCTGCTCGGAACTCACCACAGCCCAATGCCCGATTTCTGCCTCAGTCTAGGGTTAGGCTTAGGGCTAGGGTTAGGGTTATGCCTAGGGTTAGGCTTCAGAAAACCACAAAGCCAGGAGCTCCAGGGATACTCACCATGCAAAAGGCAGGCCAAGTTGAGCGTAGCACATCCAAATCCTTGCTCCCTCTTCGTCATTCTGCTCGGAACTCACCACAGCCCAATGCCCGATTACTGCCTCAGTCTAGGGTTAGGCTTAGGGCTAGGGTTAGGGTTATGCCTAGGGTTAGGCTTCAGAAAACCACAAAGCCAGGAGCTCCAGGGATACTCACCATGCAAAAGGCAGGCCAAGTTGAGCGTAGCACATCCAAATCCTTGCTCCCTCTTCTTCATTCTTCTCGGAACTCACCACAGCCCAATGCCCGATTTCTGCCTCAGTCTAGGGTTAGGCTTAGGGCTAGGGTTAGGGTTATGCCTACGGTTAGGCTTCAGAAAACCACAAAGCCAGGAGCTCCAGGGATACTCACCATGCAAAAGGCAGACCGAGTTGAGCGTAGCACATCCAAATCCTTGCTCCCTCTTCGTCATTCTGCTCCGAACTCACCACAGCCCAATGCCTGATTTCTGCCTCAGTCTAGGGTTAGGCTTAGGGCTAGGGTTAGGGTTATACCTAGGGTTAGGGTTCTGCCTAGGGTTAGGGTTCACAAAACCACAAAGCCAGGAGCTCCAGGGATACTCACCATGCAAAAGGCAGGCCAAGTTGAGCGTAGTACATCCAAATCCCCTGTCCCTCTTCGTCATTCTGCTCAGAAATCACCACAGCCCAATGCCCGATTTCTGCCTCAGTCTAGGGTTAGGCTTAGGGCTAGGGTTAGGGTTATGCCTAGGGTTAGGGTTCACAAAACCACAAAGCCAGGAGCTCCAGGGATACTCACCATGCAAAAGGCAGGCCGAGTTGAGCGTAGCACATCCAAATCCCCTCTCCCTCTTCGTCATTCTGCTCGGAACTCACCACAGCCCAATGCCCGATTTCTGCCTCAGTCTAGGGTTAGGCTTAGGGCTAGGGTTAGGGCTATGCCTAGGGTTAGGCTTCAGAAAACCACAAAGCCAGGAGCTCCAGGGATACTCACCATGCAAAAGGCAGGCCAAGTTGAGCGTAGCACATCCAAATCCTTGCTCCCTCTTCGTCATTCTGCTCCGAACTCCCCACAGCCCAATGCCCGATTACTGCCTCAGTCTAGGGTTAGGCTTAGGGCTAGGGTTAGGGCTATGCCTAGGGTTAGGCTTCAGAAAACCACAAAGCCAGGAGCTCCAGGGATACCATGCAAAAGGCAGGCCAAGTGGAGCGTAGCACATCCAAATCCTTGCTCCCTCTTCTTCATTCTGCTCGGAACTCACCACAGCCCAATGCCCGATTTCTGCCTCAGTCTAGGGTTAGGCTTATGCCTAGGGTTAGGGTTATGCCTAGGGTTAGGGTTCACAAAACCACAAAGCCAGGAGCTCCAGGGATACTCACCATGCAAAAGGCAGGCCAAGTTGAGCGTAGCACATCCAAATCCTTGCTCCCTCTTTGTCATTCTGCTCGGAACTCACCACAGCCCAATGCCCGATTTCTGCCTCAGTCTAGGGTTAGGCTTAGGGCTAGGGTTAGGGTTATGCCTAGGGTTAGGGTTCTGCCTAGGGTTAGGGTTCACAAAACCACAAAGCCAGGAGCTCCAGGGATACTCACCATGCAAAAGGCAGGCCAAGTTGAGCGTAGTACATCCAAATCCCCTGTCCCTCTTCGTCATTCTGCTCAGAAATCACCACAGCCCAATGCCCGATTTCTGCCTCAGTCTAGGGTTAGGCTTAGGGCTAGGGTTAGGGTTATGCCTAGGGTTAGGGTTCACAAAACCACAAAGCCAGGAGCTCCAGGGATACTCACCATGCAAAAGGCAGGCCGAGTTGAGCGTAGCACATCCAAATCCCCTCTCCCTCTTCGTCATTCTGCTCGGAACTCACCACAGCCCAATGCCCGATTTCTGCCTCAGTCTAGGGTTAGGCTTAGGGCTAGGGTTAGGGTTATGCCTAGGGTTAGGCTTCAGAAAACCACAAAGCCAGGAGCTCCAGGGATACTCACCATGCAAAAGGCAGGCCAAGTTGAGCCTAGCACATCCAAATCCTTGCTCCCTCTTCGTCATTCTGCTCGGAACTCACCACAGCCCAATGCCCGATTTCTGCCTCAGTCTAGGGTTAGGCTTAGGGCTAGGGTTAGGGTTATGCCTACGGTTAGGCTTCAGAAAACCACAAAGCCAGGAGCTCCTGGGATACCATGCAAAAGGCAGGCCAAGTGGAGCGTAGCACATCCAAATCCTTGCTCCCTCTTTGTCATTCTGCTCGGAACTCACCACAGCCCAATGCCCGATTTCTGCCTCAGTCTAGGGTTAGGCTTAGGGCTAGGGTTAGGGTTATGCCTAGGGTTAGGCTTCAGAAAACCACAAAGCCAGGAGCTCCAGGGATACTCACCATGCAAAAGGCAGGCCAAGTTGAGCCTAGCACATCCAAATCCTTGCTCCCTCTTCGTCATTCTGCTCAGAACTCCCCACAGCCCAATGCCCGATTTCTGCCTCAGTCTAGGGTTAGGCTTAGGGCTAGGGTTAGGGTTATGCCTAGGGTTAGGCTTCAGAAAACCACAAAGCCAGGAGCTCCAGGGATACTCACCATGCAAAAAGCAGGCCAAGTTGAGCGTAGCACATCCAAATCCTTGCTCCCTCTTCGTCATTCTTCTCGGAACTCACCACAGCCCAATGCCCGATTTCTGCCTCAGTCTAGGGTTAGGCTTAGGGCTAGGGTTAGGGTTATGCCTACGGTTAGGCTTCAGAAAACCACAAAGCCAGGAGCTCCAGGGATACTCACCATGCAAAAGGCAGACCGAGTTGAGCGTAGCACATCCAAATCCTTGCTCCCTCTTCGTCATTCTGCTCCGAACTCACCACAGCCCAATGCCTGATTTCTGCCTCAGTCTAGGGTTAGGCTTAGGGCTAGGGTTAGGGTTATGCCTAGGGTTAGGGTTATGCCTAGGGTTAGGCTTCAGAAAACCACAAAGCCAGGAGCTCCAGGGATACTCACCATGCAAAAGGCAGGCCAAGTTGAGCGTAGCACATCCAAATCCTTGCTCCCTCTTCGTCATTCTGCTCGGAACTCACCACAGCCCAATGCCCGATTACTGCCTCAGTCTAGGGTTAGGCTTAGGGCTAGGGTTAGGGCTATGCCTAGGGTTAGGCTTCAGAAAACCACAAAGCCAGGAGCTCCAGGGATACTCACCATGCAAAAGGCAGGCCAAGTTGAGCGTAGCACATCCAAATCCTTGCTCCCTCTTCGTCATTCTGCTCGGAACTCACCACAGCCCAATGCCCGATTTCTGCCTCAGTCTAGGGTTAGGCTTAGGGCTAGGGTTAGGGTTATGCCTACGGTTAGGCTTCAGAAAACCACAAAGCCAGGAGCTCCAGGGATACCATGCAAAAGGCAGGCCAAGTTGAGCGTAGCACATCCAAATCCTTGCTCCCTCTTCTTCATTCTGCTCGGAACTCCCCACAGCCCAATGCCCGATTTCTGCCTCAGTCTAGGGTTAGGCTTAGGGCTAGGGTTAGGGTTATGCCTAGGGTTAGGGTTCACAAAACCACAAGGCCAGGAGCTCCAGGGATACTCACCATGCAAAAGGCAGGCCAAGTTGAGCGTAGCACATCCAAATCCTTGCTCCCTCTTCGTCATTCTGCTCCGAACTCCCCACAGCCCAATGCCCGATTTCTGCCTCAGTCTAGGGTTAGGCTTATGCCTAGGGTTAGGGTTATGCCTAGGGTTAGGGTTCAGAAAACCACAAAGCCAGGAGCTCCAGGGATACCATGCAAAAGGCAGGCCAAGTTGAGCGTAGCACATCCAAATCCTTGCTCCCTCTTTGTCATTCTGCTCGGAACTCACCACAGCCCAATGCCCGATTTCTGCCTCAGTCTAGGGTTAGGCTTAGGGCTAGGGTTAGGGTTATGCCTAGGGTTAGGGTTCACAAAACCACAAAGCCAGGAGCTCCAGGGATACTCACCATGCAAAAGGCAGGCTGAGTTGAGCGTAGCACATCCAAATCCTTGCTCCCTCTTTGTCATTCTGCTCGGAACTCACCACAGCCCAATGCCCGATTTCTGCCTCAGTCTAGGCTTAGGCTTAGGGCTAGGGTTAGGGCTATGCCTAGGGTTAGGGTTCAGAAAACCACAAAGCCAGGAGCTCCAGGGATACTCACCATGCAAAAGGCAGGCCGAGTTGAGCGTAGCACATCCAAATCCTTGCTCCCTCTTTGTCATTCTGCTCCGAACTCACCACAGCCCAATGCCTTATTTCTGCCTCAGTCTAGGGTTAGGCTTAGGGCTGGGGTTAGGGTTATGCCTAGGGTTAGGCTTCAGAAAACCACAAAGCCAGGAGCTCTAGGGATACTCACCATGCAAAAGGCAGGCCAAGTTGAGCGTAGCACATCCAAATCCTTGCTCCCTCTTCGTCATTCTGCTCGGAACTCCCCACAGCCCAATGCCCGATTTCTGCCTCAGTCTAGGGTTAGGCTTAGGGCTAGGGTTAGGGTTATGCCTAGGGTTAGGGTTCACAAAACCACAAAGCCAGGAGCTCCAGGGATACTCACCATGCAAAAGGCAGGCCAAGTTGAGCCTAGCACATCCAAATCCTTGCTCCCTCTTTGTCATTCTGCTCCGAACTCACCACAGCCCAATGCCCGATTACTGCCTCAGTCTAGGGTTAGGCTTAGGGCTAGGGTTAGGGTTATGCCTAGGGTTAGGGTTCACAAAACCACAAAGCCAGGAGCTCCAGGGATACCATGCAAAAGGCAGGCCAAGTTGAGCGTAGCACATCCAAATCCTTGCTCCCTCTTCTTCATTCTGCTCGGAACTCCCCACAGCCCAATGCCCGATTTCTGCCTCAGTCTAGGGTTAGGCTTAGGGCTAGGGTTTGGGTTATGCCTAGGGTTAGGCTTCAGAAAACCACAAAGCCAGGAGCTCCAGGGATACTCACCATGCAAAAGGCAGGCCGAGTTGAGCGTAGCACATACAAATCCTTGCTCCCTCTTTGTCATTCTGCTCGGAACTCACCACAGCCCAATGCCCGATTTCTGCCTCAGTCTAGGGTTAGGCTTAGGGCTAGGGTTAGGGTTATGCCTAGGGTTAGGGTTCTGCCTAGGGTTAGGGTTCACAAAACCACAAAGCCAGGAGCTCCAGGGATACTCACCATGCAAAAGGCAGGCCAAGTTGAGCGTAGTACATCCAAATCCCCTGTCCCTCTTCGTCATTCTGCTCAGAAATCACCACAGCCCAATGCCCGATTTCTGCCTCAGTCTAGGGTTAGGCTTAGGGCTAGGGTTAGGGTTATGCCTAGGGTTAGGGTTCACAAAACCACAAAGCCAGGAGCTCCAGGGATACTCACCATGCAAAAGGCAGGCCGAGTTGAGCGTAGCACATCCAAATCCCCTCTCCCTCTTCGTCATTCTGCTCGGAACTCACCACAGCCCAATGCCCGATTTCTGCCTCAGTCTAGGGTTAGGCTTAGGGCTAGGGTTAGGGTTATGCCTAGGGTTAGGCTTCAGAAAACCACAAAGCCAGGAGCTCCAGGGATACTCACCATGCAAAAGGCAGGCCAAGTTGAGCGTAGCACATCCAAATCCTTGCTCCCTCTTCGTCATTCTGCTCGGAACTCACCACAGCCCAATGCCCGATTTCTGCCTCAGTCTAGGGTTAGGCTTAGGGCTAGGGTTAGGGTTATGCCTAGGGTTAGGCTTCAGAAAACCACAAAGCCAGGAGCTCCTGGGATACCATGCAAAAGGCAGGCCAAGTTGAGCGTAGCACATCCAAATCCTTGCTCCCTCTTTGTCATTCTGCTCGGAACTCACCACAGCCCAATGCCCGATTTCTGCCTCAGTCTAGGGTTAGGCTTAGGGCTAGGGTTAGGGTTATGCCTAGGGTTAGGCTTCAGAAAACCACAAAGCCAGGAGCTCCAGGGATACTCACCATGCAAAAGGCAGGCCAAGTTGAGTGTAGCACATCCAAATCCTTGCTCCCTCTTCGTCATTCTGCTCAGAACTCCCCACAGCCCAATGCCCGATTTCTGCCTCAGTCTAGGGTTAGGCTTAGGGCTAGGGTTAGGGTTATGCCTAGGGTTAGGCTTCAGAAAACCACAAAGCCAGGAGCTCCAGGGATACTCACCATGCAAAAAGCAGGCCAAGTTGAGCGTAGCACATCCAAATCCTTGCTCCCTCTTCGTCATTCTGCTCGGAACTCACCACAGCCCAATGCCCGATTTCTGCCTCAGTCTAGGGTTAGGCTTAGGGCTAGGGTTAGGGTTATGCCTAGGGTTAGGGTTCTGCCTAGGGTTAGGGTTCACAAAACCACAAAGCCAGGAGCTCCAGGGATACTCACCATGCAAAAGGCAGGCCAAGTTGAGCGTAGCACATCCAAATCCTTGCTCCCTCTTCGTCATTCTGCTCGGAACTCCCCACAGCCCAATGCCTGATTTCTGCCTCAGTCTAGGGTTAGGCTTAGGGCTAGGGTTAGGGTTATGCCTAGGGTTAGGCTTCACAAAACCACAAAGCCAGGAGCTCCAGGGATACTCACCATGCAAAAGGCAGGCCAAGTTGAGCGTAGCACATCCAAATCCTTGCTCCCTCTTCTTCATTCTGCTCGGAACTCACCACAGCCCAATGCCCGATTTCTGCCTCAGTCTAGGGTTAGGCTTAGGGCTAGGGTTAGGGTTATGCCTAGGGTTAGGCTTCACAAAACCACAAAGCCAGGAGCTCCAGGGATACCATGCAAAAGGCAGGCCAAGTTGAGCGTAGCACATCCAAATCCTTGCTCCCTCTTCTTCATTCTGCTCGGAACTCCCCACAGCCCAATGCCCGATTTCTGCCTTAGTCTAGGGTTAGGCTTAGGGCTAGGGTTAGGGTTATGCCTAGGGTTAGGCTTCTGCCTCAGGTTAGGGTTCAGAAAACCACAAAGCCAGGAGCTCCAGGGATACTCACCATGCAAAAGGCAGGCCAAGTTGAGCGTAGCACATCCAAATCCTTGCTCCCTCTTCGTCATTCTGCTCGGAACTCACCACAGCCCAATGCCCGATTTCTGCCTCAGTCTAGGGTTAGGCTTAGGGCTAGGGTTAGGGTTATGCCTAGGGTTAGGGTTCACAAAACCACAAAGCCAGGAGCTCCAGGGATACTCACCATGCAAAAGGCAGGCCGAGTTGAGCGTAGCACATCCAAATCCTTGCTCCCTCTTTGTCATTCTGCTCGGAACTCACCACAGCCCAATGCCCGATTACTGCCTCAGTCTAGGGTTAGGCTTAGGGCTAGGGTTAGGGTTCTGCCTAGGGTTAGGGTTCACAAAACCACAAAGCCAGGAGCTCCAGGGATACCATGCAAAAGGCAGGCCAAGTTGAGCGTAGCACATCCAAATCCTTGCTCCCTCTTCGTCATTCTGCTCGGAACTCCCCACAGCCCAATACCCGATTTCTGCCTCAGTCTAGGGTTAGGCTTAGGGCTAGGGTTAGGGTTCTGCCTAGGGTTAGGGTTCACAAAACCACAAAGCCAGGAGCTCCAGGGATACTCACCATGCAAAAGGCAGGCCAAGTTGAGCGTAGCACATCCAAATCCTTGCTCCCTCTTCGTCATTCTGCTCGGAACTCACCACAGCCCAATGCCCGATTTCTGCCTCAGTCTAGGGTTAGGCTTAGGGCTAGGGTTAGGGTTATGACTAGGGTTAGGGTTCTGCCTAGGGTTAGGGTTCACAAAACCACAAAGCCAGGAGCTCCAGGGATACTCACCATGCAAAAGGCAGGCCAAGTTGAGCGTAGCACATCCAAATCCTTGCTCCCTCTTCTTCATTCTGCTCGGAACTCACCACAGCCCAATGCCCGATTTCTGCCTCAGTCTAGGGTTAGGCTTAGGCCTAGGGTTAGGGTTCTGCCTCAGGTTAGGGTTCAGAAAACCACAAAGCCAGGAGCTCCAGGGGTACCATGCAAAAGGCAGGCCAAGTTGAGCGTAGCACATCAAAATCCTTGCTCCCTCTTCTTCATTCTGCTCGGAACTCCCCACAGCCCAATACCCGATTTCTGCCTCAGTCTAGGGTTAGGCTTAGGGCTAGGGTTAGGGTTATGCCTAGGGTTAGGCTTCAGAAAACCACAAAGCCAGGAGCTCCAGGGATACTCACCATGCAAAAGGCAGGCCGAGTTGAGCGTAGTACATCCAAATCCTTGCTCCCTCTTTGTCATTCTGCTCGGAACTCACCACAGCCCAATGCCCGATTTCTGCCTCAGTCTAGGGTTAGGCTTAGGGCTAGGGTTAGGGTTATGCCTAGGGTTAGGGTTCTGCCTAGGGTTAGGGTTCACAAAACCACCAAGCCAGGAGCTCCAGGGATACTCACCATGCAAAAGGCAGGCCAAGTTGAGCGTAGCACATCCAAATCCTTGCTCCCTCTTCGTCATTCTGCTCGGAACTCACCACAGCCCAATGCCCGATTTCTGCCTCAGTCTAGGGTTAGGCTTAGGGCTAGGGTTAGGGTTATGCCTAGGGTTAGGGTTCTGCCTAGGGTTAGGGTTCACAAAACCACAAAGCCAGGAGCTCCAGGGATACTCACCATGCAAAAGGCAGGCCAAGTTGAGCGTAGCACATCCAAATCCTTGCTCCCTCTTCTTCATTCTGCTCGGAACTCCCCACAGCCCAATGCCTGATTTCTGCCTCAGTCTAGGGTTAGGCTTAGGGCTAGGGTTAGGGTTATGCCTAGGGTTAGGCTTCAGAAAACCACAAAGCCAGGAGCTCCAGGGATACTCACCATGCAAAAGGCAGGCCAAGTTGAGCGTAGCACATCCAAATCCTTGCTCCCTCTTCGTCATTCTGCTCGGAACTCACCACAGCCCAATGCCCGATTTCTGCCTCAGTCTAGGGTTAGGCTTAGGGCTAGGGTTAGGGTTATGCCTAGGGTTAGGCTTCTGCCTCAGGTTAGGGTTCAGAAAACCACAAAGCCAGGAGCTCCAGGGATACTCACCATGCAAAAGGCAGGCCAAGTTGAGCGTAGCACATCCAAATCCTTGCTCCCTCTTCGTCATTCTGCTCGGAACTCACCACAGCCCAATGCCCGATTTCTGCCTCAGTCTAGGGTTAGGCTTAGGGCTAGGGTTAGGGTTATGCCTAGGGTTAGGGTTCACAAAACCACAAAGCCAGGAGCTCCAGGGATACTCACCATGCAAAAGGCAGGCCGAGTTGAGCGTAGCACATCCAAATCCTTGCTCCCTCTTTGTCATTCTGCTCGGAACTCACCACAGCCCAATGCCCGATTACTGCCTCAGTCTAGGGTTAGGCTGGGGGCTAGGGTTAGGGTTCTGCCTCAGGTTAGGGTTCACAAAACCACAAAGCCAGGAGCTCCAGGGATACCATGCAAAAGGCAGGCCAAGTTGAGCGTAGCACATCCAAATCCTTGCTCCCTCTTCGTCATTCTGCTCGGAACTCACCACAGCCCAATGCCCCATTTCTGCCTCAGTCTAGGGTAAGGCTTAGGGCTAGGGTTAGGGTTATGACTAGGGTTAGGGTTCTGCCTAGGGTTAGGGTTCACAAAACCACAAAGCCAGGAGCTCCAGGGATACTCACCATGCAAAAGGCAGGCCAAGTTGAGCGTAGCACATCCAAATCCTTGCTCCCTCTTCGTCATTCTGCTCGGAACTCACCACAGCCCAATGCCCGATTTCTGCCTCAGTCTAGGGTTAGGCTTAGGGCTAGGGTTAGGGTTCTGCCTCAGGTTAGGGTTCAGAAAACCACAAAGCCAGGAGCTCCAGGGATACCATGCAAAAGGCAGGCCAAGTTGAGCGTAGCACATCAAAATCCTTGCTCCCTCTTCTTCATTCTGCTCGGAACTCCCCACAGCCCAATACCCGATTTCTGCCTCAGTCTAGGGTTAGGCTTAGGGCTAGGGTTAGGGTTATGCCTAGGGTTAGGCTTCAGAAAACCACAAAGCCAGGAGCTCCAGGGATACTCACCATGCAAAAGGCAGGCCGAGTTGAGCGTAGTACATCCAAATCCTTGCTCCCTCTTTGTCATTCTGCTCGGAACTCCCCACAGCCCAATGCCCGATTTCTGCCTCAGTCTAGGGTTAGGCTTAGGGCTAGGGTTAGGGTTATGCCTAGGGTTAGGGTTCTGCCTAGGGTTAGGGTTCACAAAACCACAAAGCCAGGAGCTCCAGGGATACTCACCATGCAAAAGGCAGGCCAAGTTGAGCGTAGCACATCCAAATCCTTGCTCCCTCTTCGTCATTCTGCTCGGAACTCACCACAGCCCAATGCCCGATTTCTGCCTCAGTCTAGGGTTAGGCTTAGGGCTAGGGTTAGGGTTATGCCTAGGGTTAGGGTTCTGCCTAGGGTTAGGGTTCACAAAACCACAAAGCCAGGAGCTCCAGGGATACTCACCATGCAAAAGGCAGGCCAAGTTGAGCGTAGCACATCCAAATCCTTGCTCCCTCTTCGTCATTCTGCTCGGAACTCCCCACAGCCCAATGCCCGATTTCTGCCTCAGTCTAGGGTTAGGCTTAGGGCTAGGGTTAGGGTTATGCCTAGGGTTAGGCTTCAGAAAACCACAAAGCCAGGAGCTCCAGGGATACTCACCATGCAAAAGGCAGGCCAAGTTGAGCGTAGCACATCCAAATCCTTGCTCCCTCTTCGTCATTCTGCTCGGAACTCACCACAGCCCAATGCCCGATTTCTGCCTCAGTCTAGGGTTAGGCTTAGGGCTAGGGTTAGGGTTATGCCTAGGGTTAGGCTTCACAAAACCACAAAGCCAGGAGCTCCAGGGATACCATGCAAAAGGCAGGCCAAGTTGAGCGTAGCACATCCAAATCCTTGCTCCCTCTTCGTCATTCTGCTCGGAACTCCCCACAGCCCAATGCCCGATTTCTGCCTTAGTCTAGGGTTAGGCTTAGGGCTAGGGTTAGGGTTATGCCAAGGGTTAGGCTTCTGCCTCAGGTTAGGGTTCACAAAACCACAAAGCCAGGAGCTCCAGGGATACTCACCATGCAAAAGGCAGGCCAAGTTGAGCGTAGCACATCCAAATCCTTGCTCCCTCTTCGTCATTCTGCTCGGAACTCACCACAGCCCAATGCCCGATTTCTGCCTCAGTCTAGGGTTAGGCTTAGGGCTAGGGTTAGGGTTATGCCTAGGGTTAGGGTTCTGCCTAGGGTTAGGGTTCACAAAACCACAAAGCCAGGAGCTCCAGGGATACTCACCATGCAAAAGGCAGGCCAAGTTGAGCGTAGCACATCCAAATCCTTGCTCCCTCTTCTTCATTCTGCTCGGAACTCCCCACAGCCCAATGCCTGATTTCTGCCTCAGTCTAGGGTTAGGCTTAGGGCTAGGGTTAGGGTTATGCCTAGGGTTAGGGTTCACAAAACCACAAAGCCAGGAGCTCCAGGGATACTCACCATGCAAAAGGCAGGCCGAGTTGAGCGTAGCACATCCAAATCCTTGCTCCCTCTTTGTCATTCTGCTCGGAACTCACCACAGCCCAATGCCCGATTACTGGCTCAGTCTAGGGTTAGGCTTAGGGCTAGGGTTAGGGTTATGCCTAGGGTTAGGCTTCAGAAAACCACAAAGCCAGGAGCTCCAGGGATACTCACCATGCAAAAGGCAGGCCAAGTTGAGCGTAGCACATCCAAATCCTTGCTCCCTCTTCGTCATTCTGCTCGGAACTCACCACAGCCCAATGCCCGATTTCTGCCTCAGTCTAGGGTTAGGCTTAGGGCTAGGGTTAGGGTTATGCCTAGGGTTAGGCTTCTGCCTCAGGTTAGGGTTCACAAAACCACAAAGCCAGGAGCTCCAGGGATACCATGAAAAAGGCAGGCCAAGTTGAGCATAGCACATCCAAATCCTTGCTCCCTCTTCGTCATTCTGCTCGGAACTCACCACAGCCCAATGCCCGATTTCTGCCTCAGTCTAGGGTTAGGCTTAGGGCTAGGGTTAGGGTTATGCCTAGGGTGAGGCTTCAGAAAACCACAAAGCCAGGAGCTCCAGGGATACTCACCATGCAAAAGGCAGGCCAAGTTGAGCGTAGCACATCCAAATCCTTGCTCCCTCTTCGTCATTCTGCTCGGAACTCACCACAGCCCAATGCCCGATTTCTGCCTCAGTCTAGGGTTAGGCTTAGGGCTAGGGTTAGGGTTATGCCTAGGGTTAGGCTTCTGCCTAGGGTTAGGGTTCACAAAACCACAAAGCCAGGAGCTCCAGGGATACTCACCATGCAAAAAGCAGGCCAAGTTGAGCGTAGCACATCCAAATCCTTGCTCCCTCTTCTTCATTCTGCTCGGAACTCCCCACAGTCCAATGCCCGATTTCTGCCTCAGTCTAGGGTTAGGCTTAGGGCTAGGGTTAGGGTTATGCCTAGGGTTAGGGTTCACAAAACCACAAAGCCAGGAGCTCCAGGGATACTCACCATGCAAAAGGCAGGCCAAGTTGAGCGTAGCACATCCAAATCCTTGCTCCCTCTTCGTCATTCTGCTCGGAACTCACCACAGCCCAATGCCCGATTTCTGCCTCAGTCTAGGGTTAGGCTTAGGGCTAGGGTTAGGGTTATGCCTAGGGTTAGGGTTCAGAAAACCACAAAGCCAGGAGCTCCAGGGATACTCACCATGCAAAAGGCAGGCCAAGTTGAGCGTAGCACATCCAAATCCTTGCTCCCTCTTCGTCATTCTGCTCGGAACTCCCCACAGCCCAATGCCCGATTTCTGCCTCAGTCTAGGGTTAGGCTTAGGGCTAGGGTTAGGGTTATGCCTAGGGTTAGGGTTCACAAAACCACAAAGCCAGGAGCTCCAGGGATACTCACCATGCAAAAGGCAGGCCAAGTTGAGCGTAGCATATCCAAATCCTTGCTCCCTCTTTGTCATTCTGTTCGGAACTCACCACAGCCCAATGCCCGATTACTGCCTCAGTCTAGGGTTAGGCTTAGGGCTAGGGTTAGGGTTATGCCTAGGGTTAGGCTTCAGAAAACCACAAAGCCAGGAGCTCCAGGGATACTCACCATGCAAAAGGTAGGCCAAGTTGAGTGTAGCACATCCAAATCCTTGCTCCCTCTTCGTCATTCTGCTCGGAACTCCCCACAGCCCAATGCCCGATTTCTGCCTCAGTCTAGGGTTAGGCTTAGGGCTAGGGTTAGGGTTATGCCTAGGGTTAGGCTTCAGAAAACCACAAAGCCAGGAGCTCCAGGGATACCATGCAAAAGGCAGGCCAAGTTGAGCGTAGCACATCAAAATCCTTGCTCCCTCTTCTTCATTCTGCTCGGAACTCACCACAGCCCAATGCCCGATTTCTGCCTCAGTCTAGGGTTAGGCTTAGGGCTAGGGTTAGGGTTATGCCTAGGGTTAGGGTTCAGAAAACCACAAAGCCAGGAGCTCCAGGGATACTCACCATGCAAAAGGCAGGCCGAGTTGAGCGTAGCACATCAAAATCCTTGCTCCCTCTTTGTCATTCTGCTCGGAACTCACCACAGCCCAATGCCCGATTACTGGCTCAGTCTAGGGTTAGGCTTAGGGCTAGGGTTAGGGTTCTGCCTAGGGTTAGGGTTCACAAAACCACAAAGCCAGGAGCTCCAGGGATACTCACCATGCAAAAGGCAGGCCAAGTTGAGCGTAGCACATCCAAATCCTTGCTCCCTCTTCGTCATTCTGCTCGGAACTCCCCACAGCCCAATGCCCGATTTCTGCCTTAGTCTAGGGTTAGGCTTAGGGCTAGGGTTAGGGTTATGCCTAGGGTTAGGCTTCTGCCTCAGGTTAGGGTTCAGAAAACCACAAAGCCAGGAGCTCCAGGGATACTCACCATGCAAAAGGCAGGCCAAGTTGAGCGTAGCACATCCAAATCCTTGCTCCCTCTTCGTCATTCTGCTCGGAACTCACCACAGCCCAATGCCCGATTTCTGCCTCAGTCTAGGGTTAGGCTTAGGGCTAGGGTTAGGGTTATGCCTAGGGTTAGGCTTCTGCCTCAGGTTAGGGTTCAGAAAACCACAAAGCCAGGAGCTCCAGGGATACTCACCATGCAAAAGGCAGGCCAAGTTGAGCGTAGCACATCCAAATCCTTGCTCCCTCTTCGTCATTCTGCTCGGAACTCACCACAGCCCAATGCCCGATTTCTGCCTCAGTCTAGGGTTAGGCTTAGGGCTAGGGTTAGGGTTATGCCTAGGGTTAGGGTTCACAAAACCACAAAGCCAGGAGCTCCAGGGATACTCACCATGCAAAAGGCAGGCCGAGTTGAGCGTAGCACATCCAAATCCTTGCTCCCTCTTTGTCATTCTGCTCGGAACTCACCACAGCCCAATGCCCGATTACTGCCTCAGTCTAGGGTTAGGCTGGGGGCTAGGGTTAGGGTTCTGCCTCAGGTTAGGGTTCACAAAACCACAAAGCCAGGAGCTCCAGGGATACCATGCAAAAGGCAGGCCAAGTTGAGCGTAGCACATCCAAATCCTTGCTCCCTCTTCGTCATTCTGCTCGGAACTCCCCACAGCCCAATGCCCGATTACTGGCTCAGTCTAGGGTTAGGCTTACGGCTAGGGTTAGGGTTCTGCCTAGGGTTAGGCTTCAGAAAACCACAAAGCCAGGAGCTCCAGGGATACTCACCATGCAAAAGGCAGGCCAAGTTGAGCGTAGCACATCCAAATCCTTGCTCCCTCTTCGTCATTCTGCTCGGAACTCACCACAGCCCAATGCCCCATTTCTGCCTCAGTCTAGGGTAAGGTTTAGGGCTAGGGTTAGGGTTATGACTAGGGTTAGGGTTCTGCCTAGGGTTAGGGTTCACAAAACCACAAAGCCAGGAGCTCCAGGGATACTCACCATGCAAAAGGCAGGCCAAGTTGAGCGTAGCACATCCAAATCCTTGCTCCCTCTTCGTCATTCTGCTCGGAACTCACCACAGCCCAATGCCCGATTTCTGCCTCAGTCTAGGGTTAGGCTTAGGGCTAGGGTTAGGGTTCTGCCTCAGGTTAGGGTTCAGAAAACCACAAAGCCAGGAGCTCCAGGGATACCATGCAAAAGGCAGGCCAAGTTGAGCGTAGCACATCCAAATCCTTGCTCCCTCTTCTTCATTCTGCTCGGAACTCCCCACAGCCCAATACCCGATTTCTGCCTCAGTCTAGGGTTAGGCTTAGGGCTAGGGTTAGGGTTATGCCTAGGGTTAGGCTTCAGAAAACCACAAAGCCAGGAGCTCCAGGGATACTCACCATGCAAAAGGCAGGCCGAGTTGAGCGTAGTACATCCAAATCCTTGCTCCCTCTTTGTCATTCTGCTCGGAACTCCCCACAGCCCAATGCCCGATTTCTGCCTCAGTCTAGGGTTAGGCTTAGGGCTAGGGTTAGGGTTATGCCTAGGGTTAGGGTTCTGCCTAGGGTTAGGGTTCACAAAACCACCAAGCCAGGAGCTCCAGGGATACTCACCATGCAAAAGGCAGGCCAAGTTGAGCGTAGCACATCCAAATCCTTGCTCCCTCTTCGTCATTCTGCTCGGAACTCACCACAGCCCAATGCCCGATTTCTGCCTCAGTCTAGGGTTAGGCTTAGGGCTAGGCTTAGGGTTATGCCTAGGGTTAGGGTTCTGCCTAGGGTTAGGCTTCACAAAACCACAAAGCCAGGAGCTCCAGGGATACTCACCATGCAAAAGGCAGGCCAAGTTGAGCGTAGCACATCCAAATCCTTGCTCCCTCTTCGTCATTCTGCTCGGAACTCACCACAGCCCAATGCCCGATTTCTGCCTCAGTCTAGGGTTAGGCTTAGGGCTAGGGTTAGGGTTATGCCTAGGGTTAGGCTTCAGAAAACCACAAAGCCAGGAGCTCCAGGGATACTCACCATGCAAAAGGCAGGCCAAGTTGAGCGTAGCACATCCAAATCCTTGCTCCCTCTTCGTCATTCTGCTCGGAACTCACCACAGCCCAATGCCCGATTTCTGCCTCAGTCTAGGGTTAGGCTTAGGGCTAGGGTTAGGGTTATGCCTAGGGTTAGGGTTCACAAAACCACAAAGCCAGGAGCTCCAGGGATACCATGCAAAAGGCAGGCCAAGTTGAGCGTAGCACATCCAAATCCTTGCTCCCTCTTCGTCATTCTGCTCGGAACTCCCCACAGCCCAATGCCCGATTTCTGCCTTAGTCTAGGGTTAGGCTTAGGGCTAGGGTTAGGGTTATGCCAAGGGTTAGGGTTCTGCCTCAGGTTAGGGTTCACAAAACCACAAAGCCAGGAGCTCCAGGGATACTCACCATGCAAAAGGCAGGCCAAGTTGAGCGTAGCACATCCAAATCCTTGCTCCCTCTTCGTCATTCTGCTCGGAACTCACCACAGCCCAATGCCCGATTTCTGCCTCAGTCTAGGGTTAGGCTTAGGGCTAGGGTTAGGGTTATGCCTAGGGTTAGGGTTCTGCCTAGGGTTAGGGTTCACAAAACCACAAAGCCAGGAGCTCCAGGGATACTCACCGTGCAAAAGGCAGGCCAAGTTGAGCGTAGCACATCCAAATCCTTGCTCCCTCTTCTTCATTCTGCTCGGAACTCCCCACAGCCCAATGCCTGATTTCTGCCTCAGTCTAGGGTTAGGCTTAGGGCTAGGGTTAGGGTTATGCCTAGGGTTAGGGTTCACAAAACCACAAAGCCAGGAGCTCCAGGGATACTCACCATGCAAAAGGCAGGCCAAGTTGAGCGTAGCACATCCAAATCCTTGCTCCCTCTTCGTCATTCTGCTCGGAACTCCCCACAGCCCAATGCCCGATTTCTGCCTCAGTCTAGGGTTAGGCTTAGGGCTAGGGTTAGGGTTATGCCTAGGGTTAGGCTTCTGCCTCAGGTTAGGGTTCACAAAACCACAAAGCCAGGAGCTCCAGGGATACTCACCATGCAAAAGGCAGGCCAAGTTGAGCGTAGCACATCCAAATCCTTGCTCCCTCTTCGTCATTCTGCTCGGAACTCCCCACAGCCCAATGCCCGATTTCTGCCTCAGTCTAGGGTTAGGCTTAGGGCTAGGGTTAGGGTTATGCCTAGGGTTAGGGTTCACAAAACCACAAAGCCAGGAGCTCCAGGGATACTCACCATGCAAAAGGCAGGCCGAGTTGAGCGTAGCACATCCAAATCCTTGCTCCCTCTTTGTCATTCTGCTCGGAACTCACCACAGCCCAATGCCCGATTACTGGCTCAGTCTAGGGTTAGGCTTAGGGCTAGGGTTAGGGTTATGCCTAGGGTTAGGCTTCAGAAAACCACAAAGCCAGGAGCTCCAGGGATACTCACCATGCAAAAGGCAGGCCAAGTTGAGCGTAGCACATCCAAATCCTTGCTCCCTCTTCGTCATTCTGCTCGGAACTCACCACAGCCCAATGCCCGATTTCTGCCTCAGTCTAGGGTTAGGCTTAGGGCTAGGGTTAGGGTTATGCCTAGGGTTAGGCTTCTGCCTAGGGTTAGGGTTCACAAAACCACAAAGCCAGGAGCTCCAGGGATACCATGAAAAAGGCAGGCCAAGTTGAGCATAGCACATCCAAATCCTTGCTCCCTCTTCGTCATTCTGCTCGGAACTCACCACAGCCCAATGCCCGATTTCTGCCTCAGTCTAGGGTTAGGCTTACGGCTAGGGTTAGGGTTATGCCTAGGGTGAGGCTTCAGAAAACCACAAAGCCAGGAGCTCCAGGGATACTCACCATGCAAAAGGCAGGCCAAGTTGAGCGTAGCACATCCAAATCCTTGCTCCCTCTTCGTCATTCTGCTCGGAACTCACCACAGCCCAATGCCCGATTTCTGCCTCAGTCTAGGGTTAGGCTTAGGGCTAGGGTTAGGGTTATGCCTAGGGTTAGGGTTCTGCCTCAGGTTAGGGTTCACAAAACCACAAAGCCAGGAGCTCCAGGGATACTCACCATGCAAAAGGCAGGCCAAGTTGAGCGTAGCACATCCAAATCCTTGCTCCCTCTTCTTCATTCTGCTCGGAACTCCCCACAGTCCAATGCCCGATTTCTGCCTCAGTCTAGGGTTAGGCTTAGGGCTAGGGTTAGGGTTATGCCTAGGGTTAGGGTTCACAAAACCACAAAGCCAGGAGCTCCAGGGATACTCACCATGCAAAAGGCAGGCCAAGTTGAGCGTAGCACATCCAAATCCTTGCTCCCTCTTCGTCATTCTGCTCGGAACTCCCCACAGCCCAATGCCCGATTTCTGCCTCAGTCTAGGGTTAGGCTTAGGGCTAGGGTTAGGGTTATGCCTAGGGTTAGGGTTCACAAAACCACAAAGCCAGGAGCTCCAGGGATACTCACCATGCAAAAGGCAGGCCAAGTTGAGCGTAGCATATCCAAATCCTTGCTCCCTCTTTGTCATTCTGTTCGGAACTCACCACAGCCCAATGCCCGATTACTGCCTCAGTCTAGGGTTAGGCTTAGGGCTAGGGTTAGGGTTATGCCTAGGGTTAGGCTTCACAAAACCACAAAGCCAGGAGCTCCAGGGATACTCACCATGCAAAAGGTAGGCCAAGTTGAGTGTAGCACATCCAAATCCTTGCTCCCTCTTCGTCATTCTGCTCGGAACTCCCCACAGCCCAATGCCCGATTTCTGCCTCAGTCTAGGGTTAGGCTTAGGGCTAGGGTTAGGGTTATGCCTAGGGTTAGGCTTCAGAAAACCACAAAGCCAGGAGCTCCAGGGATGCCATGCAAAAGGCAGGCCAAGTTGAGCGTAGCACATCAAAATCCTTGCTCCCTCTTCTTCATTCTGCTCGGAACTCACCACAGCCCAATGCCCGATTTCTGCCTCAGTCTAGGGTTAGGCTTAGGGCTAGGGTTAGGGTTATGCCTAGGGTTAGGGTTCAGAAAACCACAAAGCCAGGAGCTCCAGGGATACTCACCATGCAAAAGGCAGGCCGAGTTGAGCGTAGCACATCAAAATCCTTGCTCCCTCTTTGTCATTCTGCTCGGAACTCACCACAGCCCAATGCCCGATTTCTGCCTCAGTCTAGGGTTAGGCTTAGGGCTAGGGTTAGGGTTCTGCCTAGGGTTAGGGTTCACAAAACCACAAAGCCAGGAGCTCCAGGGATACTCACCATGCAAAAGGCAGGCCAAGTTGAGCGTAGCACATCCAAATCCTTGCTCCCTCTTCGTCATTCTGCTCGGAACTCCCCACAGCCCAATGCCCGATTTCTGCCTTAGTCTAGGGTTAGGCTTAGGGCTAGGGTTAGGGTTATGCCTAGGGTTAGGCTTCTGCCTCAGGTTAGGGTTCAGAAAACCACAAAGCCAGGAGCTCCAGGGATACTCACCATGCAAAAGGCAGGCCAAGTTGAGCGTAGCACATCCAAATCCTTGCTCCCTCTTCGTCATTCTGCTCGGAACTCACCACAGCCCAATGCCCGATTTCTGCCTCAGTCTAGGGTTAGGCTTAGGGCTAGGGTTAGGGTTATGCCTAGGGTTAGGCTTCTGCCTCAGGTTAGGGTTCAGAAAACCACAAAGCCAGGAGCTCCAGGGATACTCACCATGCAAAAGGCAGGCCAAGTTGAGCGTAGCACATCCAAATCCTTGCTCCCTCTTCGTCATTCTGCTCGGAACTCACCACAGCCCAATGCCCGATTTCTGCCTCAGTCTAGGGTTAGGCTTAGGGCTAGGGTTAGGGTTATGCCTAGGGTTAGGGTTCTGCCTAGGGTTAGGGTTCACAAAACCACCAAGCCAGGAGCTCCAGGGATACTCACCATGCAAAAGGCAGGCCAAGTTGAGCGTAGCACATCCAAATCCTTGCTCCCTCTTCGTCATTCTGCTCGGAACTCACCACAGCCCAATGCCCGATTTCTGCCTCAGTCTAGGGTTAGGCTTAGGGCTAGGGTTAGGGTTATGCCTAGGGTTAGGGTTCTGCCTAGGGTTAGGCTTCACAAAACCACAAAGCCAGGAGCTCCAGGGATACTCACCATGCAAAAGGCAGGCCAAGTTGAGCGTAGCACATCCAAATCCTTGCTCCCTCTTCGTCATTCTGCTCGGAACTCACCACAGCCCAATGCCCGATTTCTGCCTCAGTCTAGGGTTAGGCTTAGGGCTAGGGTTAGGGTTATGCCTAGGGTTAGGCTTCAGAAAACCACAAAGCCAGGAGCTCCAGGGATACTCACCATGCAAAAGGCAGGCCAAGTTGAGCGTAGCACATCCAAATCCTTGCTCCCTCTTCGTCATTCTGCTCGGAACTCACCACAGCCCAATGCCCGATTTCTGCCTCAGTCTAGGGTTAGGCTTAGGGCTAGGGTTAGGGTTATGCCTAGGGTTAGGGTTCACAAAACCACAAAGCCAGGAGCTCCAGGGATACCATGCAAAAGGCAGGCCAAGTTGAGCGTAGCACATCCAAATCCTTGCTCCCTCTTCGTCATTCTGCTCGGAACTCCCCACAGCCCAATGCCCGATTTCTGCCTTAGTCTAGGGTTAGGCTTAGGGCTAGGGTTAGGGTTATGCCAAGGGTTAGGGTTCTGCCTCAGGTTAGGGTTCACAAAACCACAAAGCCAGGAGCTCCAGGGATACTCACCATGCAAAAGGCAGGCCAAGTTGAGCGTAGCACATCCAAATCCTTGCTCCCTCTTCGTCATTCTGCTCGGAACTCACCACAGCCCAATGCCCGATTTCTGCCTCAGTCTAGGGTTAGGCTTAGGGCTAGGGTTAGGGTTATGCCTAGGGTTAGGGTTCTGCCTAGGGTTAGGGTTCACAAAACCACAAAGCCAGGAGCTCCAGGGATACTCACCGTGCAAAAGGCAGGCCAAGTTGAGCGTAGCACATCCAAATCCTTGCTCCCTCTTCTTCATTCTGCTCGGAACTCCCCACAGCCCAATGCCTGATTTCTGCCTCAGTCTAGGGTTAGGCTTAGGGCTAGGGTTAGGGTTATGCCTAGGGTTAGGGTTCACAAAACCACAAAGCCAGGAGCTCCAGGGATACTCACCATGCAAAAGGCAGGCCAAGTTGAGCGTAGCACATCCAAATCCTTGCTCCCTCTTCGTCATTCTGCTCGGAACTCCCCACAGCCCAATGCCCGATTTCTGCCTCAGTCTAGGGTTAGGCTTAGGGCTAGGGTTAGGGTTATGCCTAGGGTTAGGCTTCTGCCTCAGGTTAGGGTTCACAAAACCACAAAGCCAGGAGCTCCAGGGATACTCACCATGCAAAAGGCAGGCCAAGTTGAGCGTAGCACATCCAAATCCTTGCTCCCTCTTCGTCATTCTGCTCGGAACTCCCCACAGCCCAATGCCCGATTTCTGCCTCAGTCTAGGGTTAGGCTTAGGGCTAGGGTTAGGGTTATGCCTAGGGTTAGGGTTCACAAAACCACAAAGCCAGGAGCTCCAGGGATACTCACCATGCAAAAGGCAGGCCGAGTTGAGCGTAGCACATCCAAATCCTTGCTCCCTCTTTGTCATTCTGCTCGGAACTCACCACAGCCCAATGCCCGATTTCTGCCTCAGTCTAGGGTTAGGCTTAGGGCTAGGGTTAGGGTTATGCCTAGGGTTAGGCTTCAGAAAACCACAAAGCCAGGAGCTCCAGGGATACTCACCATGCAAAAGGCAGGCCAAGTTGAGCGTAGCACATCCAAATCCTTGCTCCCTCTTCGTCATTCTGCTCGGAACTCACCACAGCCCAATGCCCGATTTCTGCCTCAGTCTAGGGTTAGGCTTAGGGCTAGGGTTAGGGTTATGCCTAGGGTTAGGCTTCTGCCTAGGGTTAGGGTTCACAAAACCACAAAGCCAGGAGCTCCAGGGATACCATGAAAAAGGCAGGCCAAGTTGAGCATAGCACATCCAAATCCTTGCTCCCTCTTCGTCATTCTGCTCGGAACTCACCACAGCCCAATGCCCGATTTCTGCCTCAGTCTAGGGTTAGGCTTACGGCTAGGGTTAGGGTTATGCCTAGGGTGAGGCTTCAGAAAACCACAAAGCCAGGAGCTCCAGGGATACTCACCATGCAAAAGGCAGGCCAAGTTGAGCGTAGCACATCCAAATCCTTGCTCCCTCTTCGTCATTCTGCTCGGAACTCACCACAGCCCAATGCCCGATTTCTGCCTCAGTCTAGGGTTAGGCTTAGGGCTAGGGTTAGGGTTATGCCTAGGGTTAGGGTTCTGCCTCAGGTTAGGGTTCACAAAACCACAAAGCCAGGAGCTCCAGGGATACTCACCATGCAAAAGGCAGGCCAAGTTGAGCGTAGCACATCCAAATCCTTGCTCCCTCTTCTTCATTCTGCTCGGAACTCCCCACAGTCCAATGCCCGATTTCTGCCTCAGTCTAGGGTTAGGCTTAGGGCTAGGGTTAGGGTTATGCCTAGGGTTAGGGTTCACAAAACCACAAAGCCAGGAGCTCCAGGGATACTCACCATGCAAAAGGCAGGCCAAGTTGAGCGTAGCACATCCAAATCCTTGCTCCCTCTTCGTCATTCTGCTCGGAACTCCCCACAGCCCAATGCCCGATTTCTGCCTCAGTCTAGGGTTAGGCTTAGGGCTAGGGTTAGGGTTATGCCTAGGGTTAGGGTTCACAAAACCACAAAGCCAGGAGCTCCAGGGATACTCACCATGCAAAAGGCAGGCCAAGTTGAGCGTAGCATATCCAAATCCTTGCTCCCTCTTTGTCATTCTGTTCGGAACTCACCACAGCCCAATGCCCGATTACTGCCTCAGTCTAGGGTTAGGCTTAGGGCTAGGGTTAGGGTTATGCCTAGGGTTAGGCTTCACAAAACCACAAAGCCAGGAGCTCCAGGGATACTCACCATGCAAAAGGTAGGCCAAGTTGAGTGTAGCACATCCAAATCCTTGCTCCCTCTTCGTCATTCTGCTCGGAACTCCCCACAGCCCAATGCCCGATTTCTGCCTCAGTCTAGGGTTAGGCTTAGGGCTAGGGTTAGGGTTATGCCTAGGGTTAGGCTTCAGAAAACCACAAAGCCAGGAGCTCCAGGGATGCCATGCAAAAGGCAGGCCAAGTTGAGCGTAGCACATCAAAATCCTTGCTCCCTCTTCTTCATTCTGCTCGGAACTCACCACAGCCCAATGCCCGATTTCTGCCTCAGTCTAGGGTTAGGCTTAGGGCTAGGGTTAGGGTTATGCCTAGGGTTAGGGTTCAGAAAACCACAAAGCCAGGAGCTCCAGGGATACTCACCATGCAAAAGGCAGGCCGAGTTGAGCGTAGCACATCAAAATCCTTGCTCCCTCTTTGTCATTCTGCTCGGAACTCACCACAGCCCAATGCCCGATTTCTGCCTCAGTCTAGGGTTAGGCTTAGGGCTAGGGTTAGGGTTCTGCCTAGGGTTAGGGTTCACAAAACCACAAAGCCAGGAGCTCCAGGGATACTCACCATGCAAAAGGCAGGCCAAGTTGAGCGTAGCACATCCAAATCCTTGCTCCCTCTTCGTCATTCTGCTCGGAACTCCCCACAGCCCAATGCCCGATTTCTGCCTTAGTCTAGGGTTAGGCTTAGGGCTAGGGTTAGGGTTATGCCTAGGGTTAGGCTTCTGCCTCAGGTTAGGGTTCAGAAAACCACAAAGCCAGGAGCTCCAGGGATACTCACCATGCAAAAGGCAGGCCAAGTTGAGCGTAGCACATCCAAATCCTTGCTCCCTCTTCGTCATTCTGCTCGGAACTCACCACAGCCCAATGCCCGATTTCTGCCTCAGTCTAGGGTTAGGCTTAGGGCTAGGGTTAGGGTTATGCCTAGGGTTAGGCTTCTGCCTCAGGTTAGGGTTCAGAAAACCACAAAGCCAGGAGCTCCAGGGATACTCACCATGCAAAAGGCAGGCCAAGTTGAGCGTAGCACATCCAAATCCTTGCTCCCTCTTCGTCATTCTGCTCGGAACTCACCACAGCCCAATGCCCGATTTCTGCCTCAGTCTAGGGTTAGGCTTAGGGCTAGGGTTAGGGTTATGCCTAGGGTTAGGGTTCACAAAACCACAAAGCCAGGAGCTCCAGGGATACTCACCATGCAAAAGGCAGGCCGAGTTGAGCGTAGCACATCCAAATCCTTGCTCCCTCTTTGTCATTCTGCTCGGAACTCACCACAGCCCAATGCCCGATTACTGCCTCAGTCTAGGGTTAGGCTGGGGGCTAGGGTTAGGGTTCTGCCTCAGGTTAGGGTTCACAAAACCACAAAGCCAGGAGCTCCAGGGATACCATGCAAAAGGCAGGCCAAGTTGAGCGTAGCACATCCAAATCCTTGCTCCCTCTTCGTCATTCTGCTCGGAACTCCCCACAGCCCAATGCCCGATTACTGGCTCAGTCTAGGGTTAGGCTTACGGCTAGGGTTAGGGTTCTGCCTAGGGTTAGGCTTCAGAAAACCACAAAGCCAGGAGCTCCAGGGATACTCACCATGCAAAAGGCAGGCCAAGTTGAGCGTAGCACATCCAAATCCTTGCTCCCTCTTCGTCATTCTGCTCGGAACTCACCACAGCCCAATGCCCCATTTCTGCCTCAGTCTAGGGTAAGGTTTAGGGCTAGGGTTAGGGTTATGACTAGGGTTAGGGTTCTGCCTAGGGTTAGGGTTCACAAAACCACAAAGCCAGGAGCTCCAGGGATACTCACCATGCAAAAGGCAGGCCAAGTTGAGCGTAGCACATCCAAATCCTTGCTCCCTCTTCGTCATTCTGCTCGGAACTCACCACAGCCCAATGCCCGATTTCTGCCTCAGTCTAGGGTTAGGCTTAGGGCTAGGGTTAGGGTTCTGCCTCAGGTTAGGGTTCAGAAAACCACAAAGCCAGGAGCTCCGGGGATACCATGCAAAAGGCAGGCCAAGTTGAGCGTAGCACATCCAAATCCTTGCTCCCTCTTCTTCATTCTGCTCGGAACTCCCCACAGCCCAATACCCGATTTCTGCCTCAGTCTAGGGTTAGGCTTAGGGCTAGGGTTAGGGTTATGCCTAGGGTTAGGCTTCAGAAAACCACAAAGCCAGGAGCTCCAGGGATACTCACCATGCAAAAGGCAGGCCGAGTTGAGCGTAGTACATCCAAATCCTTGCTCCCTCTTTGTCATTCTGCTCGGAACTCCCCACAGCCCAATGCCCGATTTCTGCCTCAGTCTAGGGTTAGGCTTAGGGCTAGGGTTAGGGTTATGCCTAGGGTTAGGGTTCTGCCTAGGGTTAGGGTTCACAAAACCACCAAGCCAGGAGCTCCAGGGATACTCACCATGCAAAAGGCAGGCCAAGTTGAGCGTAGCACATCCAAATCCTTGCTCCCTCTTCGTCATTCTGCTCGGAACTCACCACAGCCCAATGCCCGATTTCTGCCTCAGTCTAGGGTTAGGCTTAGGGCTAGGGTTAGGGTTATGCCTAGGGTTAGGGTTCTGCCTAGGGTTAGGCTTCACAAAACCACAAAGCCAGGAGCTCCAGGGATACTCACCATGCAAAAGGCAGGCCAAGTTGAGCGTAGCACATCCAAATCCTTGCTCCCTCTTCGTCATTCTGCTCGGAACTCCCCACAGCCCAATGCCCGATTTCTGCCTCAGTCTAGGGTTAGGCTTAGGGCTAGGGTTAGGGTTATGCCTAGGGTTAGGCTTCAGAAAACCACAAAGCCAGGAGCTCCAGGGATACTCACCATGCAAAAGGCAGGCCAAGTTGAGCGTAGCACATCCAAATCCTTGCTCCCTCTTCGTCATTCTGCTCGGAACTCACCACAGCCCAATGCCCGATTTCTGCCTCAGTCTAGGGTTAGGCTTAGGGCTAGGGTTAGGGTTATGCCTAGGGTTAGGGTTCACAAAACCACAAAGCCAGGAGCTCCAGGGATACCATGCAAAAGGCAGGCCAAGTTGAGCGTAGCACATCCAAATCCTTGCTCCCTCTTCGTCATTCTGCTCGGAACTCCCCACAGCCCAATGCCCGATTTCTGCCTTAGTCTAGGGTTAGGCTTAGGGCTAGGGTTAGGGTTATGCCAAGGGTTAGGGTTCTGCCTCAGGTTAGGGTTCACAAAACCACAAAGCCAGGAGCTCCAGGGATACTCACCATGCAAAAGGCAGGCCAAGTTGAGCGTAGCACATCCAAATCCTTGCTCCCTCTTCGTCATTCTGCTCGGAACTCACCACAGCCCAATGCCCGATTTCTGCCTCAGTCTAGGGTTAGGCTTAGGGCTAGGGTTAGGGTTATGCCTAGGGTTAGGGTTCTGCCTAGGGTTAGGGTTCACAAAACCACAAAGCCAGGAGCTCCAGGGATACTCACCGTGCAAAAGGCAGGCCAAGTTGAGCGTAGCACATCCAAATCCTTGCTCCCTCTTCTTCATTCTGCTCGGAACTCCCCACAGCCCAATGCCTGATTTCTGCCTCAGTCTAGGGTTAGGCTTAGGGCTAGGGTTAGGGTTATGCCTAGGGTTAGGGTTCACAAAACCACAAAGCCAGGAGCTCCAGGGATACTCACCATGCAAAAGGCAGGCCAAGTTGAGCGTAGCACATCCAAATCCTTGCTCCCTCTTCGTCATTCTGCTCGGAACTCCCCACAGCCCAATGCCCGATTTCTGCCTCAGTCTAGGGTTAGGCTTAGGGCTAGGGTTAGGGTTATGCCTAGGGTTAGGCTTCTGCCTCAGGTTAGGGTTCACAAAACCACAAAGCCAGGAGCTCCAGGGATACTCACCATGCAAAAGGCAGGCCAAGTTGAGCGTAGCACATCCAAATCCTTGCTCCCTCTTCGTCATTCTGCTCGGAACTCCCCACAGCCCAATGCCCGATTTCTGCCTCAGTCTAGGGTTAGGCTTAGGGCTAGGGTTAGGGTTATGCCTAGGGTTAGGGTTCACAAAACCACAAAGCCAGGAGCTCCAGGGATACTCACCATGCAAAAGGCAGGCCAAGTTGAGCGTAGCACATCCAAATCCTTGCTCCCTCTTCGTCATTCTGCTCGGAACTCACCACAGCCCAATGCCCGATTTCTGCCTCAGTCTAGGGTTAGGCTTAGGGCTAGGGTTAGGGTTATGCCTAGGGTTAGGCTTCTGCCTAGGGTTAGGGTTCACAAAACCACAAAGCCAGGAGCTCCAGGGATACCATGAAAAAGGCAGGCCAAGTTGAGCATAGCACATCCAAATCCTTGCTCCCTCTTCGTCATTCTGCTCGGAACTCACCACAGCCCAATGCCCGATTTCTGCCTCAGTCTAGGGTTAGGCTTACGGCTAGGGTTAGGGTTATGCCTAGGGTGAGGCTTCAGAAAACCACAAAGCCAGGAGCTCCAGGGATACTCACCATGCAAAAGGCAGGCCAAGTTGAGCGTAGCACATCCAAATCCTTGCTCCCTCTTCGTCATTCTGCTCGGAACTCACCACAGCCCAATGCCCGATTTCTGCCTCAGTCTAGGGTTAGGCTTAGGGCTAGGGTTAGGGTTATGCCTAGGGTTAGGGTTCTGCCTCAGGTTAGGGTTCACAAAACCACAAAGCCAGGAGCTCCAGGGATACTCACCATGCAAAAGGCAGGCCAAGTTGAGCGTAGCACATCCAAATCCTTGCTCCCTCTTCTTCATTCTGCTCGGAACTCCCCACAGTCCAATGCCCGATTTCTGCCTCAGTCTAGGGTTAGGCTTAGGGCTAGGGTTAGGGTTATGCCTAGGGTTAGGGTTCACAAAACCACAAAGCCAGGAGCTCCAGGGATACTCACCATGCAAAAGGCAGGCCAAGTTGAGCGTAGCACATCCAAATCCTTGCTCCCTCTTCGTCATTCTGCTCGGAACTCACCACAGCCCAATGCCCGATTTCTGCCTCAGTCTAGGGTTAGGCTTAGGGCTAGGGTTAGGGTTATGCCTAGGGTTAGGCTTCACAAAACCACAAAGCCAGGAGCTCCAGGGATACCATGCAAAAGGCAGGCCAAGTTGAGCGTAGCACATCCAAATCCTTGCTCCCTCTTCGTCATTCTGCTCGGAACTCCCCACAGCCCAATGCCCGATTTCTGCCTCAGTCTAGGGTTAGGCTTAGGGCTAGGGTTAGGGTTATGCCTAGGGTTAGGGTTCACAAAACCACAAAGCCAGGAGCTCCAGGGATACTCACCATGCAAAAGGCAGGCCAAGTTGAGCGTAGCATATCCAAATCCTTGCTCCCTCTTTGTCATTCTGTTCGGAACTCACCACAGCCCAATGCCCCATTTCTGCCTCAGTCTAGGGTTAGGCTTAGGGCTAGGGTTAGGGTTATGCCTAGGGTTAGGCTTCAGAAAACCACAAAGCCAGGAGCTCCAGGGATACTCACCATGCAAAAGGTAGGCCAAGTTGAGTGTAGCACATCCAAATCCTTGCTCCCTCTTCGTCATTCTGCTCGGAACTCCCCACAGCCCAATGCCCGATTTCTGCCTCAGTCTAGGGTTAGGCTTAGGGCTAGGGTTAGGGTTATGCCTAGGGTTAGGCTTCAGAAAACCACAAAGCCAGGAGCTCCAGGGATACCATGCAAAAGGCAGGCCAAGTTGAGCGTAGCACATCAAAATCCTTGCTCCCTCTTCTTCATTCTGCTCGGAACTCCCCACAGCCCAATACCCGATTTCTGCCTCAGTCTAGGGTTAGGCTTAGGGCTAGGGTTAGGGTTATGCCTAGGGTTAGGCTTCAGAAAACCACAAAGCCAGGAGCTCCAGGGATACTCACCATGCAAAAGGCAGGCCGAGTTGAGCGTAGCACATCAAAATCCTTGCTCCCTCTTTGTCATTCTGCTCGGAACTCACCACAGCCCAATGCCCGATTACTGGCTCAGTCTAGGGTTAGGCTTAGGGCTAGGGTTAGGGTTCTGCCTAGGGTTAGGGTTCACAAAACCACAAAGCCAGGAGCTCCAGGGATACTCACCATGCAAAAGGCAGGCCGAGTTGAGCGTAGCACATCAAAATCCTTGCTCCCTCTTTGTCATTCTGCTCGGAACTCACCACAGCCCAATGCCCGATTACTGGCTCAGTCTAGGGTTAGGCTTAGGGCTAGGGTTAGGGTTCTGCCTAGGGTTAGGGTTCACAAAACCACAAAGCCAGGAGCTCCAGGGATACTCACCATGCAAAAGGCAGGCCAAGTTGAGCGTAGCACATCCAAATCCTTGCTCCCTCTTCGTCATTCTGCTCGGAACTCACCACAGCCCAATGCCCGATTTCTGCCTCAGTCTAGGGTTAGGCTTAGGGCTAGGGTTAGGGTTATGCCTAGGGTTAGGGTTCTGCCTAGGGTTAGGGTTCACAAAACCACAAAGCCAGGAGCTCCAGGGATACTCACCATGCAAAAGGCAGGCCAAGTTGAGCGTAGCACATCCAAATCCTTGCTCCCTCTTCTTCATTCTGCTCGGAACTCCCCACAGTCCAATGCCCGATTTCTGCCTCAGTCTAGGGTTAGGCTTAGGGCTAGGGTTAGGGTTATGCCTAGGGTTAGGCTTCAGAAAACCACAAAGCCAGGAGCTCCAGGGATACTCACCGTGCAAAAGGCAGGCCAAGTTGAGCGTAGCACATCCAAATCCTTGCTCCCTCTTCGTCATTCTGCTCGGAACTCACCACAGCCCAATGCCCGATTTCTGCCTCAGTCTAGGGTTAGGCTTACGGCTAGGGTTAGGGTTATGCCTAGGGTTAGGCTTCACAAAACCACAAAGCCAGGAGCTCCAGGGATACCATGCAAAAGGCAGGCCAAGTTGAGCGTAGCACATCCAAATCCTTGCTCCCTCTTCGTCATTCTGCTCGGAACTCCCCACAGCCCAATGCCCGATTTCTGCCTTAGTCTAGGGTTAGGCTTAGGGCTAGGGTTAGGGTTATGCCTAGGGTTAGGCTTCTGCCTCAGGTTAGGGTTCAGAAAACCACAAAGCCAGGAGCTCCAGGGATACTCACCATGCAAAAGGCAGGCCAAGTTGAGCGTAGCACATCCAAATCCTTGCTCCCTCTTCGTCATTCTGCTCGGAACTCACCACAGCCCAATGCCCGATTTCTGCCTCAGTCTAGGGTTAGGCTTAGGGCTAGGGTTAGGGTTATGCCTAGGGTTAGGCTTCACAAAACCACAAAGCCAGGAGCTCCAGGGATACTCACCATGCAAAAGGCAGGCCAAGTTGAGCGTAGCATATCCAAATCCTTGCTCCCTCTTTGTCATTCTGTTCGGAACTCACCACAGCCCAATGCCCGATTACTGCCTCAGTCTAGGGTTAGGCTTAGGGCTAGGGTTAGGGTTCTGCCTAGGGTTAGGGTTCACAAAACCACAAAGCCAGGAGCTCCAGGGATACTCACCATGCAAAAGGCAGGCCAAGTTGAGCGTAGCACATCCAAATCCTTGCCCCCTCTTCGTCATTCTGCCTGGAACTCACCACAGCCCAATGCCCGATTACTGGCTCAGTCTAGGGTTAGGCTTACGGCTAGGGTTAGGGTTATGCCTAGGGTTAGGCTTCACAAAACCACAAAGCCAGGAGCTCCAGGGATACTCACCATGCAAAAGGCAGGCCAAGTTGAGCGTAGCACATCCAAATCCTTGCTCCCTCTTCGTCATTCTGCTCGGAACTCACCACAGCCCAATGCCCGATTTCTGCCTCAGTCTAGGGTTAGGCTTAGGGCTAGGGTTAGGGTTATGCCTAGGGTTAGGGTTCTGCCTAGGGTTAGGGTTCACAAAACCACAAAGCCAGGAGCTCCAGGGATACTCACCATGCAAAAGGCAGGCCAAGTTGAGCGTAGCACATCCAAATCCCCTCTCCCTCTTCGTCATTCTGCTCGGAACTCACCACAGCCCAATGCCCGATTTCTGCCTCAGTCTAGGGTTAGGCTTAGGGCTAGGGTTAGGGTTATGCCTAGGGTTAGGGTTCAGAAAACCACAAAGCCAGGAGCTCCAGGGATACTCACCATGCAAAAGGCAGGCCAAGTTGAGCGTAGCACATCCAAATCCTTGCTCCCTCTTCGTCATTCTGCTCGGAACTCACCACAGCCCAATGCCCGATTTCTGCCTCAGTCTAGGGGTAGGCTTAGCGCTAGGGTTAGGGTTATGCCTAGGGTTAGGGTTCTGCCTAGGGTTAGGGTTCACAAAACCACAAAGCCAGGAGCTCCAGGGATACTCACCATGCAAAAGGCAGGCCAAGTTGAGCGTAGCACATCCAAATCCTTGCTCCCTCTTCGTCATTCTGCTCGGAACTCACCACAGCCCAATGCCCAATTTCTGCCTCAGTCTAGGGTTAGGCTTAGGGCTAGGGTTAGGGTTATGACTAGGGTTAGGGTTCTGCCTAGGGTTAGGGTTCACAAAACCACAAAGCCAGGAGCTCCAGGGATACTCACCATGCAAAAGGCAGGCCGAGTTGAGCGTAGCACATCCAAATCCTTGCTCCCTCTTCTTCATTCTGCTCGGAACTCACCACAGCCCAATGCCCGATTTCTGCCTCAGTCTAGGGTTAGGCTTAGGGCTAGGGTTAGGGTTATGCCTAGGGTTAGGGTTCACAAAACCACAAAGCCAGGAGCTCCAGGGATACTCACCATGCAAAAGGCAGGCCAAGTTGAGTGTAGCACATCCAAATCCTTGCTCCCTCTTCGTCATTCTGCTCGGAACTCACCACAGCCCAATGCCCGATTTCTGCCTCAGTCTAGGGTTAGGCTTAGGGCTAGGGTTAGGGTTATGCCTAGGGTTAGGGTTCACAAAACCACAAAGCCAGGAGCTCCAGGGATACCATGCAAAAGGCAGGCCAAGTTGAGCGTAGTACATCCAAATCCTTGCTCCCTCTTTGTCATTCTGCTCGGAACTCACCACAGCCCAATGCCCGATTACTGGCTCAGTCTAGGGTTAGGCTTAGGGCTAGGGTTAGGGTTATGCCTAGGGTTAGGGTTCTGCCTAGGGTTAGGGTTCACAAAACCACAAAGCCAGGAGCTCCAGGGATACTCACCATGCAAAAGGCAGGCCAAGTTGAGCGTAGCACATCCAAATCCTTGCTCCCTCTTCTTCATTCTGCTCGGAACTCCCCACAGCCCAATGCCTGATTTCTGCCTCAGTCTAGGGTTAGGCTTAGGGCTAGGGTTAGGGTTATGCCTAGGGTTAGGCTTCAGAAAACCACAAAGCCAGGAGCTCCAGGGATACTCACCATGCAAAAGGCAGGCCAAGTTGAGCGCAGCACATCCAAATCCTTGCTCCCTCTTCGTCATTCTGCTCGGAACTCACCACAGCCCAATGCCCAATTTCTGCCTCAGTCTAGGGTTAGGCTTAGGGCTAGGGTTAGGGTTATGCCTAGGGTTAGGGTTCTGCCTTGGGTTAGGGTTCACAAAACCACAAAGCCAGGAGCTCCAGGGATACTCACCATGCAAAAGGCAGGCCAAGTTGAGCGTAGCACATCCAAATCCTTGCTCCCTCTTCTTCATTCTGCTCGGAACTCACCACAGCCCAATGCCTGATTTCTGCCTCAGTCTAGGGTTAGGCTTAGGGCTAGGGTTAGGGTTATGCCTAGGGTTAGGCTTCAGAAAACCACAAAGCCAGGAGCTCCAGGGATACTCACCATGCAAAAGGCAGGCCAAGTTGAGCGTAGCACATCCAAATCCTTGCTCCCTCTTCGTCATTCTGCTCAGAACTCACCACAGCCCAATGCCCGATTTCTGCCTCAGTCTAGGGTTAGGCTTAGGGCTAGGGTTAGGGTTATGCCTAGGGTTAGGCTTCTGCCTAGGGTTAGGGTTCACAAAACCACAAAGCCAGGAGCTCCAGGGATACTCACCATGCAAAGGCAGGCCAAGTTGAGCGTAGCACATCCAAATCCTTGCTCCCTCTTCTTCATTCTGCTCGGAACTCCCCACAGCCCAATGCCTGATTTCTGCCTCAGTCTAGGGTTAGGCTTAGGGCTAGGGTTAGGGTTATGCCTAGGGTTAGGCTTCAGAAAACCACAAAGCCAGGAGCTCCAGGGATACTCACCATGCAAAAGGCAGGCCAAGTTGAGCGTAGCACATCCAAATCCTTGCTCCCTCTTCGTCATTCTGCTCGGAACTCACCACAGCCCAATGCCCGATTTCTGCCTCAGTCTAGGGTTAGGCTTAGGGCTAGGGTTAGGGTTATGCCTAGGGTTAGGCTTCACAAAACCACAAAGCCAGGAGCTCCAGGGATACCATGCAAAAGGCAGGCCAAGTTGAGCGTAGCACATCCAAATCCTTGCTCCCTCTTCGTCATTCTGCTCGGAACTCCCCACAGCCCAATGCCCGATTTCTGCCTTAGTCTAGGGTTATGCTTAGGGCTAGGGTTAGGGTTATGCCAAGGGTTAGGCTTCTGCCTCAGGTTAGGGTTCACAAAACCACAAAGCCAGGAGCTCCAGGGATACTCACCATGCAAAAGGCAGGCCAAGTTGAGCGTAGCACATCCAAATCCTTGCTCCCTCTTCGTCATTCTGCTCGGAACTCACCACAGCCCAATGCCCGATTTCTGCCTCAGTCTAGGGTTAGGCTTAGGGCTAGGGTTAGGGTTATGCCTAGGGTTAGGGTTCTGCCTAGGGTTAGGGTTCACAAAACCACAAAGCCAGGAGCTCCAGGGATACTCACCATGCAAAAGGCAGGCCAAGTTGAGCGTAGCACATCCAAATCCTTGCTCCCTCTTCTTCATTCTGCTCGGAACTCCCCACAGCCCAATGCCTGATTTCTGCCTCAGTCTAGGGTTAGGCTTAGGGCTAGGGTTAGGGTTATGCCTAGGGTTAGGGTTCACAAAACCACAAAGCCAGGAGCTCCAGGGATACTCACCATGCAAAAGGCAGGCCAAGTTGAGCGTAGCACATCCAAATCCTTGCTCCCTCTTCGTCATTCTGCTCGGAACTCCCCACAGCCCAATGCCCGATTTCTGCCTCAGTCTAGGGTTAGGCTTAGGGCTAGGGTTAGGGTTATGCCTAGGGTTAGGCTTCTGCCTCAGGTTAGGGTTCACAAAACCACAAAGCCAGGAGCTCCAGGGATACTCACCATGCAAAAGGCAGGCCAAGTTGAGCGTAGCACATCCAAATCCTTGCTCCCTCTTCGTCATTCTGCTCGGAACTCCCCACAGCCCAATGCCCGATTTCTGCCTCAGTCTAGGGTTAGGCTTAGGGCTAGGGTTAGGGTTATGCCTAGGGTTAGGGTTCACAAAACCACAAAGCCAGGAGCTCCAGGGATACTCACCATGCAAAAGGCAGGCCGAGTTGAGCGTAGCACATCCAAATCCTTGCTCCCTCTTTGTCATTCTGCTCGGAACTCACCACAGCCCAATGCCCGATTACTGGCTCAGTCTAGGGTTAGGCTTAGGGCTAGGGTTAGGGTTATGCCTAGGGTTAGGCTTCAGAAAACCACAAAGCCAGGAGCTCCAGGGATACTCACCATGCAAAAGGCAGGCCAAGTTGAGCGTAGCACATCCAAATCCTTGCTCCCTCTTCGTCATTCTGCTCGGAACTCACCACAGCCCAATGCCCGATTTCTGCCTCAGTCTAGGGTTAGGCTTAGGGCTAGGGTTAGGGTTATGCCTAGGGTTAGGCTTCTGCCTAGGGTTAGGGTTCACAAAACCACAAAGCCAGGAGCTCCAGGGATACCATGAAAAAGGCAGGCCAAGTTGAGCATAGCACATCCAAATCCTTGCTCCCTCTTCGTCATTCTGCTCGGAACTCACCACAGCCCAATGCCCGATTTCTGCCTCAGTCTAGGGTTAGGCTTACGGCTAGGGTTAGGGTTATGCCTAGGGTGAGGCTTCAGAAAACCACAAAGCCAGGAGCTCCAGGGATACTCACCATGCAAAAGGCAGGCCAAGTTGAGCGTAGCACATCCAAATCCTTGCTCCCTCTTCGTCATTCTGCTCGGAACTCACCACAGCCCAATGCCCGATTTCTGCCTCAGTCTAGGGTTAGGCTTAGGGCTAGGGTTAGGGTTATGCCTAGGGTTAGGGTTCTGCCTAGGGTTAGGGTTCACAAAACCACAAAGCCAGGAGCTCCAGGGATACTCACCATGCAAAAGGCAGGCCAAGTTGAGCGTAGCACATCCAAATCCTTGCTCCCTCTTCTTCATTCTGCTCGGAACTCCCCACAGTCCAATGCCCGATTTCTGCCTCAGTCTAGGGTTAGGCTTAGGGCTAGGGTTAGGGTTATGCCTAGGGTTAGGGTTCACAAAACCACAAAGCCAGGAGCTCCAGGGATACTCACCATGCAAAAGGCAGGCCAAGTTGAGCGTAGCACATCCAAATCCTTGCTCCCTCTTCGTCATTCTGCTCGGAACTCACCACAGCCCAATGCCCGATTTCTGCCTCAGTCTAGGGTTAGGCTTAGGGCTAGGGTTAGGGTTATGCCTAGGGTTAGGCTTCACAAAACCACAAAGCCAGGAGCTCCAGGGATACCATGCAAAAGGCAGGCCAAGTTGAGCGTAGCACATCCAAATCCTTGCTCCCTCTTCGTCATTCTGCTCGGAACTCCCCACAGCCCAATGCCCCATTTCTGCCTCAGTCTAGGGTTAGGCTTAGGGCTAGGGTTAGGGTTATGCCTAGGGTTAGGGTTCACAAAACCACAAAGCCAGGAGCTCCAGGGATACTCACCATGCAAAAGGCAGGCCAAGTTGAGCGTAGCATATCCAAATCCTTGCTCCCTCTTTGTCATTCTGTTCGGAACTCACCACAGCCCAATGCCCGATTACTGCCTCAGTCTAGGGTTAGGCTTAGGGCTAGGGTTAGGGTTATGCCTAGGGTTAGGCTTCACAAAACCACAAAGCCAGGAGCTCCAGGGATACTCACCATGCAAAAGGCAGGCCAAGTTGAGTGTAGCACATCCAAATCCTTGCTCCCTCTTCGTCATTCTGCTCGGAACTCCCCACAGCCCAATGCCCGATTTCTGCCTCAGTCTAGGGTTAGGCTTAGGGCTAGGGTTAGGGTTATGCCTAGGGTTAGGCTTCAGAAAACCACAAAGCCAGGAGCTCCAGGGATACCATGCAAAAGGCAGGCCAAGTTGAGCGTAGCACATCAAAATCCTTGCTCCCTCTTCTTCATTCTGCTCGGAACTCCCCACAGCCCAATACCCGATTTCTGCCTCAGTCTAGGGTTAGGCTTAGGGCTAGGGTTAGGGTTATGCCTAGGGTTAGGGTTCAGAAAACCACAAAGCCAGGAGCTCCAGGGATACTCACCATGCAAAAGGCAGGCCGAGTTGAGCGTAGCACATCAAAATCCTTGCTCCCTCTTCGTCATTCTGCTCGGAACTCACCACAACCCAATGCCCGATTTCTGCCTCAGTCTAGGGTTAGGCTTAGGGCTAGGGTTAGGGTTATGCCTAGGGTTAGGGTTCTGCCTAGGGTTAGGGTTCACAAAACCACAAAGCCAGGAGCTCCAGGGATACTCACCATGCAAAAGGCAGGCCAAGTTGAGCGTAGCACATCCAAATCCTTGCTCCCTCTTCTTCATTCTGCTCGGAACTCCCCACAGCCCAATGCTTGATTTCTGCCTCAGTCTAGGTTTAGGCTTAGGGCTAGGGTTAGGGTTATGCCTAGGGTTAGGCTTCAGAAAACCACAAAGCCAGGAGCTCCAGGGATACTCACCGTGCAAAAGGCAGGCCAAGTTGAGCGTAGCACATCCAAATCCTTGCTCCCTCTTCGTCATTCTGCTCGGAACTCACCACAGCCCAATGCCCGATTTCTGCCTCAGTCTAGGGTTAGGCTTAGGGCTAGGGTTAGGGTTATGCCTAGGGTTAGGCTTCACAAAACCACAAAGCCAGGAGCTCCAGGGATACCATGCAAAAGGCAGGCCAAGTTGAGCGTAGCACATCCAAATCCTTGCTCCCTCTTCGTCATTCTGCTCGGAACTCCCCACAGCCCAATGCCCGATTTCTGCCTTAGTCTAGGGTTAGGCTTAGGGCTAGGGTTAGGGTTATGCCTAGGGTTAGGCTTCTGCCTCAGGTTAGGGTTCAGAAAACCACAAAGCCAGGAGCTCCAGGGATACTCACCATGCAAAAGGCAGGCCAAGTTGAGCGTAGCACATCCAAATCCTTGCTCCCTCTTCGTCATTCTGCTCGGAACTCACCACAGCCCAATGCCCGATTTCTGCCTCAGTCTAGGGTTAGGCTTAGGGCTAGGGTTAGGGTTATGCCTAGGGTTAGGCTTCACAAAACCACAAAGCCAGGAGCTCCAGGGATACTCACCATGCAAAAGGCAGGCCAAGTTGAGCGTAGCATATCCAAATCCTTGCTCCCTCTTTGTCATTCTGTTCGGAACTCACCACAGCCCAATGCCCGATTACTGCCTCAGTCTAGGGTTAGGCTTAGGGCTAGGGTTAGGGTTATGCCTAGGGTTAGGGTTCACAAAACCACAAAGCCAGGAGCTCCAGGGATACTCACCATGCAAAAGGCAGGCCAAGTTGAGCGTAGCACATCCAAATCCTTGCCCCCTCTTCGTCATTCTGCCTGGAACTCACCACAGCCCAATGCCCGATTACTGGCTCAGTCTAGGGTTAGGCTTACGGCTAGGGTTAGGGTTATGCCTAGGGTTAGGCTTCACAAAACCACAAAGCCAGGAGCTCCAGGGATACTCACCATGCAAAAGGCAGGCCAAGTTGAGCGTAGCACATCCAAATCCTTGCTCCCTCTTCGTCATTCTGCTCGGAACTCACCACAGCCCAATGCCCGATTTCTGCCTCAGTCTAGGGTTAGGCTTAGGGCTAGGGTTAGGGTTATGCCTAGGGTTAGGGTTCTGCCTAGGGTTAGGGTTCACAAAACCACAAAGCCAGGAGCTCCAGGGATACTCACCATGCAAAAGGCAGGCCAAGTTGAGCGTAGCACATCCAAATCCCCTCTCCCTCTTCGTCATTCTGCTCGGAACTCACCACAGCCCAATGCCCGATTTCTGCCTCAGTCTAGGGTTAGGCTTAGGGCTAGGGTTAGGGTTATGCCTAGGGTTAGGGTTCAGAAAACCACAAAGCCAGGAGCTCCAGGGATACTCACCATGCAAAAGGCAGGCCAAGTTGAGCGTAGCACATCCAAATCCTTGCTCCCTCTTCGTCATTCTGCTCGGAACTCCCCACAGCCCAATACCCGATTTCTGCCTCAGTCTAGGGTTAGGCTTAGGGCTAGGGTTAGGGTTATGCCTAGGGTTAGGGTTCACAAAACCACAAAGCCAGGAGCTCCAGGGATACTCACCATGCAAAAGGCAGGCCAAGTTGAGCGTAGCACATCCAAATCCTTGCTCCCTCTTCGTCATTCTGCTCGGAACTCACCACAGCCCAATGCCCCATTTCTGCCTCAGTCTAGGGTTAGGCTTAGGGCTAGGGTTAGGGTTATGACTAGGGTTAGGGTTCTGCCTAGGGTTAGGGTTCACAAAACCACAAAGCCAGGAGCTCCAGGGATACTCACCATGCAAAAGGCAGGCCGAGTTGAGCGTAGCACATCCAAATCCTTGCTCCCTCTTCTTCATTCTGCTCGGAACTCACCACAGCCCAATGCCCGATTTCTGCCTCAGTCTAGGGTTAGGCTTAGGGCTAGGGTTAGGGTTATGCCTAGGGTTAGGGTTCACAAAACCACAAAGCCAGGAGCTCCAGGGATACTCACCATGCAAAAGGCAGGCCAAGTTGAGTGTAGCACATCCAAATCCTTGCTCCCTCTTCGTCATTCTGCTCGGAACTCACCACAGCCCAATGCCCGATTTCTGCCTCAGTCTAGGGTTAGGCTTAGGGCTAGGGTTAGGGTTATGCCTAGGGTTAGGCTTCAGAAAACCACAAAGCCAGGAGCTCCAGGGATACCATGCAAAAGGCAGGCCAAGTTGAGCGTAGTACATCCAAATCCTTGCTCCCTCTTTGTCATTCTGCTCGGAACTCACCACAGCCCAATGCCCGATTACTGGCTCAGTCTAGGGTTAGGCTTAGGGCTAGGGTTAGGGTTATGCCTAGGGTTAGGGTTCTGCCTAGGGTTAGGGTTCACAAAACCACAAAGCCAGGAGCTCCAGGGATACTCACCATGCAAAAGGCAGGCCAAGTTGAGCGTAGCACATCCAAATCCTTGCTCCCTCTTCTTCATTCTGCTCGGAACTCCCCACAGCCCAATGCCTGATTTCTGCCTCAGTCTAGGGTTAGGCTTAGGGCTAGGGTTAGGGTTATGCCTAGGGTTAGGGTTCAGAAAACCACAAAGCCAGGAGCTCCAGGGATACTCACCATGCAAAAGGCAGGCCAAGTTGAGCGCAGCACATCCAAATCCTTGCTCCCTCTTCGTCATTCTGCTCGGAACTCACCACAGCCCAATGCCCAATTTCTGCCTCAGTCTAGGGTTAGGCTTAGGGCTAGGGTTAGGGTTATGCCTAGGGTTAGGGTTCTGCCTAGGGTTAGGGTTCACAAAACCACAAAGCCAGGAGCTCCAGGGATACTCACCATGCAAAAGGCAGGCCAAGTTGAGCGTAGCACATCCAAATCCTTGCTCCCTCTTCTTCATTCTGCTCGGAACTCACCACAGCCCAATGCATGATTTCTGCCTCAGTCTAGGGTTAGGCTTAGGGCTAGGGTTAGGGTTATGCCTAGGGTTAGGCTTCAGAAAACCACAAAGCCAGGAGCTCCAGGGATACTCACCATGCAAAAGGCAGGCCAAGTTGAGCGTAGCACATCCAAATCCTTGCTCCCTCTTCGTCATTCTGCTCAGAACTCACCACAGCCCAATGCCCGATTTCTGCCTCAGTCTAGGGTTAGGCTTAGGGCTAGGGTTAGGGTTATGCCTAGGGTTAGGCTTCTGCCTAGGGTTAGGGTTCACAAAACCACAAAGCCAGGAGCTCCAGGGATACTCACCATGCAAAGGCAGGCCAAGTTGAGCGTAGCACATCCAAATCCTTGCTCCCTCTTCTTCATTCTGCTCGGAACTCCCCACAGCCCAATGCCTGATTTCTGCCTCAGTCTAGGGTTAGGCTTAGGGCTAGGGTTAGGGTTATGCCTAGGGTTAGGCTTCAGAAAACCACAAAGCCAGGAGCTCCAGGGATACTCACCATGCAAAAGGCAGGCCAAGTTGAGCGTAGCACATCCAAATCCTTGCTCCCTCTTCGTCATTCTGCTCGGAACTCACCACAGCCCAATGCCCGATTTCTGCCTCAGTCTAGGGTTAGGCTTAGGGCTAGGGTTAGGGTTCTGCCTAGGGTTAGGGTTCACAAAACCACAAAGCCAGGAGCTCCAGGGATACTCACCATGCAAAAGGCAGGCCAAGTTGAGCGTAGCACATCCAAATCCTTGCTCCCTCTTCGTCATTCTGCTCGGAACTCCCCACAGCCCAATGCCCGATTTCTGCCTTAGTCTAGGGTTAGGCTTAGGGCTAGGGTTAGGGTTATGCCAAGGGTTAGGCTTCTGCCTCAGGTTAGGGTTCACAAAACCACAAAGCCAGGAGCTCCAGGGATACTCACCATGCAAAAGGCAGGCCAAGTTGAGCGTAGCACATCCAAATCCTTGCTCCCTCTTCGTCATTCTGCTCGGAACTCCCCACAGCCCAATGCCCGATTTCTGCCTCAGTCTAGGGTTAGGCTTAGGGCTAGGGTTAGGGTTATGCCTAGGGTTAGGGTTCTGCCTAGGGTTAGGGTTCACAAAACCACAAAGCCAGGAGCTCCAGGGATACTCACCATGCAAAAGGCAGGCCAAGTTGAGCGTAGCACATCCAAATCCTTGCTCCCTCTTCGTCATTCTGCTCAGAACTCACCACAGCCCAATGCCCGATTTCTGCCTCAGTCTAGGGTTAGGCTTAGGGCTAGGGTTAGGGTTATGCCTAGGGTTAGGCTTCTGCCTAGGGTTAGGGTTCACAAAACCACAAAGCCAGGAGCTCCAGGGATACTCACCATGCAAAGGCAGGCCAAGTTGAGCGTAGCACATCCAAATCCTTGCTCCCTCTTCTTCATTCTGCTCGGAACTCCCCACAGCCCAATGCCTGATTTCTGCCTCAGTCTAGGGTTAGGCTTAGGGCTAGGGTTAGGGTTATGCCTAGGGTTAGGGTTCACAAAACCACAAAGCCAGGAGCTCCAGGGATACTCACCATGCAAAAGGCAGGCCAAGTTGAGCGTAGCACATCCAAATCCTTGCTCCCTCTTCGTCATTCTGCTCGGAACTCACCACAGCCCAATGCCCGATTTCTGCCTCAGTCTAGGGTTAGGCTTAGGGCTAGGGTTAGGGTTATGCCTAGGGTTAGGCTTCACAAAACCACAAAGCCAGGAGCTCCAGGGATACCATGCAAAAGGCAGGCCAAGTTGAGCGTAGCACATCCAAATCCTTGCTCCCTCTTCGTCATTCTGCTCGGAACTCCCCACAGCCCAATGCCCGATTTCTGCCTTAGTCTAGGGTTAGGCTTAGGGCTAGGGTTAGGGTTATGCCAAGGGTTAGGCTTCTGCCTCAGGTTAGGGTTCACAAAACCACAAAGCCAGGAGCTCCAGGGATACTCACCATGCAAAAGGCAGGCCAAGTTGAGCGTAGCACATCCAAATCCTTGCTCCCTCTTCGTCATTCTGCTCGGAACTCACCACAGCCCAATGCCCGATTTCTGCCTCAGTCTAGGGTTAGGCTTAGGGCTAGGGTTAGGGTTATGCCTAGGGTTAGGGTTCTGCCTAGGGTTAGGGTTCACAAAACCACAAAGCCAGGAGCTCCAGGGATACTCACCATGCAAAAGGCAGGCCAAGTTGAGCGTAGCACATCCAAATCCTTGCTCCCTCTTCTTCATTCTGCTCGGAACTCCCCACAGCCCAATGCCTGATTTCTGCCTCAGTCTAGGGTTAGGCTTAGGGCTAGGGTTAGGGTTATGCCTAGGGTTAGGCTTCAGAAAACCACAAAGCCAGGAGCTCCAGGGATACTCACCATGCAAAAGGCAGGCCAAGTTGAGCGTAGCACATCCAAATCCTTGCTCCCTCTTCGTCATTCTGCTCGGAACTCCCCACAGCCCAATGCCCGATTTCTGCCTCAGTCTAGGGTTAGGCTTAGGGCTAGGGTTAGGGTTATGCCTAGGGTTAGGCTTCTGCCTCAGGTTAGGGTTCACAAAACCACAAAGCCAGGAGCTCCAGGGATACTCACCATGCAAAAGGCAGGCCAAGTTGAGCGTAGCACATCCAAATCCTTGCTCCCTCTTCGTCATTCTGCTCGGGACTCCCCACAGCCCAATGCCCCATTTCTGCCTCAGTCTAGGGTTAGGCTTAGGGCTAGGGTTAGGGTTATGCCTAGGGTTAGGGTTCACAAAACCACAAAGCCAGGAGCTCCAGGGATACTCACCATGCAAAAGGCAGGCCGAGTTGAGCGTAGCACATCCAAATCCTTGCTCCCTCTTTGTCATTCTGCTCGGAACTCACCACAGCCCAATGCCCGATTACTGGCTCAGTCTAGGGTTAGGCTTAGGGCTAGGGTTAGGGTTATGCCTAGGGTTAGGCTTCAGAAAACCACAAAGCCAGGAGCTCCAGGGATACTCACCATGCAAAAGGCAGGCCAAGTTGAGCGTAGCACATCCAAATCCTTGCTCCCTCTTCGTCATTCTGCTCGGAACTCACCACAGCCCAATGCCCGATTTCTGCCTCAGTCTAGGGTTAGGCTTAGGGCTAGGGTTAGGGTTATGCCTAGGGTTAGGCTTCACAAAACCACAAAGCCAGGAGCTCCAGGGATACCATGCAAAAGGCAGGCCAAGTTGAGCGTAGCACATCCAAATCCTTGCTCCCTCTTCGTCATTCTGCTCGGAACTCCCCACAGCCCAATGCCCGATTTCTGCCTCAGTCTAGGGTTAGGCTTAGGGCTAGGGTTAGGGTTATGCCTAGGGTTAGGCTTCAGAAAACCACAAAGCCAGGAGCTCCAGGGATACCATGCAAAAGGCAGGCCAAGTTGAGCGTAGCACATCAAAATCCTTGCTCCCTCTTCTTCATTCTGCTCGGAACTCCCCACAGCCCAATACCCGATTTCTGCCTCAGTCTAGGGTTAGGCTTAGGGCTAGGGTTAGGGTTATGCCTAGGGTTAGGGTTCAGAAAACCACAAAGCCAGGAGCTCCAGGGATACTCACCATGCAAAAGGCAGGCCGAGTTGAGCGTAGCACATCAAAATCCTTGCTCCCTCTTTGTCATTCTGCTCGGAACTCACCACAGCCCAATGCCCGATTACTGGCTCAGTCTAGGGTTAGGCTTAGGGCTAGGGTTAGGGTTCTGCCTAGGGTTAGGGTTCACAAAACCACAAAGCCAGGAGCTCCAGGGATACTCACCATGCAAAAGGCAGGCCAAGTTGAGCGTAGCACATCCAAATCCTTGCTCCCTCTTCGTCATTCTGCTCGGAACTCACCACAGCCCAATGCCCGATTTCTGCCTCAGTCTAGGGTTAGGCTTAGGGCTAGGGTTAGGGTTATGCCTAGGGTTAGGGTTCTGCCTAGGGTTAGGGTTCACAAAACCACAAAGCCAGGAGCTCCAGGGATACTCACCATGCAAAAGGCAGGCCAAGTTGAGCGTAGCACATCCAAATCCTTGCTCCCTCTTCTTCATTCTGCTCGGAACTCCCCACAGCCCAATGCTTGATTTCTGCCTCAGTCTAGGTTTAGGCTTAGGGCTAGGGTTAGGGTTATGCCTAGGGTTAGGCTTCAGAAAACCACAAAGCCAGGAGCTCCAGGGATACTCACCGTGCAAAAGGCAGGCCAAGTTGAGCGTAGCACATCCAAATCCTTGCTCCCTCTTCGTCATTCTGCTCGGAACTCACCACAGCCCAATGCCCAATTTCTGCCTCAGTCTAGGGTTAGGCTTAGGGCTAGGGTTAGGGTTATGCCTAGGGTTAGGGTTCACAAAACCACAAAGCCAGGAGCTCCAGGGATACTCACCATGCAAAAGGCAGGCCAAGTTGAGCGTAGCACATCCAAATCCTTGCTCCCTCTTCGTCATTCTGCTCGGAACTCACCACAACCCAATGCCCGATTTCTGCCTCAGTCTAGGGTTAGGCTTAGGGCTAGGGTTAGGGTTATGCCTAGGGTTAGGCTTCACAAAACCACAAAGCCAGGAGCTCCAGGGATACCATGCAAAAGGCAGGCCAAGTTGAGCGTAGCACATCCAAATCCTTGCTCCCTCTTCGTCATTCTGCTCGGAACTCACCACAGCCCAATGCCCGATTTCTGCCTCAGTCTAGGGTTAGGCTTAGGGCTAGGGTTAGGGTTATGCCTAGGGTTAGGCTTCTGCCTCAGGTTAGGGTTCAGAAAACCACAAAGCCAGGAGCTCCAGGGATACTCACCATGCAAAAGGCAGGCCAAGTTGAGCGTAGCACATCCAAATCCTTGCTCCCTCTTCGTCATTCTGCTCGGAACTCACCACAGCCCAATGCCCGATTTCTGCCTCAGTCTAGGGTTAGGCTTAGGGCTAGGGTTAGGGTTATGCCTAGGGTTAGGCTTCACAAAACCACAAAGCCAGGAGCTCCAGGGATACTCACCATGCAAAAGGCAGGCCAAGTTGAGCATAGCATATCCAAATCCTTGCTCCCTCTTTGTCATTCTGTTCGGAACTCACCACAGCCCAATGCCCGATTACTGCCTCAGTCTAGGGTTAGGCTTAGGGCTAGGGTTAGGGTTATGCCTAGGGTTAGGCTTCACAAAACCACAAAGCCAGGAGCTCCAGGGATACTCACCATGCAAAAGGCAGGCCAAGTTGAGCGTAGCACATCCAAATCCTTGCTCCCTCTTCGTCATTCTGCCTGGAACTCACCACAGCCCAATGCCCGATTACTGGCTCAGTCTAGGGTTAGGCTTACGGCTAGGGTTAGGGTTATGCCTAGGGTTAGGGTTCAGAAAACCACAAAGCCAGGAGCTCCAGGGATACTCACCATGCAAAAGGCAGGCCAAGTTGAGCGTAGCACATCCAAATCCTTGCTCCCTCTTCGTCATTCTGCTCGGAACTCACCACAGCCCAATGCCCGATTTCTGCCTCAGTCTAGGGTTAGGCTTAGGGCTAGGGTTAGGGTTATGCCTAGGGTTAGGGTTCTGCCTAGGGTTAGGGTTCACAAAACCACAAAGCCAGGAGCTCGAGGGATACTCACCATGCAAAAGGCAGGCCAAGTTGAGCGTAGCACATCCAAATCCCCTCTCCCTCTTCGTCATTCTGCTCGGAACTCACCACAGCCCAATGCCCGATTTCTGCCTCAGTCTAGGGTTAGGCTTAGGGCTAGGGTTAGGGTTATGCCTAGGGTTAGGGTTCAGAAAACCACAAAGCCAGGAGCTCCAGGGATACTCACCATGCAAAAGGCAGGCCAAGTTGAGCGTAGCACATCCAAATCCTTGCTCCCTCTTCGTCATTCTGCTCGGAACTCACCACAGCCCAATACCCGATTTCTGCCTCAGTCTAGGGTTAGGCTTAGGGCTAGGGTTAGGGTTATGCCTAGGGTTAGGGTTCACAAAACCACAAAGCCAGGAGCTCCAGGGATACTCACCATGCAAAAGGCAGGCCAAGTTGAGCGTAGCACATCCAAATCCTTGCTCCCTCTTCGTCATTCTGCTCGGAACTCACCACAGCCCAATGCCCCATTTCTGCCTCAGTCTAGGGTTAGGCTTAGGGCTAGGGTTAGGGTTATGCCTAGGGTTAGGGTTCTGCCTAGGGTTAGGGTTCACAAAACCACAAAGCCAGGAGCTCCAGGGATACTCACCATGCAAAAGGCAGGCCGAGTTGAGCGTAGCACATCCAAATCCTTGCTCCCTCTTCTTCATTCTGCTCGGAACTCACCACAGCCCAATGCCCGATTTCTGCCTCAGTCTAGGGTTAGGCTTAGGGCTAGGGTTAGGGTTATGCCTAGGGTTAGGGTTCACAAAACCACAAAGCCAGGAGCTCCAGGGATACTCACCATGCAAAAGGCAGGCCAAGTTGAGCGTAGCACATCCAAATCCTTGCTCCCTCTTCTTCATTCTGCTCGGAACTCACCACAGCCCAATGCCTGATTTCTGCCTCAGTCTAGGGTTAGGCTTAGGGCTAGGGTTAGGGTTATGCCTAGGGTTAGGCTTCAGAAAACCACAAAGCCAGGAGCTCCAGGGATACTCACCATGCAAAAGGCAGGCCAAGTTGAGCGTAGCACATCCAAATCCTTGCTCCCTCTTCGTCATTCTGCTCAGAACTCACCACAGCCCAATGCCCGATTTCTGCCTCAGTCTAGGGTTAGGCTTAGGGCTAGGGTTAGGGTTATGCCTAGGGTTAGGGTTCTGCCTAGGGTTAGGGTTCACAAAACCACAAAGCCAGGAGCTCCAGGGATACTCACCATGCAAAGGCAGGCCAAGTTGAGCGTAGCACATCCAAATCCTTGCTCCCTCTTCTTCATTCTGCTCGGAACTCCCCACAGCCCAATGCCTGATTTCTGCCTCAGTCTAGGGTTAGGCTTAGGGCTAGGGTTAGGGTTATGCCTAGGGTTAGGCTTCAGAAAACCACAAAGCCAGGAGCTCCAGGGATACTCACCATGCAAAAGGCAGGCCAAGTTGAGCGTAGCACATCCAAATCCTTGCTCCCTCTTCGTCATTCTGCTCGGAACTCACCACAGCCCAATGCCCGATTTCTGCCTCAGTCTAGGGTTAGGCTTAGGGCTAGGGTTAGGGTTATGCCTAGGGTTAGGCTTCACAAAACCACAAAGCCAGGAGCTCCAGGGATACCATGCAAAAGGCAGGCCAAGTTGAGCGTAGCACATCCAAATCCTTGCTCCCTCTTCGTCATTCTGCTCGGAACTCCCCACAGCCCAATGCCCGATTTCTGCCTTAGTCTAGGGTTAGGCTTAGGGCTAGGGTTAGGGTTATGCCTAGGGTTAGGCTTCTGCCTCAGGTTAGGGTTCACAAAACCACAAAGCCAGGAGCTCCAGGGATACTCACCATGCAAAAGGCAGGCCGAGTTGAGCGTAGCACATCCAAATCCTTGCTCCCTCTTCTTCATTCTGCTCGGAACTCACCACAGCCCAATGCCCGATTTCTGCCTCAGTCTAGGGTTAGGCTTAGGGCTAGGGTTAGGGTTATGCCTAGGGTTAGGCTTCAGAAAACCACAAAGCCAGGAGCTCCAGGGATACTCACCATGCAAAAGGCAGGCCAAGTTGAGTGTAGCACATCCAAATCCTTGCTCCCTCTTCGTCATTCTGCTCGGAACTCACCACAGCCCAATGCCCGATTTCTGCCTCAGTCTAGGGTTAGGCTTAGGGCTAGGGTTAGGGTTCTGCCTCAGGTTAGGGTTCAGAAAACCACAAAGCCAGGAGCTCCAGGGGTACCATGCAAAAGGCAGGCCAAGTTGAGCGTAGCACATCAAAATCCTTGCTCCCTCTTCTTCATTCTGCTCGGAACTCCCCACAGCCCAATACCCGATTTCTGCCTCAGTCTAGGGTTAGGCTTAGGGCTAGGGTTAGGGTTATGCCTAGGGTTAGGCTTCAGAAAACCACAAAGCCAGGAGCTCCAGGGATACTCACCATGCAAAAGGCAGGCCGAGTTGAGCGTAGTGCATCCAAATCCTTGCTCCCTCTTTGTCATTCTGCTCGGAACTCCCCACAGCCCAATGCCCGATTTCTGCCTCAGTCTAGGGTTAGGCTTAGGGCTAGGGTTAGGGTTATGCCTAGGGTTAGGGTTCTGCCTAGGGTTAGGGTTCACAAAACCACAAAGCCAGGAGCTCCAGGGATACTCACCATGCAAAAGGCAGGCCAAGTTGAGCGTAGCACATCCAAATCCTTGCTCCCTCTTCGTCATTCTGCTCGGAACTCACCACAGCCCAATGCCCGATTTCTGCCTCAGTCTAGGGTTAGGCTTAGGGCTAGGGTTAGGGTTATGCCTAGGGTTAGGGTTCTGCCTAGGGTTAGGGTTCAGAAAACCACAAAGCCAGGAGCTCCAGGGATACTCACCATGCAAAAGGCAGGCCAAGTTGAGCGTAGCACATCCAAATCCTTGCTCCCTCTTCGTCATTCTGCTCGGAACTCACCACAGCCCAATGCCCGATTTCTGCCTCAGTCTAGGGTTAGGCTTAGGGCTAGGGTTAGGGTTATGCCTAGGGTTAGGGTTCTGCCTAGGGTTAGGGTTCACAAAACCACCAAGCCAGGAGCTCCAGGGATACTCACCATGCAAAAGGCAGGCCAAGTTGAGCGTAGCACATCCAAATCCTTGCTCCCTCTTCTTCATTCTGCTCGGAACTCACCACAGCCCAATGCCCGATTTCTGCCTCAGTCTAGGGTTAGGCTTAGGGCTAGGGTTAGGGTTATGCCTAGGGTGAGGCTTCAGAAAACCACAAAGCCAGGAGCTCCAGGGATACTCACCATGCAAAAGGCAGGCCAAGTTGAGCGTAGCACATCCAAATCCTTGCTCCCTCTTCGTCATTCTGCTCGGAACTCACCACAGCCCAATGCCCGATTTCTGCCTCAGTCTAGGGTTAGGCTTAGGGCTAGGGTTAGGGTTATGCCTAGGGTTAGGGTTCTGCCTAGGGTTAGGGTTCACAAAACCACAAAGCCAGGAGCTCCAGGGATACTCACCATGCAAAAGGCAGGCCAAGTTGAGCGTAGCACATCCAAATCCTTGCTCCCTCTTCTTCATTCTGCTCGGAACTCCCCAGAGTCCAATACCCGATTTCTGCCTCAGTCTAGGGTTAGGATTAGGGCTAGGGTTAGGGTTATGCCTAGGGTTAGGGTTCAGAAAACCACAAAGCCAGGAGCTCCAGGGATACTCACCATGCAAAAGGCAGGCCAAGTTGAGCGTAGCACATCCAAATCCTTGCTCCCTCTTCGTCATTCTGCTCGGAACTCACCACAGCCCAATGCCCGATTTCTGCCTCAGTCTAGGGTTAGGCTTAGGGCTAGGGTTAGGGTTATGCCTAGGGTTAGGGTTCTGCCTAGGGTTAGGGTTCACAAAACCACAAAGCCAGGAGCTCCAGGGATACTCACCATGCAAAAGGCAGGCCAAGTTGAGCGTAGCACATCCAAATCCTTGCTCCCTCTTCTTCATTCTGCTCGGAACTCCCCACAGTCCAATGCCTGATTTCTGCCTCAGTCTAGGGTTAGGCTTAGGGCTAGGGTTAGGGTTATGCCTAGGGTTAGGCTTCAGAAAACCACAAAGCCAGGAGCTCCAGGGATACTCACCGTGCAAAAGGCAGGCCAAGTTGAGCGTAGCACATCCAAATCCTTGCTCCCTCTTCGTCATTCTGCTCGGAACTCACCACAGCCCAATGCCCGATTTCTGCCTCAGTCTAGGGTTAGGCTTAGGTCTAGGGTTAGGGTTATGCCTAGGGTTAGGCTTCACAAAACCACAAAGCCAGGAGCTCCAGGGATACCATGCAAAAGGCAGGCCAAGTTGAGCGTAGCACATCAAAATCCTTGCTCCCTCTTCGTCATTCTGCTCGGAACTCCCCACAGCCCAATGCCCGATTTCTGCCTCAGTCTAGGGTTAGGCTTAGGGCTAGGGTTAGGGTTATGCCTAGGGTTAGGGTTCACAAAACCACAAAGCCAGGAGCTCCAGGGATACTCACCATGCAAAAGGTAGGCCAAGTTGAGTGTAGCACATCCAAATCCTTGCTCCCTCTTCGTCATTCTGCTCGGAACTCCCCACAGCCCAATGCCTGATTTCTGCCTCAGTCTAGGGTTAGGCTTAGGGCTAGGGTTAGGGTTATGCCTAGGGTTAGGCTTCAGAAAACCACAAAGCCAGGAGCTCCAGGGATACTCACCATGCAAAAGGCAGGCCAAGTTGAGTGTAGCACATCCAAATCCTTGCTCCCTCTTCGTCATTCTGCTCGGAACTCACCACAGCCCAATGCCCGATTTCTGCCTCAGTCTAGGGTTAGGCTTAGGGCTAGGGTTAGGGTTCTGCCTCAGGTTAGGTTTCAGAAAACCACAAAGCCAGGAGCTCCAGGGGTACCATGCAAAAGGCAGGCCAAGTTGAGCGTAGCACATCAAAATCCTTGCTCCCTCTTCGTCATTCTGCTCGGAACTCCCCACAGCCCAATACCCGATTTCTGCCTCAGTCTAGGGTTAGGCTTAGGGCTAGGGTTAGGGTTATGCCTAGGGTTAGGCTTCAGAAAACCACAAAGCCAGGAGCTCCAGGGATACTCACCATGCAAAAGGCAGGCCGAGTTGAGCGTAGTACATCCAAATCCTTGCTCCCTCTTTGTCATTCTGCTCGGAACTCCCCACAGCCCAATGCCCGATTTCTGCCTCAGTCTAGGGTTAGGCTTAGGGCTAGGGTTAGGGTTATGCCTAGGGTTAGGGTTCTGCCTAGGGTTAGGGTTCACAAAACCACAAAGCCAGGAGCTCCAGGGATACTCACCATGCAAAAGGCAGGCCAAGTTGAGCGTAGCACATCCAAATCCTTGCTCCCTCTTCGTCGTTCTGCTCGGAACTCACCACAGCCCAATGCCCGATTTCTGCCTCAGTCTAGGGTTAGGCTTAGGGCTAGGGTTAGGGTTATGCCTAGGGTTAGGGTTCTGCCTAGGGTTAGGGTTCAGAAAACCACAAAGCCAGGAGCTCCAGGGATACTCACCATGCAAAAGGCAGGCCAAGTTGAGCGTAGCACATCCAAATCCTTGCTCCCTCTTCGTCATTCTGCTCGGAACTCACCACAGCCCAATGCCCGATTTCTGCCTCAGTCTAGGGTTAGGCTTAGGGCTAGGGTTAGGGTTATGCCTAGGGTTAGGGTTCTGCCTAGGGTTAGGGTTCACAAAACCACAAAGCCAGGAGCTCCAGGGATACTCACCATGCAAAAGGCAGGCCAAGTTGAGCGTAGCACATCCAAATCCTTGCTCCCTCTTCTTCATTCTGCTCGGAACTCCCCACAGTCCAATGCCTGATTTCTGCCTCAGTCTAGGGTTAGGCTTAGGGCTAGGGTTAGGGTTATGCCTAGGGTTAGGCTTCAGAAAACCACAAAGCCAGGAGCTCCAGGGATACTCACCATGCAAAAGGCAGGCCAAGTTGAGCGTAGCACATCCAAATCCTTGCTCCCTCTTCGTCATTCTGCTCGGAACTCACCACAGCCCAATGCCCGATTTCTGCCTCAGTCTAGGGTTAGGCTTAGGGCTAGGGTTAGGGTTATGCCTAGGGTTAGGGTTCACAAAACCACAAAGCCAGGAGCTCCAGGGATACCATGCAAAAGGCAGGCCAAGTTGAGCGTAGCACATCCAAATCCTTGCTCCCTCTTCGTCATTCTGCTCGGAACTCCCCACAGCCCAATGCCCGATTTCTGCCTCAGTCTAGGGTTAGGCTTAGGGCTAGGGTTAGGGTTATGCCTAGGGTTAGGCTTCACAAAACCACAAAGCCAGGAGCTCCAGGGATACCATGCAAAAGGCAGGCCAAGTTGAGCGTAGCACATCAAAATCCTTGCTCCCTCTTCTTCATTCTGCTCGGAACTCCCCACAGCCCAATACCCGATTTCTGCCTCAGTCTAGGTTTAGGCTTAGGGCTAGGGTTAGGGTTATGCCTAGGGTTAGGGTTCAGAAAACCACAAAGCCAGGAGCTCCAGGGATACTCACCATGCAAAAGGCAGGCCGAGTTGAGCGTAGCACATCAAAATCCTTGCTCCCTCTTCTTCATTCTGCTCGGAACTCACCACAGCCCAATGCCCGATTACTGGCTCAGTCTAGGGTTAGGCTTAGGGCTAGGGTTAGGGTTCTGCCTAGGGTTAGGGTTCACAAAACCACAAAGCCAGGAGCTCCAGGGATACTCACCATGCAAAAGGCAGGCCAAGTTGAGCGTAGCACATCCAAATCCTTGCTCCCTCTTCTTCATTCTGCTCGGAACTCCCCACAGCCCAATGCCTGATTTCTGCCTCAGTCTAGGGTTAGGCTTAGGGCTAGGGTTAGGGTTCTGCCTAGGGTTAGGGTTCAGAAAACCACAAAGCCAGGAGCTCCAGGGATACTCACCATGCAAAAGGCAGGCCAAGTTGAGCGTAGCACATCCAAATCCTTGCTCCCTCTTCGTCATTCTGCTCGGAACTCACCACAGCCCAATGCCTGATTTCTGCCTCAGTCTAGGGTTAGGCTTAGGGCTAGGGTTAGGGTTATGCCTAGGGTTAGGGTTCAGAAAACCACAAAGCCAGGAGCTCCAGGGATACTCACCATGCAAAAGGCAGGCCAAGTTGAGCGTAGCACATCCAAATCCTTGCTCCCTCTTCGTCATTCTGCTCGGAACTCACCACAACCCAATGCCCGATTTCTGCCTCAGTCTAGGGTTAGGCTTAGGGCTAGGGTTAGGGTTATGCCTAGGGTTAGGCTTCACAAAACCACAAAGCCAGGAGCTCCAGGGATACCATGCAAAAGGCAGGCCAAGTTGAGCGTAGCACATCCAAATCCTTGCTCCCTCTTCGTCATTCTGCTCGGAACTCCCCACAGCCCAATGCCCGATTTCTGCCTTAGTCTAGGGTTAGGCTTAGGGCTAGGGTTAGGGTTATGCCTAGGGTTAGGCTTCTGCCTCAGGTTAGGGTTCACAAAACCACAAAGCCAGGAGCTCCAGGGATACTCACCATGCAAAAGGCAGGCCAAGTTGAGCGTAGCACATCCAAATCCTTGCTCCCTCTTCGTCATTCTGCTCGGAACTCACCACAGCCCAATGCCCGATTTTTGCCTCAGTCTAGGGTTAGGCTTAGGGCTAGGGTTAGGGTTCTGCCTAGGGTTAGGGTTCAGAAAACCACAAAGCCAGGAGCTCCAGGGATACTCACCATGCAAAAGGCAGGCCAAGTTGAGCGTAGCACATCCAAATCCTTGCTCCCTCTTTGTCATTCTGCTCGGAACTCACCACAGCCCAATGCCCGATTTCTGCCTCAGTCTAGGGTTAGGCTTAGGGCTAGGGTTAGGGTTATGCCTAGGGTTAGGGTTCACAAAACCACAAAGCCAGGAGCTCCAGGGATACTCACCATGCAAAAGGCAGGCCAAGTTGAGCGTAGCATATCCAAATCCTTGCTCCCTCTTTGTCATTCTGTTCGGAACTCACCACAGCCCAATGCCCGATTACTGCCTCAGTCTAGGGTTAGGCTTAGGGCTAGGGTTAGGGTTCTGCCTAGGGTTAGGGTTCACAAAACCACAAAGCCAGGAGCTCCAGGGATACTCACCATGCAAAAGGCAGGCCAAGTTGAGCGTAGCACATCCAAATCCTTGCCCCCTCTTCGTCATTCTGCCTGGAACTCACCACAGCCCAATGCCCGATTACTGGCTCAGTCTAGGGTTAGGCTTACGGCTAGGGTTAGGGTTATGCCTAGGGTTAGGGTTCACAAAACCACAAAGCCAGGAGCTCCAGGGATACTCACCATGCAAAAGGCAGGCCAAGTTGAGCGTAGCACATCCAAATCCTTGCTCCCTCTTCGTCATTCTGCTCGGAACTCACCACAGCCCAATGCCCGATTTCTGCCTCAGTCTAGGGTTAGGCTTAGGGCTAGGGTTAGGGTTATGCCTAGGGTTAGGGTTCTGCCTAGGGTTAGGGTTCACAAAACAACAAAGCCAGGAGCTCCAGGGATACTCACCATGCAAAAGGCAGGCCAAGTTGAGCGTAGCACATCCAAATCCCCTCTCCCTCTTCTTCATTCTGCTCGGAACTCCCCACAGTCCAATGCCCGATTTCTGCCTCAGTCTAGGGTTAGGCTTAGGGCTAGGGTTAGGGTTATGCCTAGGGTTAGGGTTCACAAAACCACAAAGCCAGGAGCTCCAGGGATACTCACCATGCAAAAGGCAGGCCAAGTTGAGCGTAGCACATCCAAATCCTTGCTCCCTCTTCGTCATTCTGCTCGGAACTCCCCACAGCCCAATGCCCGATTTCTGCCTCAGTCTAGGGTTAGGCTTAGGGCTAGGGTTAGGGTTATGCCTAGGGTTAGGCTTCAGAAAACCACAAAGCCAGGAGCTCCAGGGATACTCACCATGCAAAAGGCAGGCCAAGTTGAGTGTAGCACATCCAAATCCTTGCTCCCTCTTCGTCATTCTGCTCGGAACTCACGACAGCCCAATGCCCAATTTCTGCCTCAGTCTAGGGTTAGGCTTAGGGCTAGGGTTAGGGTTATGCCTAGGGTTAGGGTTCTGCCTAGGTTTAGGGTTCACAAAACCACAAAGCCAGGAGCTCCAGGGATACTCACCATGCAAAAGGCAGGCCAAGTTGAGCGTAGCACATCCAAATCCTTGCTCCCTCTTCTTCATTCTGCTCGGAACTCCCCACAGCCCAATGCCTGATTTCTGCCTCAGTCTAGGGTTAGGCTTAGGGCTAGGGTTAGGGTTATGCCTAGGGTTAGGCTTCAGAAAACCACAAAGCCAGGAGCTCCAGGGATACTCACCATGCAAAAGGCAGGCCAAGTTGAGCGTAGCACATCCAAATCCTTGCTCCCTCTTCGTCATTCTGCTCGGAACTCACCACAGCCCAATGCCCGATTTCTGCCTCAGTCTAGGGTTAGGCTTAGGGCTAGGGTTAGGGTTATGCCTAGGGTTAGGGTTCTGCCTAGGGTTAGGGTTCACAAAACCACAAAGCCAGGAGCTCCAGGGATACTCACCATGCAAAGGCAGGCCAAGTTGAGCGTAGCACATCCAAATCCTTGCTCCCTCTTCTTCATTCTGCTCGGAACTCCCCACAGCCCTATGCCTGATTTCTGCCTCAGTCTAGGGTTAGGCTTAGGGCTAGGGTTAGGGTTATGCCTAGGGTTAGGCTTCACAAAACCACAAAGCCAGGAGCTCCAGGGATACTCACCATGCAAAAGACAGGCCAAGTTGAGCGTAGCACATCCAAATCCTTGCTCCCTCTTCGTCATTCTGCTCGGAACTCACCACAGCCCAATGCCCGATTTCTGCCTCAGTCTAGGGTTAGGCTTAGGGCTAGGGTTAGGGTTCTGCCTAGGGTTAGGGTTCACAAAACCACAAAGCCAGGAGCTCCAGGGATACTCACCATGCAAAAGGCAGGCCAAGTTGAGCGTAGCACATCCAAATCCTTGCTCCCTCTTCGTCATTCTGCTCGGAACTCACCACAGCCCAATGCCCCATTTCTGCCTTAGTCTAGGGTTAGGCTTAGGGCTAGGGTTAGGGTTATGCCTAGGGTTAGGCTTCTGCCTCAGGTTAGGGTTCACAAAACCACAAAGCCAGGAGCTCCAGGGATACTCACCATGCAAAAGGCAGGCCGAGTTGAGCGTAGCACATCCAAATCCTTGCTCCCTCTTCTTCATTCTGCTCGGAACTCACCACAGCCCAATGCCCGATTTCTGCCTCAGTCTAGGGTTAGGCTTAGGGCTAGGGTTAGGGTTATGCCTAGGGTTAGGCTTCAGAAAACCACAAAGCCAGGAGCTCCAGGGATACTCACCATGCAAAAGGCAGGCCAAGTTGAGTGTAGCACATCCAAATCCTTGCTCCCTCTTCGTCATTCTGCTCGGAACTCACCACAGCCCAATGCCCGATTTCTGCCTCAGTCTAGGGTTAGGCTTAGGGCTAGGGTTAGGGTTATGCCTAGGGTTAGGGTTCTGCCTAGGGTTAGGGTTCACAAAACCACAAAGCCAGGAGCTCCAGGGATACTCACCATGCAAAAGGCAGGCCAAGTTGAGCGTAGCACATCCAAATCCTTGCTCCCTCTTCGTCATTCTGCTCGGAACTCACCACAGCCCAATGCCCGATTTCTGCCTCAGTCTAGGGTTAGGCTTAGGGCTAGGGTTAGGGTTATGCCTAGGGTTAGGGTTCTGCCTAGGGTTAGGGTTCACAAAACCACAAAGCCAGGAGCTCCAGGGATACTCACCATGCAAAAGGCAGGCCAAGTTGAGCGTAGCACATCCAAATCCTTGCTCCCTCTTCGTCATTCTGCTCGGAACTCACCACAGCCCAATGCCCGATTTCTGCCTCAGTCTAGGGTTAGGCTTAGGGCTAGGGTTAGGGTTATGCCTAGGGTTAGGCTTCTGCCTAGGGTTAGGCTTCACAAAACCACAAAGCCAGGAGCTCCAGGGATACTCACCATGCAAAAGGCAGGCCAAGTTGAGCGTAGCACATCCAAATCCTTGCTCCCTCTTCGTCATTCTGCTCGGAACTCACCACAGCCCAATGCCCGATTTCTGCCTCAGTCTAGGGTTAGGCTTAGGGCTAGGGTTAGGGTTATGCCTAGGGTTAGGGTTCTGCCTAGGGTTAGGGTTCACAAAACCACAAAGCCAGGAGCTCCAGGGATACTCACCATGCAAAAGGCAGGCCAAGTTGAGCGTAGCACATCCAAATCCTTGCTCCCTCTTCTTCATTCTGCTCGGAACTCCCCACAGCCCAATGCCTGATTTCTGCCTCAGTCTAGGGTTAGGCTTAGGGCTAGGGTTAGGGTTATGCCTAGGGTTAGGCTTCAGAAAACCACAAAGCCAGGAGCTCCAGGGATACTCACCATGCAAAAGGCAGGCCAAGTTGAGCGTAGCACATCCAAATCCTTGCTCCCTCTTCGTCATTCTGCTCGGAACTCACCACAGCCCAATGCCCGATTTCTGCCTCAGTCTAGGGTTAGGCTTAGGGCTAGGGTTAGGGTTATGCCTAGGGTTAGGGTTCTGCCTAGGGTTAGGGTTCACAAAACCACAAAGCCAGGAGCTCCAGGGATACTCACCATGCAAAGGCAGGCCAAGTTGAGCGTAGCACATCCAAATCCTTGCTCCCTCTTCTTCATTCTGCTCGGAACTCCCCACAGCCCTATGCCTGATTTCTGCCTCAGTCTAGGGTTAGGCTTAGGGCTAGGGTTAGGGTTATGCCTAGGGTTAGGCTTCACAAAACCACAAAGCCAGGAGCTCCAGGGATACTCACCATGCAAAAGACAGGCCAAGTTGAGCGTAGCACATCCAAATCCTTGCTCCCTCTTCGTCATTCTGCTCGGAACTCACCACAGCCCAATGCCCGATTTCTGCCTCAGTCTAGGGTTAGGCTTAGGGCTAGGGTTAGGGTTCTGCCTAGGGTTAGGGTTCACAAAACCACAAAGCCAGGAGCTCCAGGGATACTCACCATGCAAAAGGCAGGCCAAGTTGAGCGTAGCACATCCAAATCCTTGCTCCCTCTTCGTCATTCTGCTCGGAACTCACCACAGCCCAATGCCCCATTTCTGCCTTAGTCTAGGGTTAGGCTTAGGGCTAGGGTTAGGGTTATGCCTAGGGTTAGGCTTCTGCCTCAGGTTAGGGTTCACAAAACCACAAAGCCAGGAGCTCCAGGGATACTCACCATGCAAAAGGCAGGCCGAGTTGAGCGTAGCACATCCAAATCCTTGCTCCCTCTTCTTCATTCTGCTCGGAACTCACCACAGCCCAATGCCCGATTTCTGCCTCAGTCTAGGGTTAGGCTTAGGGCTAGGGTTAGGGTTATGCCTAGGGTTAGGCTTCAGAAAACCACAAAGCCAGGAGCTCCAGGGATACTCACCATGCAAAAGGCAGGCCAAGTTGAGTGTAGCACATCCAAATCCTTGCTCCCTCTTCGTCATTCTGCTCGGAACTCACCACAGCCCAATGCCCGATTTCTGCCTCAGTCTAGGGTTAGGCTTAGGGCTAGGGTTAGGGTTATGCCTAGGGTTAGGGTTCTGCCTAGGGTTAGGGTTCACAAAACCACAAAGCCAGGAGCTCCAGGGATACTCACCATGCAAAAGGCAGGCCAAGTTGAGCGTAGCACATCCAAATCCTTGCTCCCTCTTCGTCATTCTGCTCGGAACTCACCACAGCCCAATGCCCGATTTCTGCCTCAGTCTAGGGTTAGGCTTAGGGCTAGGGTTAGGGTTATGCCTAGGGTTAGGGTTCTGCCTAGGGTTAGGGTTCACAAAACCACAAAGCCAGGAGCTCCAGGGATACTCACCATGCAAAAGGCAGGCCAAGTTGAGCGTAGCACATCCAAATCCTTGCTCCCTCTTCGTCATTCTGCTCGGAACTCACCACAGCCCAATGCCCGATTTCTGCCTCAGTCTAGGGTTAGGCTTAGGGCTAGGGTTAGGGTTATGCCTAGGGTTAGGGTTCTGCCTAGGGTTAGGGTTCACAAAACCACAAAGCCAGGAGCTCCAGGGATACTCACCATGCAAAAGGCAGGCCAAGTTGAGCGTAGCACATCCAAATCCTTGCTCCCTCTTCTTCATTCTGCTCGGAACTCCCCACAGCCCAATGCCTGATTTCTGCCTCAGTCTAGGGTTAGGCTTAGGGCTAGGGTTAGGGTTATGCCTAGGGTTAGGCTTCAGAAAACCACAAAGCCAGGAGCTCCAGGGATACTCACCATGCAAAAGGCAGGCCAAGTTGAGCGTAGCACATCCAAATCCTTGCTCCCTCTTCGTCATTCTGCTCGGAACTCACCACAGCCCAATGCCCGATTTCTGCCTCAGTCTAGGGTTAGGCTTAGGGCTAGGGTTAGGGTTATGCCTAGGGTTAGGCTTCACAAAACCACAAAGCCAGGAGCTCCAGGGATACCATGCAAAAGGCAGGCCAAGTTGAGCGTAGCACATCCAAATCCTTGCTCCCTCTTCGTCATTCTGCTCGGAACTCACCACAGCCCAATGCCCGATTTCTGCCTCAGTCTAGGGTTAGGCTTAGGGCTAGGGTTAGGGTTATGCCTAGGGTTAGGGTTCTGCCTAGGGTTAGGGTTCACAAAACCACAAAGCCAGGAGCTCCAGGGATACTCACCATGCAAAAGGCAGGCCAAGTTGAGCGTAGCACATCCAAATCCTTGCTCCCTCTTCGTCATTCTGCTCGGAACTCACCACAGCCCAATGCCCGATTTCTGCCTCAGTCTAGGGTTAGGCTTAGGGCTAGGGTTAGGGTTATGCCTAGGGTTAGGCTTCTGCCTAGGGTTAGGATTCACAAAACCACAAAGCCAGGAGCTCCAGGGATACTCACCATGCAAAAGGCAGGCCAAGTTGAGCGTAGCACATCCAAATCCTTGCTCCCTCTTCGTCATTCTGCTCGGAACTCACCACAGCCCAATGCCCGATTTCTGCCTCAGTCTAGGGTTAGGCTTAGGGCTAGGGTTAGGGTTATGCCTAGGGTTAGGCTTCTGCCTAGGGTTAGGCTTCACAAAACCACAAAGCCAGGAGCTCCAGGGATACTCACCATGCAAAAGGCAGGCCAAGTTGAGCGTAGCACATCCAAATCCTTGCTCCCTCTTCGTCATTCTGCTCGGAACTCACCACAGCCCAATGCCCGATTTCTGCCTCAGTCTAGGGTTAGGCTTAGGGCTAGGGTTAGGGTTATGCCTAGGGTTAGGGTTCTGCCTAGGGTTAGGGTTCACAAAACCACAAAGCCAGGAGCTCCAGGGATACTCACCATGCAAAAGGCAGGCCAAGTTGAGCGTAGCACATCCAAATCCTTGCTCCCTCTTCTTCATTCTGCTCGGAACTCCCCACAGCCCAATGCCTGATTTCTGCCTCAGTCTAGGGTTAGGCTTAGGGCTAGGGTTAGGGTTATGCCTAGGGTTAGGCTTCAGAAAACCACAAAGCCAGGAGCTCCAGGGATACTCACCATGCAAAAGGCAGGCCAAGTTGAGCGTAGCACATCCAAATCCTTGCTCCCTCTTCGTCATTCTGCTCGGAACTCACCACAGCCCAATGCCCGATTTCTGCCTCAGTCTAGGGTTAGGCTTAGGGCTAGGGTTAGGGTTATGCCTAGGGTTAGGCTTCACAAAACCACAAAGCCAGGAGCTCCAGGGATACCATGCAAAAGGCAGGCCAAGTTGAGCGTAGCACATCCAAATCCTTGCTCCCTCTTCGTCATTCTGCTCGGAACTCCCCACAGCCCAATGCCCGATTTCTGCCTCAGTCTAGGGTTAGGCTTAGGGCTAGGGTTAGGGTTATGCCTAGGGTTAGGCTTCAGAAAACCACAAAGCCAGGAGCTCCAGGGATACCATGCAAAAGGCAGGCCAAGTTGAGCGTAGCACATCAAAATCCTTGCTCCCTCTTCTTCATTCTGCTCGGAACTCCCCACAGCCCAATACCCGATTTCTGCCTCAGTCTAGGGTTAGGCTTAGGGCTAGGGTTAGGGTTATGCCTAGGGTTAGGGTTCAGAAAACCACAAAGCCAGGAGCTCCAGGGATACTCACCATGCAAAAGGCAGGCCGAGTTGAGCGTAGCACATCAAAATCCTTGCTCCCTCTTTGTCATTCTGCTCGGAACTCACCACAGCCCAATGCCCGATTACTGGCTCAGTCTAGGGTTAGGCTTAGGGCTAGGGTTAGGGTTCTGCCTAGGGTTAGGGTTCACAAAACCACAAAGCCAGGAGCTCCAGGGATACTCACCATGCAAAAGGCAGGCCAAGTTGAGCGTAGCACATCCAAATCCTTGCTCCCTCTTCGTCATTCTGCTCGGAACTCACCACAGCCCAATGCCCGATTTCTGCCTCAGTCTAGGGTTAGGCTTAGGGCTAGGGTTAGGGTTATGCCTAGGGTTAGGGTTCTGCCTAGGGTTAGGGTTCACAAAACCACAAAGCCAGGAGCTCCAGGGATACTCACCATGCAAAAGGCAGGCCAAGTTGAGCGTAGCACATCCAAATCCTTGCTCCCTCTTCTTCATTCTGCTCGGAACTCCCCACAGCCCAATGCTTGATTTCTGCCTCAGTCTAGGTTTAGGCTTAGGGCTAGGGTTAGGGTTATGCCTAGGGTTAGGCTTCAGAAAACCACAAAGCCAGGAGCTCCAGGGATACTCACCGTGCAAAAGGCAGGCCAAGTTGAGCGTAGCACATCCAAATCCTTGCTCCCTCTTCGTCATTCTGCTCGGAACTCACCACAGCCCAATGCCCAATTTCTGCCTCAGTCTAGGGTTAGGCTTAGGGCTAGGGTTAGGGTTATGCCTAGGGTTAGGGTTCACAAAACCACAAAGCCAGGAGCTCCAGGGATACTCACCATGCAAAAGGCAGGCCAAGTTGAGCGTAGCACATCCAAATCCTTGCTCCCTCTTCGTCATTCTGCTCGGAACTCACCACAACCCAATGCCCGATTTCTGCCTCAGTCTAGGGTTAGGCTTAGGGCTAGGGTTAGGGTTATGCCTAGGGTTAGGCTTCACAAAACCACAAAGCCAGGAGCTCCAGGGATACCATGCAAAAGGCAGGCCAAGTTGAGCGTAGCACATCCAAATCCTTGCTCCCTCTTCGTCATTCTGCTCGGAACTCACCACAGCCCAATGCCCGATTTCTGCCTCAGTCTAGGGTTAGGCTTAGGGCTAGGGTTAGGGTTATGCCTAGGGTTAGGCTTCTGCCTCAGGTTAGGGTTCAGAAAACCACAAAGCCAGGAGCTCCAGGGATACTCACCATGCAAAAGGCAGGCCAAGTTGAGCGTAGCACATCCAAATCCTTGCTCCCTCTTCGTCATTCTGCTCGGAACTCACCACAGCCCAATGCCCGATTTCTGCCTCAGTCTAGGGTTAGGCTTAGGGCTAGGGTTAGGGTTATGCCTAGGGTTAGGCTTCACAAAACCACAAAGCCAGGAGCTCCAGGGATACTCACCATGCAAAAGGCAGGCCAAGTTGAGCGTAGCATATCCAAATCCTTGCTCCCTCTTTGTCATTCTGTTCGGAACTCACCACAGCCCAATGCCCGATTACTGCCTCAGTCTAGGGTTAGGCTTAGGGCTAGGGTTAGGGTTATGCCTAGGGTTAGGCTTCACAAAACCACAAAGCCAGGAGCTCCAGGGATACTCACCATGCAAAAGGCAGGCCAAGTTGAGCGTAGCACATCCAAATCCTTGCTCCCTCTTCGTCATTCTGCCTGGAACTCACCACAGCCCAATGCCCGATTACTGGCTCAGTCTAGGGTTAGGCTTACGGCTAGGGTTAGGGTTATGCCTAGGGTTAGGGTTCAGAAAACCACAAAGCCAGGAGCTCCAGGGATACTCACCATGCAAAAGGCAGGCCAAGTTGAGCGTAGCACATCCAAATCCTTGCTCCCTCTTCGTCATTCTGCTCGGAACTCACCACAGCCCAATGCCCGATTTCTGCCTCAGTCTAGGGTTAGGCTTAGGGCTAGGGTTAGGGTTATGCCTAGGGTTAGGGTTCTGCCTAGGGTTAGGGTTCACAAAACCACAAAGCCAGGAGCTCGAGGGATACTCACCATGCAAAAGGCAGGCCAAGTTGAGCGTAGCACATCCAAATCCCCTCTCCCTCTTCGTCATTCTGCTCGGAACTCACCACAGCCCAATGCCCGATTTCTGCCTCAGTCTAGGGTTAGGCTTAGGGCTAGGGTTAGGGTTATGCCTAGGGTTAGGGTTCAGAAAACCACAAAGCCAGGAGCTCCAGGGATACTCACCATGCAAAAGGCAGGCCAAGTTGAGCGTAGCACATCCAAATCCTTGCTCCCTCTTCGTCATTCTGCTCGGAACTCACCACAGCCCAATACCCGATTTCTGCCTCAGTCTAGGGTTAGGCTTAGGGCTAGGGTTAGGGTTATGCCTAGGGTTAGGGTTCACAAAACCACAAAGCCAGGAGCTCCAGGGATACTCACCATGCAAAAGGCAGGCCAAGTTGAGCGTAGCACATCCAAATCCTTGCTCCCTCTTCGTCATTCTGCTCGGAACTCACCACAGCCCAATGCCCCATTTCTGCCTCAGTCTAGGGTTAGGCTTAGGGCTAGGGTTAGGGTTATGCCTAGGGTTAGGGTTCTGCCTAGGGTTAGGGTTCACAAAACCACAAAGCCAGGAGCTCCAGGGATACTCACCATGCAAAAGGCAGGCCGAGTTGAGCGTAGCACATCCAAATCCTTGCTCCCTCTTCTTCATTCTGCTCGGAACTCACCACAGCCCAATGCCCGATTTCTGCCTCAGTCTAGGGTTAGGCTTAGGGCTAGGGTTAGGGTTATGCCTAGGGTTAGGGTTCACAAAACCACAAAGCCAGGAGCTCCAGGGATACTCACCATGCAAAAGGCAGGCCAAGTTGAGTGTAGCACATCCAAATCCTTGCTCCCTCTTCTTCATTCTGCTCGGAACTCACCACAGCCCAATGCCTGATTTCTGCCTCAGTCTAGGGTTAGGCTTAGGGCTAGGGTTAGGGTTATGCCTAGGGTTAGGCTTCAGAAAACCACAAAGCCAGGAGCTCCAGGGATACTCACCATGCAAAAGGCAGGCCAAGTTGAGCGTAGCACATCCAAATCCTTGCTCCCTCTTCGTCATTCTGCTCAGAACTCACCACAGCCCAATGCCCGATTTCTGCCTCAGTCTAGGGTTAGGCTTAGGGCTAGGGTTAGGGTTATGCCTAGGGTTAGGGTTCTGCCTAGGGTTAGGGTTCACAAAACCACAAAGCCAGGAGCTCCAGGGATACTCACCATGCAAAGGCAGGCCAAGTTGAGCGTAGCACATCCAAATCCTTGCTCCCTCTTCTTCATTCTGCTCGGAACTCCCCACAGCCCAATGCCTGATTTCTGCCTCAGTCTAGGGTTAGGCTTAGGGCTAGGGTTAGGGTTATGCCTAGGGTTAGGCTTCAGAAAACCACAAAGCCAGGAGCTCCAGGGATACTCACCATGCAAAAGGCAGGCCAAGTTGAGCGTAGCATATCCAAATCCTTGCTCCCTCTTTGTCATTCTGTTCGGAACTCACCACAGCCCAATGCCCGATTACTGCCTCAGTCTAGGGTTAGGCTTAGGGCTAGGGTTAGGGTTATGCCTAGGGTTAGGCTTCACAAAACCACAAAGCCAGGAGCTCCAGGGATACTCACCATGCAAAAGGCAGGCCAAGTTGAGCGTAGCACATCCAAATCCTTGCTCCCTCTTCGTCATTCTGCCTGGAACTCACCACAGCCCAATGCCCGATTACTGGCTCAGTCTAGGGTTAGGCTTACGGCTAGGGTTAGGGTTATGCCTAGGGTTAGGGTTCAGAAAACCACAAAGCCAGGAGCTCCAGGGATACTCACCATGCAAAAGGCAGGCCAAGTTGAGCGTAGCACATCCAAATCCTTGCTCCCTCTTCGTCATTCTGCTCGGAACTCACCACAGCCCAATGCCCGATTTCTGCCTCAGTCTAGGGTTAGGCTTAGGGCTAGGGTTAGGGTTATGCCTAGGGTTAGGGTTCTGCCTAGGGTTAGGGTTCACAAAACCACAAAGCCAGGAGCTCGAGGGATACTCACCATGCAAAAGGCAGGCCAAGTTGAGCGTAGCACATCCAAATCCCCTCTCCCTCTTCGTCATTCTGCTCGGAACTCACCACAGCCCAATGCCCGATTTCTGCCTCAGTCTAGGGTTAGGCTTAGGGCTAGGGTTAGGGTTATGCCTAGGGTTAGGGTTCAGAAAACCACAAAGCCAGGAGCTCCAGGGATACTCACCATGCAAAAGGCAGGCCAAGTTGAGCGTAGCACATCCAAATCCTTGCTCCCTCTTCGTCATTCTGCTCGGAACTCACCACAGCCCAATACCCGATTTCTGCCTCAGTCTAGGGTTAGGCTTAGGGCTAGGGTTAGGGTTATGCCTAGGGTTAGGGTTCACAAAACCACAAAGCCAGGAGCTCCAGGGATACTCACCATGCAAAAGGCAGGCCAAGTTGAGCGTAGCACATCCAAATCCTTGCTCCCTCTTCGTCATTCTGCTCGGAACTCACCACAGCCCAATGCCCCATTTCTGCCTCAGTCTAGGGTTAGGCTTAGGGCTAGGGTTAGGGTTATGCCTAGGGTTAGGGTTCTGCCTAGGGTTAGGGTTCACAAAACCACAAAGCCAGGAGCTCCAGGGATACTCACCATGCAAAAGGCAGGCCGAGTTGAGCGTAGCACATCCAAATCCTTGCTCCCTCTTCTTCATTCTGCTCGGAACTCACCACAGCCCAATGCCCGATTTCTGCCTCAGTCTAGGGTTAGGCTTAGGGCTAGGGTTAGGGTTATGCCTAGGGTTAGGGTTCACAAAACCACAAAGCCAGGAGCTCCAGGGATACTCACCATGCAAAAGGCAGGCCAAGTTGAGTGTAGCACATCCAAATCCTTGCTCCCTCTTCTTCATTCTGCTCGGAACTCACCACAGCCCAATGCCTGATTTCTGCCTCAGTCTAGGGTTAGGCTTAGGGCTAGGGTTAGGGTTATGCCTAGGGTTAGGCTTCAGAAAACCACAAAGCCAGGAGCTCCAGGGATACTCACCATGCAAAAGGCAGGCCAAGTTGAGCGTAGCACATCCAAATCCTTGCTCCCTCTTCGTCATTCTGCTCAGAACTCACCACAGCCCAATGCCCGATTTCTGCCTCAGTCTAGGGTTAGGCTTAGGGCTAGGGTTAGGGTTATGCCTAGGGTTAGGGTTCTGCCTAGGGTTAGGGTTCACAAAACCACAAAGCCAGGAGCTCCAGGGATACTCACCATGCAAAGGCAGGCCAAGTTGAGCGTAGCACATCCAAATCCTTGCTCCCTCTTCTTCATTCTGCTCGGAACTCCCCACAGCCCAATGCCTGATTTCTGCCTCAGTCTAGGGTTAGGCTTAGGGCTAGGGTTAGGGTTATGCCTAGGGTTAGGCTTCAGAAAACCACAAAGCCAGGAGCTCCAGGGATACTCACCATGCAAAAGGCAGGCCAAGTTGAGCGTAGCACATCCAAATCCTTGCTCCCTCTTCGTCATTCTGCTCGGAACTCACCACAGCCCAATGCCCGATTTCTGCCTCAGTCTAGGGTTAGGCTTAGGGCTAGGGTTAGGGTTATGCCTAGGGTTAGGCTTCACAAAACCACAAAGCCAGGAGCTCCAGGGATACCATGCAAAAGGCAGGCCAAGTTGAGCGTAGCACATCCAAATCCTTGCTCCCTCTTCGTCATTCTGCTCGGAACTCCCCACAGCCCAATGCCCGATTTCTGCCTTAGTCTAGGGTTAGGCTTAGGGCTAGGGTTAGGGTTATGCCTAGGGTTAGGCTTCTGCCTCAGGTTAGGGTTCACAAAACCACAAAGCCAGGAGCTCCAGGGATACTCACCATGCAAAAGGCAGGCCGAGTTGAGCGTAGCACATCCAAATCCTTGCTCCCTCTTCTTCATTCTGCTCGGAACTCACCACAGCCCAATGCCCGATTTCTGCCTCAGTCTAGGGTTAGGCTTAGGGCTAGGGTTAGGGTTATGCCTAGGGTTAGGCTTCAGAAAACCACAAAGCCAGGAGCTCCAGGGATACTCACCATGCAAAAGGCAGGCCAAGTTGAGTGTAGCACATCCAAATCCTTGCTCCCTCTTCGTCATTCTGCTCGGAACTCACCACAGCCCAATGCCCGATTTCTGCCTCAGTCTAGGGTTAGGCTTAGGGCTAGGGTTAGGGTTCTGCCTCAGGTTAGGGTTCAGAAAACCACAAAGCCAGGAGCTCCAGGGGTACCATGCAAAAGGCAGGCCAAGTTGAGCGTAGCACATCAAAATCCTTGCTCCCTCTTCTTCATTCTGCTCGGAACTCCCCACAGCCCAATACCCGATTTCTGCCTCAGTCTAGGGTTAGGCTTAGGGCTAGGGTTAGGGTTATGCCTAGGGTTAGGCTTCAGAAAACCACAAAGCCAGGAGCTCCAGGGATACTCACCATGCAAAAGGCAGGCCGAGTTGAGCGTAGTGCATCCAAATCCTTGCTCCCTCTTTGTCATTCTGCTCGGAACTCCCCACAGCCCAATGCCCGATTTCTGCCTCAGTCTAGGGTTAGGCTTAGGGCTAGGGTTAGGGTTATGCCTAGGGTTAGGGTTCTGCCTAGGGTTAGGGTTCACAAAACCACAAAGCCAGGAGCTCCAGGGATACTCACCATGCAAAAGGCAGGCCAAGTTGAGCGTAGCACATCCAAATCCTTGCTCCCTCTTCGTCATTCTGCTCGGAACTCACCACAGCCCAATGCCCGATTTCTGCCTCAGTCTAGGGTTAGGCTTAGGGCTAGGGTTAGGGTTATGCCTAGGGTTAGGGTTCTGCCTAGGGTTAGGGTTCAGAAAACCACAAAGCCAGGAGCTCCAGGGATACTCACCATGCAAAAGGCAGGCCAAGTTGAGCGTAGCACATCCAAATCCTTGCTCCCTCTTCGTCATTCTGCTCGGAACTCACCACAGCCCAATGCCCGATTTCTGCCTCAGTCTAGGGTTAGGCTTAGGGCTAGGGTTAGGGTTATGCCTAGGGTTAGGGTTCTGCCTAGGGTTAGGGTTCACAAAACCACCAAGCCAGGAGCTCCAGGGATACTCACCATGCAAAAGGCAGGCCAAGTTGAGCGTAGCACATCCAAATCCTTGCTCCCTCTTCTTCATTCTGCTCGGAACTCACCACAGCCCAATGCCCGATTTCTGCCTCAGTCTAGGGTTAGGCTTAGGGCTAGGGTTAGGGTTATGCCTAGGGTGAGGCTTCAGAAAACCACAAAGCCAGGAGCTCCAGGGATACTCACCATGCAAAAGGCAGGCCAAGTTGAGCGTAGCACATCCAAATCCTTGCTCCCTCTTCGTCATTCTGCTCGGAACTCACCACAGCCCAATGCCCGATTTCTGCCTCAGTCTAGGGTTAGGCTTAGGGCTAGGGTTAGGGTTATGCCTAGGGTTAGGGTTCTGCCTAGGGTTAGGGTTCACAAAACCACAAAGCCAGGAGCTCCAGGGATACTCACCATGCAAAAGGCAGGCCAAGTTGAGCGTAGCACATCCAAATCCTTGCTCCCTCTTCTTCATTCTGCTCGGAACTCCCCAGAGTCCAATACCCGATTTCTGCCTCAGTCTAGGGTTAGGATTAGGGCTAGGGTTAGGGTTATGCCTAGGGTTAGGGTTCAGAAAACCACAAAGCCAGGAGCTCCAGGGATACTCACCATGCAAAAGGCAGGCCAAGTTGAGCGTAGCACATCCAAATCCTTGCTCCCTCTTCGTCATTCTGCTCGGAACTCACCACAGCCCAATGCCCGATTTCTGCCTCAGTCTAGGGTTAGGCTTAGGGCTAGGGTTAGGGTTATGCCTAGGGTTAGGGTTCTGCCTAGGGTTAGGGTTCACAAAACCACAAAGCCAGGAGCTCCAGGGATACTCACCATGCAAAAGGCAGGCCAAGTTGAGCGTAGCACATCCAAATCCTTGCTCCCTCTTCTTCATTCTGCTCGGAACTCCCCACAGTCCAATGCCTGATTTCTGCCTCAGTCTAGGGTTAGGCTTAGGGCTAGGGTTAGGGTTATGCCTAGGGTTAGGCTTCAGAAAACCACAAAGCCAGGAGCTCCAGGGATACTCACCGTGCAAAAGGCAGGCCAAGTTGAGCGTAGCACATCCAAATCCTTGCTCCCTCTTCGTCATTCTGCTCGGAACTCACCACAGCCCAATGCCCGATTTCTGCCTCAGTCTAGGGTTAGGCTTAGGGCTAGGGTTAGGGTTATGCCTAGGGTTAGGCTTCACAAAACCACAAAGCCAGGAGCTCCAGGGATACCATGCAAAAGGCAGGCCAAGTTGAGCGTAGCACATCAAAATCCTTGCTCCCTCTTCGTCATTCTGCTCGGAACTCCCCACAGCCCAATGCCCGATTTCTGCCTCAGTCTAGGGTTAGGCTTAGGGCTAGGGTTAGGGTTATGCCTAGGGTTAGGGTTCACAAAACCACAAAGCCAGGAGCTCCAGGGATACTCACCATGCAAAAGGTAGGCCAAGTTGAGTGTAGCACATCCAAATCCTTGCTCCCTCTTCGTCATTCTGCTCGGAACTCCCCACAGCCCAATGCCTGATTTCTGCCTCAGTCTAGGGTTAGGCTTAGGGCTAGGGTTAGGGTTATGCCTAGGGTTAGGCTTCAGAAAACCACAAAGCCAGGAGCTCCAGGGATACTCACCATGCAAAAGGCAGGCCAAGTTGAGTGTAGCACATCCAAATCCTTGCTCCCTCTTCGTCATTCTGCTCGGAACTCACCACAGCCCAATGCCCGATTTCTGCCTCAGTCTAGGGTTAGGCTTAGGGCTAGGGTTAGGGTTCTGCCTCAGGTTAGGTTTCAGAAAACCACAAAGCCAGGAGCTCCAGGGGTACCATGCAAAAGGCAGGCCAAGTTGAGCGTAGCACATCAAAATCCTTGCTCCCTCTTCGTCATTCTGCTCGGAACTCCCCACAGCCCAATACCCGATTTCTGCCTCAGTCTAGGGTTAGGCTTAGGGCTAGGGTTAGGGTTATGCCTAGGGTTAGGCTTCAGAAAACCACAAAGCCAGGAGCTCCAGGGATACTCACCATGCAAAAGGCAGGCCGAGTTGAGCGTAGTACATCCAAATCCTTGCTCCCTCTTTGTCATTCTGCTCGGAACTCCCCACAGCCCAATGCCCGATTTCTGCCTCAGTCTAGGGTTAGGCTTAGGGCTAGGGTTAGGGTTATGCCTAGGGTTAGGGTTCTGCCTAGGGTTAGGGTTCACAAAACCACAAAGCCAGGAGCTCCAGGGATACTCACCATGCAAAAGGCAGGCCAAGTTGAGCGTAGCACATCCAAATCCTTGCTCCCTCTTCGTCGTTCTGCTCGGAACTCACCACAGCCCAATGCCCGATTTCTGCCTCAGTCTAGGGTTAGGCTTAGGGCTAGGGTTAGGGTTATGCCTAGGGTTAGGGTTCTGCCTAGGGTTAGGGTTCAGAAAACCACAAAGCCAGGAGCTCCAGGGATACTCACCATGCAAAAGGCAGGCCAAGTTGAGCGTAGCACATCCAAATCCTTGCTCCCTCTTCGTCATTCTGCTCGGAACTCACCACAGCCCAATGCCCGATTTCTGCCTCAGTCTAGGGTTAGGCTTAGGGCTAGGGTTAGGGTTATGCCTAGGGTTAGGGTTCTGCCTAGGGTTAGGGTTCACAAAACCACAAAGCCAGGAGCTCCAGGGATACTCACCATGCAAAAGGCAGGCCAAGTTGAGCGTAGCACATCCAAATCCTTGCTCCCTCTTCTTCATTCTGCTCGGAACTCCCCACAGTCCAATGCCTGATTTCTGCCTCAGTCTAGGGTTAGGCTTAGGGCTAGGGTTAGGGTTATGCCTAGGGTTAGGCTTCAGAAAACCACAAAGCCAGGAGCTCCAGGGATACTCACCATGCAAAAGGCAGGCCAAGTTGAGCGTAGCACATCCAAATCCTTGCTCCCTCTTCGTCATTCTGCTCGGAACTCACCACAGCCCAATGCCCGATTTCTGCCTCAGTCTAGGGTTAGGCTTAGGGCTAGGGTTAGGGTTATGCCTAGGGTTAGGGTTCACAAAACCACAAAGCCAGGAGCTCCAGGGATACCATGCAAAAGGCAGGCCAAGTTGAGCGTAGCACATCCAAATCCTTGCTCCCTCTTCGTCATTCTGCTCGGAACTCCCCACAGCCCAATGCCCGATTTCTGCCTCAGTCTAGGGTTAGGCTTAGGGCTAGGGTTAGGGTTATGCCTAGGGTTAGGCTTCACAAAACCACAAAGCCAGGAGCTCCAGGGATACCATGCAAAAGGCAGGCCAAGTTGAGCGTAGCACATCAAAATCCTTGCTCCCTCTTCTTCATTCTGCTCGGAACTCCCCACAGCCCAATACCCGATTTCTGCCTCAGTCTAGGTTTAGGCTTAGGGCTAGGGTTAGGGTTATGCCTAGGGTTAGGGTTCAGAAAACCACAAAGCCAGGAGCTCCAGGGATACTCACCATGCAAAAGGCAGGCCGAGTTGAGCGTAGCACATCAAAATCCTTGCTCCCTCTTCTTCATTCTGCTCGGAACTCACCACAGCCCAATGCCCGATTACTGGCTCAGTCTAGGGTTAGGCTTAGGGCTAGGGTTAGGGTTCTGCCTAGGGTTAGGGTTCACAAAACCACAAAGCCAGGAGCTCCAGGGATACTCACCATGCAAAAGGCAGGCCAAGTTGAGCGTAGCACATCCAAATCCTTGCTCCCTCTTCTTCATTCTGCTCGGAACTCCCCACAGCCCAATGCCTGATTTCTGCCTCAGTCTAGGGTTAGGCTTAGGGCTAGGGTTAGGGTTCTGCCTAGGGTTAGGGTTCAGAAAACCACAAAGCCAGGAGCTCCAGGGATACTCACCATGCAAAAGGCAGGCCAAGTTGAGCGTAGCACATCCAAATCCTTGCTCCCTCTTCGTCATTCTGCTCGGAACTCACCACAGCCCAATGCCTGATTTCTGCCTCAGTCTAGGGTTAGGCTTAGGGCTAGGGTTAGGGTTATGCCTAGGGTTAGGGTTCAGAAAACCACAAAGCCAGGAGCTCCAGGGATACTCACCATGCAAAAGGCAGGCCAAGTTGAGCGTAGCACATCCAAATCCTTGCTCCCTCTTCGTCATTCTGCTCGGAACTCACCACAACCCAATGCCCGATTTCTGCCTCAGTCTAGGGTTAGGCTTAGGGCTAGGGTTAGGGTTATGCCTAGGGTTAGGCTTCACAAAACCACAAAGCCAGGAGCTCCAGGGATACCATGCAAAAGGCAGGCCAAGTTGAGCGTAGCACATCCAAATCCTTGCTCCCTCTTCGTCATTCTGCTCGGAACTCCCCACAGCCCAATGCCCGATTTCTGCCTTAGTCTAGGGTTAGGCTTAGGGCTAGGGTTAGGGTTATGCCTAGGGTTAGGCTTCTGCCTCAGGTTAGGGTTCACAAAACCACAAAGCCAGGAGCTCCAGGGATACTCACCATGCAAAAGGCAGGCCAAGTTGAGCGTAGCACATCCAAATCCTTGCTCCCTCTTCGTCATTCTGCTCGGAACTCACCACAGCCCAATGCCCGATTTTTGCCTCAGTCTAGGGTTAGGCTTAGGGCTAGGGTTAGGGTTCTGCCTAGGGTTAGGGTTCAGAAAACCACAAAGCCAGGAGCTCCAGGGATACTCACCATGCAAAAGGCAGGCCAAGTTGAGCGTAGCACATCCAAATCCTTGCTCCCTCTTTGTCATTCTGCTCGGAACTCACCACAGCCCAATGCCCGATTTCTGCCTCAGTCTAGGGTTAGGCTTAGGGCTAGGGTTAGGGTTATGCCTAGGGTTAGGGTTCACAAAACCACAAAGCCAGGAGCTCCAGGGATACTCACCATGCAAAAGGCAGGCCAAGTTGAGCGTAGCATATCCAAATCCTTGCTCCCTCTTTGTCATTCTGTTCGGAACTCACCACAGCCCAATGCCCGATTACTGCCTCAGTCTAGGGTTAGGCTTAGGGCTAGGGTTAGGGTTCTGCCTAGGGTTAGGGTTCACAAAACCACAAAGCCAGGAGCTCCAGGGATACTCACCATGCAAAAGGCAGGCCAAGTTGAGCGTAGCACATCCAAATCCTTGCCCCCTCTTCGTCATTCTGCCTGGAACTCACCACAGCCCAATGCCCGATTACTGGCTCAGTCTAGGGTTAGGCTTACGGCTAGGGTTAGGGTTATGCCTAGGGTTAGGGTTCACAAAACCACAAAGCCAGGAGCTCCAGGGATACTCACCATGCAAAAGGCAGGCCAAGTTGAGCGTAGCACATCCAAATCCTTGCTCCCTCTTCGTCATTCTGCTCGGAACTCACCACAGCCCAATGCCCGATTTCTGCCTCAGTCTAGGGTTAGGCTTAGGGCTAGGGTTAGGGTTATGCCTAGGGTTAGGGTTCTGCCTAGGGTTAGGGTTCACAAAACAACAAAGCCAGGAGCTCCAGGGATACTCACCATGCAAAAGGCAGGCCAAGTTGAGCGTAGCACATCCAAATCCCCTCTCCCTCTTCTTCATTCTGCTCGGAACTCCCCACAGTCCAATGCCCGATTTCTGCCTCAGTCTAGGGTTAGGCTTAGGGCTAGGGTTAGGGTTATGCCTAGGGTTAGGGTTCACAAAACCACAAAGCCAGGAGCTCCAGGGATACTCACCATGCAAAAGGCAGGCCAAGTTGAGCGTAGCACATCCAAATCCTTGCTCCCTCTTCGTCATTCTGCTCGGAACTCCCCACAGCCCAATGCCCGATTTCTGCCTCAGTCTAGGGTTAGGCTTAGGGCTAGGGTTAGGGTTATGCCTAGGGTTAGGCTTCAGAAAACCACAAAGCCAGGAGCTCCAGGGATACTCACCATGCAAAAGGCAGGCCAAGTTGAGTGTAGCACATCCAAATCCTTGCTCCCTCTTCGTCATTCTGCTCGGAACTCACGACAGCCCAATGCCCAATTTCTGCCTCAGTCTAGGGTTAGGCTTAGGGCTAGGGTTAGGGTTATGCCTAGGGTTAGGGTTCTGCCTAGGTTTAGGGTTCACAAAACCACAAAGCCAGGAGCTCCAGGGATACTCACCATGCAAAAGGCAGGCCAAGTTGAGCGTAGCACATCCAAATCCTTGCTCCCTCTTCTTCATTCTGCTCGGAACTCCCCACAGCCCAATGCCTGATTTCTGCCTCAGTCTAGGGTTAGGCTTAGGGCTAGGGTTAGGGTTATGCCTAGGGTTAGGCTTCAGAAAACCACAAAGCCAGGAGCTCCAGGGATACTCACCATGCAAAAGGCAGGCCAAGTTGAGCGTAGCACATCCAAATCCTTGCTCCCTCTTCGTCATTCTGCTCGGAACTCACCACAGCCCAATGCCCGATTTCTGCCTCAGTCTAGGGTTAGGCTTAGGGCTAGGGTTAGGGTTATGCCTAGGGTTAGGGTTCTGCCTAGGGTTAGGGTTCACAAAACCACAAAGCCAGGAGCTCCAGGGATACTCACCATGCAAAGGCAGGCCAAGTTGAGCGTAGCACATCCAAATCCTTGCTCCCTCTTCTTCATTCTGCTCGGAACTCCCCACAGCCCTATGCCTGATTTCTGCCTCAGTCTAGGGTTAGGCTTAGGGCTAGGGTTAGGGTTATGCCTAGGGTTAGGCTTCACAAAACCACAAAGCCAGGAGCTCCAGGGATACTCACCATGCAAAAGACAGGCCAAGTTGAGCGTAGCACATCCAAATCCTTGCTCCCTCTTCGTCATTCTGCTCGGAACTCACCACAGCCCAATGCCCGATTTCTGCCTCAGTCTAGGGTTAGGCTTAGGGCTAGGGTTAGGGTTCTGCCTAGGGTTAGGGTTCACAAAACCACAAAGCCAGGAGCTCCAGGGATACTCACCATGCAAAAGGCAGGCCAAGTTGAGCGTAGCACATCCAAATCCTTGCTCCCTCTTCGTCATTCTGCTCGGAACTCACCACAGCCCAATGCCCCATTTCTGCCTTAGTCTAGGGTTAGGCTTAGGGCTAGGGTTAGGGTTATGCCTAGGGTTAGGCTTCTGCCTCAGGTTAGGGTTCACAAAACCACAAAGCCAGGAGCTCCAGGGATACTCACCATGCAAAAGGCAGGCCGAGTTGAGCGTAGCACATCCAAATCCTTGCTCCCTCTTCTTCATTCTGCTCGGAACTCACCACAGCCCAATGCCCGATTTCTGCCTCAGTCTAGGGTTAGGCTTAGGGCTAGGGTTAGGGTTATGCCTAGGGTTAGGCTTCAGAAAACCACAAAGCCAGGAGCTCCAGGGATACTCACCATGCAAAAGGCAGGCCAAGTTGAGTGTAGCACATCCAAATCCTTGCTCCCTCTTCGTCATTCTGCTCGGAACTCACCACAGCCCAATGCCCGATTTCTGCCTCAGTCTAGGGTTAGGCTTAGGGCTAGGGTTAGGGTTATGCCTAGGGTTAGGGTTCTGCCTAGGGTTAGGGTTCACAAAACCACAAAGCCAGGAGCTCCAGGGATACTCACCATGCAAAAGGCAGGCCAAGTTGAGCGTAGCACATCCAAATCCTTGCTCCCTCTTCGTCATTCTGCTCGGAACTCACCACAGCCCAATGCCCGATTTCTGCCTCAGTCTAGGGTTAGGCTTAGGGCTAGGGTTAGGGTTATGCCTAGGGTTAGGGTTCTGCCTAGGGTTAGGGTTCACAAAACCACAAAGCCAGGAGCTCCAGGGATACTCACCATGCAAAAGGCAGGCCAAGTTGAGCGTAGCACATCCAAATCCTTGCTCCCTCTTCGTCATTCTGCTCGGAACTCACCACAGCCCAATGCCCGATTTCTGCCTCAGTCTAGGGTTAGGCTTAGGGCTAGGGTTAGGGTTATGCCTAGGGTTAGGCTTCTGCCTAGGGTTAGGCTTCACAAAACCACAAAGCCAGGAGCTCCAGGGATACTCACCATGCAAAAGGCAGGCCAAGTTGAGCGTAGCACATCCAAATCCTTGCTCCCTCTTCGTCATTCTGCTCGGAACTCACCACAGCCCAATGCCCGATTTCTGCCTCAGTCTAGGGTTAGGCTTAGGGCTAGGGTTAGGGTTATGCCTAGGGTTAGGGTTCTGCCTAGGGTTAGGGTTCACAAAACCACAAAGCCAGGAGCTCCAGGGATACTCACCATGCAAAAGGCAGGCCAAGTTGAGCGTAGCACATCCAAATCCTTGCTCCCTCTTCTTCATTCTGCTCGGAACTCCCCACAGCCCAATGCCTGATTTCTGCCTCAGTCTAGGGTTAGGCTTAGGGCTAGGGTTAGGGTTATGCCTAGGGTTAGGCTTCAGAAAACCACAAAGCCAGGAGCTCCAGGGATACTCACCATGCAAAAGGCAGGCCAAGTTGAGCGTAGCACATCCAAATCCTTGCTCCCTCTTCGTCATTCTGCTCGGAACTCACCACAGCCCAATGCCCGATTTCTGCCTCAGTCTAGGGTTAGGCTTAGGGCTAGGGTTAGGGTTATGCCTAGGGTTAGGGTTCTGCCTAGGGTTAGGGTTCACAAAACCACAAAGCCAGGAGCTCCAGGGATACTCACCATGCAAAGGCAGGCCAAGTTGAGCGTAGCACATCCAAATCCTTGCTCCCTCTTCGTCATTCTGCTCGGAACTCCCCACAGCCCTATGCCTGATTTCTGCCTCAGTCTAGGGTTAGGCTTAGGGCTAGGGTTAGGGTTATGCCTAGGGTTAGGCTTCACAAAACCACAAAGCCAGGAGCTCCAGGGATACTCACCATGCAAAAGACAGGCCAAGTTGAGCGTAGCACATCCAAATCCTTGCTCCCTCTTCGTCATTCTGCTCGGAACTCACCACAGCCCAATGCCCGATTTCTGCCTCAGTCTAGGGTTAGGCTTAGGGCTAGGGTTAGGGTTCTGCCTAGGGTTAGGGTTCACAAAACCACAAAGCCAGGAGCTCCAGGGATACTCACCATGCAAAAGGCAGGCCAAGTTGAGCGTAGCACATCCAAATCCTTGCTCCCTCTTCGTCATTCTGCTCGGAACTCACCACAGCCCAATGCCCCATTTCTGCCTTAGTCTAGGGTTAGGCTTAGGGCTAGGGTTAGGGTTATGCCTAGGGTTAGGCTTCTGCCTCAGGTTAGGGTTCACAAAACCACAAAGCCAGGAGCTCCAGGGATACTCACCATGCAAAAGGCAGGCCGAGTTGAGCGTAGCACATCCAAATCCTTGCTCCCTCTTCTTCATTCTGCTCGGAACTCACCACAGCCCAATGCCCGATTTCTGCCTCAGTCTAGGGTTAGGCTTAGGGCTAGGGTTAGGGTTATGCCTAGGGTTAGGCTTCAGAAAACCACAAAGCCAGGAGCTCCAGGGATACTCACCATGCAAAAGGCAGGCCAAGTTGAGTGTAGCACATCCAAATCCTTGCTCCCTCTTCGTCATTCTGCTCGGAACTCACCACAGCCCAATGCCCGATTTCTGCCTCAGTCTAGGGTTAGGCTTAGGGCTAGGGTTAGGGTTATGCCTAGGGTTAGGGTTCTGCCTAGGGTTAGGGTTCACAAAACCACAAAGCCAGGAGCTCCAGGGATACTCACCATGCAAAAGGCAGGCCAAGTTGAGCGTAGCACATCCAAATCCTTGCTCCCTCTTCGTCATTCTGCTCGGAACTCACCACAGCCCAATGCCCGATTTCTGCCTCAGTCTAGGGTTAGGCTTAGGGCTAGGGTTAGGGTTATGCCTAGGGTTAGGGTTCTGCCTAGGGTTAGGGTTCACAAAACCACAAAGCCAGGAGCTCCAGGGATACTCACCATGCAAAAGGCAGGCCAAGTTGAGCGTAGCACATCCAAATCCTTGCTCCCTCTTCGTCATTCTGCTCGGAACTCACCACAGCCCAATGCCCGATTTCTGCCTCAGTCTAGGGTTAGGCTTAGGGCTAGGGTTAGGGTTATGCCTAGGGTTAGGGTTCTGCCTAGGGTTAGGGTTCACAAAACCACAAAGCCAGGAGCTCCAGGGATACTCACCATGCAAAAGGCAGGCCAAGTTGAGCGTAGCACATCCAAATCCTTGCTCCCTCTTCTTCATTCTGCTCGGAACTCCCCACAGCCCAATGCCTGATTTCTGCCTCAGTCTAGGGTTAGGCTTAGGGCTAGGGTTAGGGTTATGCCTAGGGTTAGGCTTCAGAAAACCACAAAGCCAGGAGCTCCAGGGATACTCACCATGCAAAAGGCAGGCCAAGTTGAGCGTAGCACATCCAAATCCTTGCTCCCTCTTCGTCATTCTGCTCGGAACTCACCACAGCCCAATGCCCGATTTCTGCCTCAGTCTAGGGTTAGGCTTAGGGCTAGGGTTAGGGTTATGCCTAGGGTTAGGCTTCACAAAACCACAAAGCCAGGAGCTCCAGGGATACCATGCAAAAGGCAGGCCAAGTTGAGCGTAGCACATCCAAATCCTTGCTCCCTCTTCGTCATTCTGCTCGGAACTCACCACAGCCCAATGCCCGATTTCTGCCTCAGTCTAGGGTTAGGCTTAGGGCTAGGGTTAGGGTTATGCCTAGGGTTAGGGTTCTGCCTAGGGTTAGGGTTCACAAAACCACAAAGCCAGGAGCTCCAGGGATACTCACCATGCAAAAGGCAGGCCAAGTTGAGCGTAGCACATCCAAATCCTTGCTCCCTCTTCGTCATTCTGCTCGGAACTCACCACAGCCCAATGCCCGATTTCTGCCTCAGTCTAGGGTTAGGCTTAGGGCTAGGGTTAGGGTTATGCCTAGGGTTAGGCTTCTGCCTAGGGTTAGGCTTCACAAAACCACAAAGCCAGGAGCTCCAGGGATACTCACCATGCAAAAGGCAGGCCAAGTTGAGCGTAGCACATCCAAATCCTTGCTCCCTCTTCGTCATTCTGCTCGGAACTCACCACAGCCCAATGCCCGATTTCTGCCTCAGTCTAGGGTTAGGCTTAGGGCTAGGGTTAGGGTTATGCCTAGGGTTAGGGTTCTGCCTAGGGTTAGGGTTCACAAAACCACAAAGCCAGGAGCTCCAGGGATACTCACCATGCAAAAGGCAGGCCAAGTTGAGCGTAGCACATCCAAATCCTTGCTCCCTCTTCTTCATTCTGCTCGGAACTCCCCACAGCCCAATGCCTGATTTCTGCCTCAGTCTAGGGTTAGGCTTAGGGCTAGGGTTAGGGTTATGCCTAGGGTTAGGCTTCAGAAAACCACAAAGCCAGGAGCTCCAGGGATACTCACCATGCAAAAGGCAGGCCAAGTTGAGCGTAGCACATCCAAATCCTTGCTCCCTCTTCGTCATTCTGCTCGGAACTCACCACAGCCCAATGCCCGATTTCTGCCTCAGTCTAGGGTTAGGCTTAGGGCTAGGGTTAGGGTTATGCCTAGGGTTAGGCTTCACAAAACCACAAAGCCAGGAGCTCCAGGGATACCATGCAAAAGGCAGGCCAAGTTGAGCGTAGCACATCCAAATCCTTGCTCCCTCTTCGTCATTCTGCTCGGAACTCCCCACAGCCCAATGCCCGATTTCTGCCTTAGTCTAGGGTTAGGCTTAGGGCTAGGGTTAGGGTTATGCCTAGGGTTAGGCTTCTGCCTCAGGTTAGGGTTCACAAAACCACAAAGCCAGGAGCTCCAGGGATACTCACCATGCAAAAGGCAGGCCAAGTTGAGCGTAGCACATCCAAATCCTTGCTCCCTCTTCGTCATTCTGCTCGGAACTCCCCACAGCCCAATGCCCGATTTCTGCCTTAGTCTAGGGTTAGGCTTAGGGCTAGGGTTAGGCTTAGGGCTAGGGTTAGGGTTCTGCCTAGGGTTAGGGTTCACAAAACCACAAAGCCAGGAGCTCCAGGGATACTCACCATGCAAAGGCAGGCCAAGTTGAGCGTAGCACATCCAAATCCTTGCTCCCTCTTCTTCATTCTGCTCGGAACTCCCCACAGCCCTATGCCTGATTTCTGCCTCAGTCTAGGGTTAGGCTTAGGGCTAGGGTTAGGGTTATGCCTAGGGTTAGGCTTCACAAAACCACAAAGCCAGGAGCTCCAGGGATACTCACCATGCAAAAGGCAGGCCAAGTTGAGCGTAGCACATCCAAATCCTTGCTCCCTCTTCGTCATTCTGCTCGGAACTCACCACAGCCCAATGCCCCATTTCTGCCTTAGTCTAGGGTTAGGCTTAGGGCTAGGGTTAGGGTTATGCCTAGGGTTAGGCTTCTGCCTCAGGTTAGGGTTCACAAAACCACAAAGCCAGGAGGTCCAGGGATACTCACCATGCAAAAGGCAGGCCGAGTTGAGCGTAGCACATCCAAATCCTTGCTCCCTCTTCTTCATTCTGCTCGGAACTCACCACAGCCCAATGCCCGATTTCTGCCTCAGTCTAGGGTTAGGCTTAGGGCTAGGGTTAGGGTTATGCCTAGGGTTAGGCTTCAGAAAACCACAAAGCCAGGAGCTCCAGGGATACTCACCATGCAAAAGGCAGGCCAAGTTGAGTGTAGCACATCCAAATCCTTGCTCCCTCTTCGTCATTCTGCTCGGAACTCCCCACAGCCCAATGCCCGATTTCTGCCTCAGTCTAGGGTTAGGCTTAGGGCTAGGGTTAGGGTTCTGCCTCAGGTTAGGGTTCAGAAAACCACAAAGCCAGGAGCTCCAGGGATACCATGCAAAAGGCAGGCCAAGTTGAGCGTAGCACATCCAAATCCTTGCTCCCTCTTCGTCATTCTGCTCGGAACTCACCACAGCCCAAAGCCCGATTACTGCCTCAGTCTAGGGTTAGGCTTGGGGCTAGGGTTAGGGTTCTGCCTAGGGTTAGGGTTCACAAAACCACAAAGCCAGGAGCTCCAGGGATACTCACCATGCAAAAGGCAGGCCAAGTTGAGCGTAGCACATCCAAATCCTTGCTCCCTCTTCGTCATTCTGCTCGGAACTCCCCACAGCCCAATGCCCGATTTCTGCCTCAGTCTAGGGTTAGGCTTAGGGCTAGGGTTAGGGTTATGCCTAGGGTTAGGCTTCAGAAAACCACAAAGCCAGGAGCTCCAGGGATACTCACCATGCAAAAGGCAGGCCAAGTTGAGCGTAGCACATCCAAATCCTTGCTCCCTCTTCGTCATTCTGCTCGGAACTCACCACAGCCCAATGCCCCATTTCTGCCTTAGTCTAGGGTTAGGCTTAGGGCTAGGGTTAGGGTTATGCCTAGGGTTAGGCTTCTGCCTCAGGTTAGGGTTCACAAAACCACAAAGCCAGGAGCTCCAGGGATACTCACCATGCAAAAGGCAGGCCGAGTTGAGCGTAGCACATCCAAATCCTTGCTCCCTCTTCTTCATTCTGCTCGGAACTCACCACAGCCCAATGCCCGATTTCTGCCTCAGTCTAGGGTTAGGCTTAGGGCTAGGGTTAGGGTTATGCCTAGGGTTAGGGTTCAGAAAACCACAAAGCCAGGAGCTCCAGGGATACTCACCATGCAAAAGGCAGGCCAAGTTGAGCGTAGCACATCCAAATCCTTGCTCCCTCTTCGTCATTCTGCTCGGAACTCACCACAGCCCAATGCCCGATTTCTGCCTCAGTCTAGGGTTAGGCTTAGGGCTAGGGTTAGGGTTATGCCTAGGGTTAGGGTTCTGCCTAGGGTTAGGGTTCACAAAACCACAAAGCCAGGAGCTCCAGGGATACTCACCATGCAAAGGCAGGCCAAGTTGAGCGTAGCACATCCAAATCCTTGCTCCCTCTTCTTCATTCTGCTCGGAACTCCCCACAGCCCTATGCCTGATTTCTGCCTCAGTCTAGGGTTAGGCTTAGGGCTAGGGTTAGGGTTATGCCTAGGGTTAGGCTTCACAAAACCACAAAGCCAGGAGCTCCAGGGATACTCACCATGCAAAAGACAGGCCAAGTTGAGCGTAGCACATCCAAATCCTTGCTCCCTCTTCGTCATTCTGCTCGGAACTCACCACAGCCCAATGCCCGATTTCTGCCTCAGTCTAGGGTTAGGCTTAGGGCTAGGGTTAGGGTTCTGCCTAGGGTTAGGGTTCACAAAACCACAAAGCCAGGAGCTCCAGGGATACTCACCATGCAAAAGGCAGGCCAAGTTGAGCGTAGCACATCCAAATCCTTGCTCCCTCTTCGTCATTCTGCTCGGAACTCACCACAGCCCAATGCCCCATTTCTGCCTTAGTCTAGGGTTAGGCTTAGGGCTAGGGTTAGGGTTATGCCTAGGGTTAGGGTTCTGCCTAGGGTTAGGGTTCACAAAACAACAAAGCCAGGAGCTCCAGGGATACTCACCATGCAAAAGGCAGGCCAAGTTGAGCGTAGCACATCCAAATCCCCTCTCCCTCTTCTTCATTCTGCTCGGAACTCCCCACAGTCCAATGCCCGATTTCTGCCTCAGTCTAGGGTTAGGCTTAGGGCTAGGGTTAGGGTTATGCCTAGGGTTAGGGTTCACAAAACCACAAAGCCAGGAGCTCCAGGGATACTCACCATGCAAAAGGCAGGCCAAGTTGAGCGTAGCACATCCAAATCCTTGCTCCCTCTTCGTCATTCTGCTCGGAACTCCCCACAGCCCAATGCCCGATTTCTGCCTCAGTCTAGGGTTAGGCTTAGGGCTAGGGTTAGGGTTATGCCTAGGGTTAGGCTTCAGAAAACCACAAAGCCAGGAGCTCCAGGGATACTCACCATGCAAAAGGCAGGCCAAGTTGAGCGTAGCACATCCAAATCCTTGCTCCCTCTTCGTCATTCTGCTCGGAACTCACGACAGCCCAATGCCCAATTTCTGCCTCAGTCTAGGGTTAGGCTTAGGGCTAGGGTTAGGGTTATGCCTAGGGTTAGGGTTCTGCCTAGGTTTAGGGTTCACAAAACCACAAAGCCAGGAGCTCCAGGGATACTCACCATGCAAAAGGCAGGCCAAGTTGAGCGTAGCACATCCAAATCCTTGCTCCCTCTTCTTCATTCTGCTCGGAACTCCCCACAGCCCAATGCCTGATTTCTGCCTCAGTCTAGGGTTAGGCTTAGGGCTAGGGTTAGGGTTATGCCTAGGGTTAGGCTTCAGAAAACCACAAAGCCAGGAGCTCCAGGGATACTCACCATGCAAAAGGCAGGCCAAGTTGAGCGTAGCACATCCAAATCCTTGCTCCCTCTTCGTCATTCTGCTCGGAACTCACCACAGCCCAATGCCCGATTTCTGCCTCAGTCTAGGGTTAGGCTTAGGGCTAGGGTTAGGGTTATGCCTAGGGTTAGGGTTCTGCCTAGGGTTAGGGTTCACAAAACCACAAAGCCAGGAGCTCCAGGGATACTCACCATGCAAAGGCAGGCCAAGTTGAGCGTAGCACATCCAAATCCTTGCTCCCTCTTCTTCATTCTGCTCGGAACTCCCCACAGCCCTATGCCTGATTTCTGCCTCAGTCTAGGGTTAGGCTTAGGGCTAGGGTTAGGGTTATGCCTAGGGTTAGGCTTCACAAAACCACAAAGCCAGGAGCTCCAGGGATACTCACCATGCAAAAGACAGGCCAAGTTGAGCGTAGCACATCCAAATCCTTGCTCCCTCTTCGTCATTCTGCTCGGAACTCACCACAGCCCAATGCCCGATTTCTGCCTCAGTCTAGGGTTAGGCTTAGGGCTAGGGTTAGGGTTCTGCCTAGGGTTAGGGTTCACAAAACCACAAAGCCAGGAGCTCCAGGGATACTCACCATGCAAAAGGCAGGCCAAGTTGAGCGTAGCACATCCAAATCCTTGCTCCCTCTTCGTCATTCTGCTCGGAACTCACCACAGCCCAATGCCCCATTTCTGCCTTAGTCTAGGGTTAGGCTTAGGGCTAGGGTTAGGGTTATGCCTAGGGTTAGGCTTCTGCCTCAGGTTAGGGTTCACAAAACCACAAAGCCAGGAGCTCCAGGGATACTCACCATGCAAAAGGCAGGCCGAGTTGAGCGTAGCACATCCAAATCCTTGCTCCCTCTTCTTCATTCTGCTCGGAACTCACCACAGCCCAATGCCCGATTTCTGCCTCAGTCTAGGGTTAGGCTTAGGGCTAGGGTTAGGGTTATGCCTAGGGTTAGGCTTCAGAAAACCACAAAGCCAGGAGCTCCAGGGATACTCACCATGCAAAAGGCAGGCCAAGTTGAGTGTAGCACATCCAAATCCTTGCTCCCTCTTCGTCATTCTGCTCGGAACTCACCACAGCCCAATGCCCGATTTCTGCCTCAGTCTAGGGTTAGGCTTAGGGCTAGGGTTAGGGTTATGCCTAGGGTTAGGGTTCTGCCTAGGGTTAGGGTTCACAAAACCACAAAGCCAGGAGCTCCAGGGATACTCACCATGCAAAAGGCAGGCCAAGTTGAGCGTAGCACATCCAAATCCTTGCTCCCTCTTCGTCATTCTGCTCGGAACTCACCACAGCCCAATGCCCGATTTCTGCCTCAGTCTAGGGTTAGGCTTAGGGCTAGGGTTAGGGTTATGCCTAGGGTTAGGGTTCTGCCTAGGGTTAGGGTTCACAAAACCACAAAGCCAGGAGCTCCAGGGATACTCACCATGCAAAAGGCAGGCCAAGTTGAGCGTAGCACATCCAAATCCTTGCTCCCTCTTCGTCATTCTGCTCGGAACTCACCACAGCCCAATGCCCGATTTCTGCCTCAGTCTAGGGTTAGGCTTAGGGCTAGGGTTAGGGTTATGCCTAGGGTTAGGGTTCTGCCTAGGGTTAGGGTTCACAAAACCACAAAGCCAGGAGCTCCAGGGATACTCACCATGCAAAAGGCAGGCCAAGTTGAGCGTAGCACATCCAAATCCTTGCTCCCTCTTCTTCATTCTGCTCGGAACTCCCCACAGCCCAATGCCTGATTTCTGCCTCAGTCTAGGGTTAGGCTTAGGGCTAGGGTTAGGGTTATGCCTAGGGTTAGGCTTCAGAAAACCACAAAGCCAGGAGCTCCAGGGATACTCACCATGCAAAAGGCAGGCCAAGTTGAGCGTAGCACATCCAAATCCTTGCTCCCTCTTCGTCATTCTGCTCGGAACTCACCACAGCCCAATGCCCGATTTCTGCCTCAGTCTAGGGTTAGGCTTAGGGCTAGGGTTAGGGTTATGCCTAGGGTTAGGCTTCACAAAACCACAAAGCCAGGAGCTCCAGGGATACCATGCAAAAGGCAGGCCAAGTTGAGCGTAGCACATCCAAATCCTTGCTCCCTCTTCGTCATTCTGCTCGGAACTCACCACAGCCCAATGCCCGATTTCTGCCTCAGTCTAGGGTTAGGCTTAGGGCTAGGGTTAGGGTTATGCCTAGGGTTAGGGTTCTGCCTAGGGTTAGGGTTCACAAAACCACAAAGCCAGGAGCTCCAGGGATACTCACCATGCAAAAGGCAGGCCAAGTTGAGCGTAGCACATCCAAATCCTTGCTCCCTCTTCGTCATTCTGCTCGGAACTCACCACAGCCCAATGCCCGATTTCTGCCTCAGTCTAGGGTTAGGCTTAGGGCTAGGGTTAGGGTTATGCCTAGGGTTAGGGTTCTGCCTAGGGTTAGGCTTCACAAAACCACAAAGCCAGGAGCTCCAGGGATACTCACCATGCAAAAGGCAGGCCAAGTTGAGCGTAGCACATCCAAATCCTTGCTCCCTCTTCGTCATTCTGCTCGGAACTCACCACAGCCCAATGCCCGATTTCTGCCTCAGTCTAGGGTTAGGCTTAGGGCTAGGGTTAGGGTTATGCCTAGGGTTAGGCTTCTGCCTAGGGTTAGGGTTCACAAAACCACAAAGCCAGGAGCTCCAGGGATACTCACCATGCAAAAGGCAGGCCAAGTTGAGCGTAGCACATCCAAATCCTTGCTCCCTCTTCTTCATTCTGCTCGGAACTCACCACAGCCCAATGCCTGATTTCTGCCTCAGTCTAGGGTTAGGCTTAGGGCTAGGGTTAGGGTTATGCCTAGGGTTAGGCTTCAGAAAACCACAAAGCCAGGAGCTCCAGGGATACTCACCATGCAAAAGGCAGGCCAAGTTGAGCGTAGCACATCCAAATCCTTGCTCCCTCTTCGTCATTCTGCTCGGAACTCACCACAGCCCAATGCCCGATTTCTGCCTCAGTCTAGGGTTAGGCTTAGGGCTAGGGTTAGGGTTATGCCTAGGGTTAGGCTTCACAAAACCACAAAGCCAGGAGCTCCAGGGATACCATGCAAAAGGCAGGCCAAGTTGAGCGTAGCACATCCAAATCCTTGCTCCCTCTTCGTCATTCTGCTCGGAACTCCCCACAGCCCAATGCCCGATTTCTGCCTTAGTCTAGGGTTAGGCTTAGGGCTAGGGTTAGGGTTATGCCTAGGGTTAGGCTTCTGCCTCAGGTTAGGGTTCACAAAACCACAAAGCCAGGAGCTCCAGGGATACTCACCATGCAAAAGGCAGGCCAAGTTGAGCGTAGCACATCCAAATCCTTGCTCCCTCTTCGTCATTCTGCTCGGAACTCCCCACAGCCCAATGCCCGATTTCTGCCTTAGTCTAGGGTTAGGCTTAGGGCTAGGGTTAGGCTTAGGGCTAGGGTTAGGGTTCTGCCTAGGGTTAGGGTTCACAAAACCACAAAGCCAGGAGCTCCAGGGATACTCACCATGCAAAGGCAGGCCAAGTTGAGCGTAGCACATCCAAATCCTTGCTCCCTCTTCTTCATTCTGCTCGGAACTCCCCACAGCCCTATGCCTGATTTCTGCCTCAGTCTAGGGTTAGGCTTAGGGCTAGGGTTAGGGTTCTGCCTAGGGTTAGGCTTCACAAAACCACAAAGCCAGGAGCTCCAGGGATACTCACCATGCAAAAGGCAGGCCAAGTTGAGCGTAGCACATCCAAATCCTTGCTCCCTCTTCGTCATTCTGCTCGGAACTCACCACAGCCCAATGCCCCATTTCTGCCTTAGTCTAGGGTTAGGCTTAGGGCTAGGGTTAGGGTTATGCCTAGGGTTAGGCTTCTGCCTCAGGTTAGGGTTCACAAAACCACAAAGCCAGGAGCTCCAGGGATACTCACCATGCAAAAGGCAGGCCGAGTTGAGCGTAGCACATCCAAATCCTTGCTCCCTCTTCTTCATTCTGCTCGGAACTCACCACAGCCCAATGCCCGATTTCTGCCTCAGTCTAGGGTTAGGCTTAGGGCTAGGGTTAGGGTTATGCCTAGGGTTAGGCTTCAGAAAACCACAAAGCCAGGAGCTCCAGGGATACTCACCATGCAAAAGGCAGGCCAAGTTGAGTGTAGCACATCCAAATCCTTGCTCCCTCTTCGTCATTCTGCTCGGAACTCCCCACAGCCCAATGCCCGATTTCTGCCTCAGTCTAGGGTTAGGCTTAGGGCTAGGGTTAGGGTTCTGCCTCAGGTTAGGGTTCAGAAAACCACAAAGCCAGGAGCTCCAGGGATACCATGCAAAAGGCAGGCCAAGTTGAGCGTAGCACATCCAAATCCTTGCTCCCTCTTCGTCATTCTGCTCGGAACTCACCACAGCCCAAAGCCCGATTACTGCCTCAGTCTAGGGTTAGGCTTGGGGCTAGGGTTAGGGTTCTGCCTAGGGTTAGGGTTCACAAAACCACAAAGCCAGGAGCTCCAGGGATACTCACCATGCAAAAGGCAGGCCAAGTTGAGCGTAGCACATCCAAATCCTTGCTCCCTCTTCGTCATTCTGCTCGGAACTCCCCACAGCCCAATGCCCGATTTCTGCCTCAGTCTAGGGTTAGGCTTTGGGCTAGGGTTAGGGTTATGCCTAGGGTTAGGCTTCAGAAAACCACAAAGCCAGGAGCTCCAGGGATACTCACCATGCAAAAGGCAGGCCAAGTTGAGCGTAGCACATCCAAATCCTTGCTCCCTCTTCGTCATTCTGCTCGGAACTCACCACAGCCCAATGCCCCATTTCTGCCTTAGTCTAGGGTTAGGCTTAGGGCTAGGGTTAGGGTTATGCCTAGGGTTAGGCTTCTGCCTCAGGTTAGGGTTCACAAAACCACAAAGCCAGGAGCTCCAGGGATACTCACCATGCAAAAGGCAGGCCGAGTTGAGCGTAGCACATCCAAATCCTTGCTCCCTCTTCTTCATTCTGCTCGGAACTCACCACAGCCCAATGCCCGATTTCTGCCTCAGTCTAGGGTTAGGCTTAGGGCTAGGGTTAGGGTTATGCCTAGGGTTAGGGTTCAGAAAACCACAAAGCCAGGAGCTCCAGGGATACTCACCATGCAAAAGGCAGGCCAAGTTGAGCGTAGCACATCCAAATCCTTGCTCCCTCTTCGTCATTCTGCTCGGAACTCACCACAGCCCAATGCCCGATTTCTGCCTCAGTCTAGGGTTAGGCTTAGGGCTAGGGTTAGGGTTATGCCTAGGGTTAGGGTTCTGCCTAGGGTTAGGGTTCACAAAACCACAAAGCCAGGAGCTCCAGGGATACTCACCATGCAAAGGCAGGCCAAGTTGAGCGTAGCACATCCAAATCCTTGCTCCCTCTTCTTCATTCTGCTCGGAACTCCCCACAGCCCTATGCCTGATTTCTGCCTCAGTCTAGGGTTAGGCTTAGGGCTAGGGTTAGGGTTATGCCTAGGGTTAGGCTTCACAAAACCACAAAGCCAGGAGCTCCAGGGATACTCACCATGCAAAAGACAGGCCAAGTTGAGCGTAGCACATCCAAATCCTTGCTCCCTCTTCGTCATTCTGCTCGGAACTCACCACAGCCCAATGCCCGATTTCTGCCTCAGTCTAGGGTTAGGCTTAGGGCTAGGGTTAGGGTTCTGCCTAGGGTTAGGGTTCACAAAACCACAAAGCCAGGAGCTCCAGGGATACTCACCATGCAAAAGGCAGGCCAAGTTGAGCGTAGCACATCCAAATCCTTGCTCCCTCTTCGTCATTCTGCTCGGAACTCACCACAGCCCAATGCCCCATTTCTGCCTTAGTCTAGGGTTAGGCTTAGGGCTAGGGTTAGGGTTATGCCTAGGGTTAGGGTTCTGCCTAGGGTTAGGGTTCACAAAACAACAAAGCCAGGAGCTCCAGGGATACTCACCATGCAAAAGGCAGGCCAAGTTGAGCGTAGCACATCCAAATCCTTGCTCCCTCTTCTTCATTCTGCTCGGAACTCCCCACAGTCCAATGCCCGATTTCTGCCTCAGTCTAGGGTTAGGCTTAGGGCTAGGGTTAGGGTTATGCCTAGGGTTAGGGTTCACAAAACCACAAAGCCAGGAGCTCCAGGGATACTCACCATGCAAAAGGCAGGCCAAGTTGAGCGTAGCACATCCAAATCCTTGCTCCCTCTTCGTCATTCTGCTCGGAACTCACCACAGCCCAATGCCCGATTACTGCCTCAGTCTAGGGTTAGGCTTGGGGCTAGGGTTAGGGTTCTGCCTAGGGTTAGGGTTCACAAAACCACAAAGCCAGGAGCTCCAGGGATGCTCACCATGCAAAAGGCAGGCCAAGTTGAGCGTAGCACATCCAAATCCTTGCTCCCTCTTCGTCATTCTGCTCGGAACTCCCCACAGCCCAATGCCCGATTTCTGCCTCAGTCTAGGGTTAGGCTTAGGGCTAGGGTTAGGGTTATGCCTAGGGTTAGGCTTCAGAAAACCACAAAGCCAGGAGCTCCAGGGATACTCACCATGCAAAAGGCAGGCCAAGTTGAGCGTAGCACATCCAAATCCTTGCTCCCTCTTCGTCATTCTGCTCGGAACTCACCACAGCCCAATGCCCGATTTCTGCCTCAGTCTAGGGTTAGGCTTAGGGCTAGGGTTAGGGTTATGCCTAGGGTTAGGGTTCTGCCTAGGGTTAGGGTTCACAAAACCACAAAGCCAGGAGCTCCAGGGATACTCACCATGCAAAAGGCAGGCCAAGTTGAGCGTAGCACATCCAAATCCTTGCTCCCTCTTCGTCATTCTGCTCGGAACTCCCCACAGCCCAATGCCCGATTTCTGCCTCAGTCTAGGGTTAGGCTTAGGGCTAGGGTTAGGGTTATGCCTAGGGTTAGGCTTCACAAAACCACAAAGCCAGGAGCTCCAGGGATACCATGCAAAAGGCAGGCCAAGTTGAGCGTAGCACATCAAAATCCTTGCTCCCTCTTCTTCATTCTGCTCGGAACTCACCACAGCCCAATGCCCGATTTCTGCCTCAGTCTAGGGTTAGGCTTAGGGCTAGGGTTAGGGTTATGCCTAGGGTTAGGCTTCAGAAAACCACAAAGCCAGGAGCTCCAGGGATACTCACCATGCAAAAGGCAGGCCAAGTTGAGTGTAGCACATCCAAATCCTTGCTCCCTCTTCGTCATTCTGCTCGGAACTCACCACAGCCCAATGCCCGATTTCTGCCTCAGTCTAGGGTTAGGCTTAGGGCTAGGGTTAGGGTTCTGCCTCAGGTTAGGGTTCAGAAAACCACAAAGCCAGGAGCTCCAGGGGTACCATGCAAAAGGCAGGCCAAGTTGAGCGTAGCACATCAAAATCCTTGCTCCCTCTTCTTCATTCTGCTCGGAACTCCCCACAGCCCAATACCCGATTTCTGCCTCAGTCTAGGGTTAGGCTTAGGGCTAGGGTTAGGGTTATGCCTAGGGTTAGGCTTCAGAAAACCACAAAGCCAGGAGCTCCAGGGATACTCACCATGCAAAAGGCAGGCCGAGTTGAGCGTAGTGCATCCAAATCCTTGCTCCCTCTTTGTCATTCTGCTCGGAACTCCCCACAGCCCAATGCCCGATTTCTGCCTCAGTCTAGGGTTAGGCTTAGGGCTAGGGTTAGGGTTATGCCTAGGGTTAGGGTTCTGCCTAGGGTTAGGGTTCACAAAACCACAAAGCCAGGAGCTCCAGGGATACTCACCATGCAAAAGGCAGGCCAAGTTGAGCGTAGCACATCCAAATCCTTGCTCCCTCTTCGTCATTCTGCTCGGAACTCACCACAGCCCAATGCCCGATTTCTGCCTCAGTCTAGGGTTAGGCTTAGGGCTAGGGTTAGGGTTATGCCTAGGGTTAGGGTTCTGCCTAGGGTTAGGGTTCAGAAAACCACAAAGCCAGGAGCTCCAGGGATACTCACCATGCAAAAGGCAGGCCAAGTTGAGCGTAGCACATCCAAATCCTTGCTCCCTCTTCGTCATTCTGCTCGGAACTCACCACAGCCCAATGCCCGATTTCTGCCTCAGTCTAGGGTTAGGCTTAGGGCTAGGGTTAGGGTTATGCCTAGGGTTAGGGTTCTGCCTAGGGTTAGGGTTCACAAAACCACCAAGCCAGGAGCTCCAGGGATACTCACCATGCAAAAGGCAGGCCAAGTTGAGCGTAGCACATCCAAATCCTTGCTCCCTCTTCTTCATTCTGCTCGGAACTCACCACAGCCCAATGCCCGATTTCTGCCTCAGTCTAGGGTTAGGCTTAGGGCTAGGGTTAGGGTTATGCCTAGGGTGAGGCTTCAGAAAACCACAAAGCCAGGAGCTCCAGGGATACTCACCATGCAAAAGGCAGGCCAAGTTGAGCGTAGCACATCCAAATCCTTGCTCCCTCTTCGTCATTCTGCTCGGAACTCACCACAGCCCAATGCCCGATTTCTGCCTCAGTCTAGGGTTAGGCTTAGGGCTAGGGTTAGGGTTATGCCTAGGGTTAGGGTTCTGCCTAGGGTTAGGGTTCACAAAACCACAAAGCCAGGAGCTCCAGGGATACTCACCATGCAAAAGGCAGGCCAAGTTGAGCGTAGCACATCCAAATCCTTGCTCCCTCTTCTTCATTCTGCTCGGAACTCCCCAGAGTCCAATACCCGATTTCTGCCTCAGTCTAGGGTTAGGATTAGGGCTAGGGTTAGGGTTATGCCTAGGGTTAGGGTTCAGAAAACCACAAAGCCAGGAGCTCCAGGGATACTCACCATGCAAAAGGCAGGCCAAGTTGAGCGTAGCACATCCAAATCCTTGCTCCCTCTTCGTCATTCTGCTCGGAACTCACCACAGCCCAATGCCCGATTTCTGCCTCAGTCTAGGGTTAGGCTTAGGGCTAGGGTTAGGGTTATGCCTAGGGTTAGGGTTCTGCCTAGGGTTAGGGTTCACAAAACCACAAAGCCAGGAGCTCCAGGGATACTCACCATGCAAAAGGCAGGCCAAGTTGAGCGTAGCACATCCAAATCCTTGCTCCCTCTTCTTCATTCTGCTCGGAACTCCCCACAGTCCAATGCCTGATTTCTGCCTCAGTCTAGGGTTAGGCTTAGGGCTAGGGTTAGGGTTATGCCTAGGGTTAGGCTTCAGAAAACCACAAAGCCAGGAGCTCCAGGGATACTCACCGTGCAAAAGGCAGGCCAAGTTGAGCGTAGCACATCCAAATCCTTGCTCCCTCTTCGTCATTCTGCTCGGAACTCACCACAGCCCAATGCCCGATTTCTGCCTCAGTCTAGGGTTAGGCTTAGGGCTAGGGTTAGGGTTATGCCTAGGGTTAGGCTTCACAAAACCACAAAGCCAGGAGCTCCAGGGATACCATGCAAAAGGCAGGCCAAGTTGAGCGTAGCACATCAAAATCCTTGCTCCCTCTTCGTCATTCTGCTCGGAACTCCCCACAGCCCAATGCCCGATTTCTGCCTCAGTCTAGGGTTAGGCTTAGGGCTAGGGTTAGGGTTATGCCTAGGGTTAGGGTTCACAAAACCACAAAGCCAGGAGCTCCAGGGATACTCACCATGCAAAAGGTAGGCCAAGTTGAGTGTAGCACATCCAAATCCTTGCTCCCTCTTCGTCATTCTGCTCGGAACTCCCCACAGCCCAATGCCTGATTTCTGCCTCAGTCTAGGGTTAGGCTTAGGGCTAGGGTTAGGGTTATGCCTAGGGTTAGGCTTCAGAAAACCACAAAGCCAGGAGCTCCAGGGATACTCACCATGCAAAAGGCAGGCCAAGTTGAGTGTAGCACATCCAAATCCTTGCTCCCTCTTCGTCATTCTGCTCGGAACTCACCACAGCCCAATGCCCGATTTCTGCCTCAGTCTAGGGTTAGGCTTAGGGCTAGGGTTAGGGTTCTGCCTCAGGTTAGGTTTCAGAAAACCACAAAGCCAGGAGCTCCAGGGGTACCATGCAAAAGGCAGGCCAAGTTGAGCGTAGCACATCAAAATCCTTGCTCCCTCTTCGTCATTCTGCTCGGAACTCCCCACAGCCCAATACCCGATTTCTGCCTCAGTCTAGGGTTAGGCTTAGGGCTAGGGTTAGGGTTATGCCTAGGGTTAGGCTTCAGAAAACCACAAAGCCAGGAGCTCCAGGGATACTCACCATGCAAAAGGCAGGCCGAGTTGAGCGTAGTACATCCAAATCCTTGCTCCCTCTTTGTCATTCTGCTCGGAACTCCCCACAGCCCAATGCCCGATTTCTGCCTCAGTCTAGGGTTAGGCTTAGGGCTAGGGTTAGGGTTATGCCTAGGGTTAGGGTTCTGCCTAGGGTTAGGGTTCACAAAACCACAAAGCCAGGAGCTCCAGGGATACTCACCATGCAAAAGGCAGGCCAAGTTGAGCGTAGCACATCCAAATCCTTGCTCCCTCTTCGTCGTTCTGCTCGGAACTCACCACAGCCCAATGCCCGATTTCTGCCTCAGTCTAGGGTTAGGCTTAGGGCTAGGGTTAGGGTTATGCCTAGGGTTAGGGTTCTGCCTAGGGTTAGGGTTCAGAAAACCACAAAGCCAGGAGCTCCAGGGATACTCACCATGCAAAAGGCAGGCCAAGTTGAGCGTAGCACATCCAAATCCTTGCTCCCTCTTCGTCATTCTGCTCGGAACTCACCACAGCCCAATGCCCGATTTCTGCCTCAGTCTAGGGTTAGGCTTAGGGCTAGGGTTAGGGTTATGCCTAGGGTTAGGGTTCTGCCTAGGGTTAGGGTTCACAAAACCACAAAGCCAGGAGCTCCAGGGATACTCACCATGCAAAAGGCAGGCCAAGTTGAGCGTAGCACATCCAAATCCTTGCTCCCTCTTCTTCATTCTGCTCGGAACTCCCCACAGTCCAATGCCTGATTTCTGCCTCAGTCTAGGGTTAGGCTTAGGGCTAGGGTTAGGGTTATGCCTAGGGTTAGGCTTCAGAAAACCACAAAGCCAGGAGCTCCAGGGATACTCACCATGCAAAAGGCAGGCCAAGTTGAGCGTAGCACATCCAAATCCTTGCTCCCTCTTCGTCATTCTGCTCGGAACTCACCACAGCCCAATGCCCGATTTCTGCCTCAGTCTAGGGTTAGGCTTAGGGCTAGGGTTAGGGTTATGCCTAGGGTTAGGGTTCACAAAACCACAAAGCCAGGAGCTCCAGGGATACCATGCAAAAGGCAGGCCAAGTTGAGCGTAGCACATCCAAATCCTTGCTCCCTCTTCGTCATTCTGCTCGGAACTCCCCACAGCCCAATGCCCGATTTCTGCCTCAGTCTAGGGTTAGGCTTAGGGCTAGGGTTAGGGTTATGCCTAGGGTTAGGCTTCACAAAACCACAAAGCCAGGAGCTCCAGGGATACCATGCAAAAGGCAGGCCAAGTTGAGCGTAGCACATCAAAATCCTTGCTCCCTCTTCTTCATTCTGCTCGGAACTCCCCACAGCCCAATACCCGATTTCTGCCTCAGTCTAGGTTTAGGCTTAGGGCTAGGGTTAGGGTTATGCCTAGGGTTAGGGTTCAGAAAACCACAAAGCCAGGAGCTCCAGGGATACTCACCATGCAAAAGGCAGGCCGAGTTGAGCGTAGCACATCAAAATCCTTGCTCCCTCTTCTTCATTCTGCTCGGAACTCACCACAGCCCAATGCCCGATTACTGGCTCAGTCTAGGGTTAGGCTTAGGGCTAGGGTTAGGGTTCTGCCTAGGGTTAGGGTTCACAAAACCACAAAGCCAGGAGCTCCAGGGATACTCACCATGCAAAAGGCAGGCCAAGTTGAGCGTAGCACATCCAAATCCTTGCTCCCTCTTCTTCATTCTGCTCGGAACTCCCCACAGCCCAATGCCTGATTTCTGCCTCAGTCTAGGGTTAGGCTTAGGGCTAGGGTTAGGGTTCTGCCTAGGGTTAGGGTTCAGAAAACCACAAAGCCAGGAGCTCCAGGGATACTCACCATGCAAAAGGCAGGCCAAGTTGAGCGTAGCACATCCAAATCCTTGCTCCCTCTTCGTCATTCTGCTCGGAACTCACCACAGCCCAATGCCTGATTTCTGCCTCAGTCTAGGGTTAGGCTTAGGGCTAGGGTTAGGGTTATGCCTAGGGTTAGGGTTCAGAAAACCACAAAGCCAGGAGCTCCAGGGATACTCACCATGCAAAAGGCAGGCCAAGTTGAGCGTAGCACATCCAAATCCTTGCTCCCTCTTCGTCATTCTGCTCGGAACTCACCACAACCCAATGCCCGATTTCTGCCTCAGTCTAGGGTTAGGCTTAGGGCTAGGGTTAGGGTTATGCCTAGGGTTAGGCTTCACAAAACCACAAAGCCAGGAGCTCCAGGGATACCATGCAAAAGGCAGGCCAAGTTGAGCGTAGCACATCCAAATCCTTGCTCCCTCTTCGTCATTCTGCTCGGAACTCCCCACAGCCCAATGCCCGATTTCTGCCTTAGTCTAGGGTTAGGCTTAGGGCTAGGGTTAGGGTTATGCCTAGGGTTAGGCTTCTGCCTCAGGTTAGGGTTCACAAAACCACAAAGCCAGGAGCTCCAGGGATACTCACCATGCAAAAGGCAGGCCAAGTTGAGCGTAGCACATCCAAATCCTTGCTCCCTCTTCGTCATTCTGCTCGGAACTCACCACAGCCCAATGCCCGATTTTTGCCTCAGTCTAGGGTTAGGCTTAGGGCTAGGGTTAGGGTTCTGCCTAGGGTTAGGGTTCAGAAAACCACAAAGCCAGGAGCTCCAGGGATACTCACCATGCAAAAGGCAGGCCAAGTTGAGCGTAGCACATCCAAATCCTTGCTCCCTCTTTGTCATTCTGCTCGGAACTCACCACAGCCCAATGCCCGATTTCTGCCTCAGTCTAGGGTTAGGCTTAGGGCTAGGGTTAGGGTTATGCCTAGGGTTAGGGTTCACAAAACCACAAAGCCAGGAGCTCCAGGGATACTCACCATGCAAAAGGCAGGCCAAGTTGAGCGTAGCATATCCAAATCCTTGCTCCCTCTTTGTCATTCTGTTCGGAACTCACCACAGCCCAATGCCCGATTACTGCCTCAGTCTAGGGTTAGGCTTAGGGCTAGGGTTAGGGTTCTGCCTAGGGTTAGGGTTCACAAAACCACAAAGCCAGGAGCTCCAGGGATACTCACCATGCAAAAGGCAGGCCAAGTTGAGCGTAGCACATCCAAATCCTTGCCCCCTCTTCGTCATTCTGCCTGGAACTCACCACAGCCCAATGCCCGATTACTGGCTCAGTCTAGGGTTAGGCTTACGGCTAGGGTTAGGGTTATGCCTAGGGTTAGGGTTCACAAAACCACAAAGCCAGGAGCTCCAGGGATACTCACCATGCAAAAGGCAGGCCAAGTTGAGCGTAGCACATCCAAATCCTTGCTCCCTCTTCGTCATTCTGCTCGGAACTCACCACAGCCCAATGCCCGATTTCTGCCTCAGTCTAGGGTTAGGCTTAGGGCTAGGGTTAGGGTTATGCCTAGGGTTAGGGTTCTGCCTAGGGTTAGGGTTCACAAAACAACAAAGCCAGGAGCTCCAGGGATACTCACCATGCAAAAGGCAGGCCAAGTTGAGCGTAGCACATCCAAATCCCCTCTCCCTCTTCTTCATTCTGCTCGGAACTCCCCACAGTCCAATGCCCGATTTCTGCCTCAGTCTAGGGTTAGGCTTAGGGCTAGGGTTAGGGTTATGCCTAGGGTTAGGGTTCACAAAACCACAAAGCCAGGAGCTCCAGGGATACTCACCATGCAAAAGGCAGGCCAAGTTGAGCGTAGCACATCCAAATCCTTGCTCCCTCTTCGTCATTCTGCTCGGAACTCCCCACAGCCCAATGCCCGATTTCTGCCTCAGTCTAGGGTTAGGCTTAGGGCTAGGGTTAGGGTTATGCCTAGGGTTAGGCTTCAGAAAACCACAAAGCCAGGAGCTCCAGGGATACTCACCATGCAAAAGGCAGGCCAAGTTGAGTGTAGCACATCCAAATCCTTGCTCCCTCTTCGTCATTCTGCTCGGAACTCACGACAGCCCAATGCCCAATTTCTGCCTCAGTCTAGGGTTAGGCTTAGGGCTAGGGTTAGGGTTATGCCTAGGGTTAGGGTTCTGCCTAGGTTTAGGGTTCACAAAACCACAAAGCCAGGAGCTCCAGGGATACTCACCATGCAAAAGGCAGGCCAAGTTGAGCGTAGCACATCCAAATCCTTGCTCCCTCTTCTTCATTCTGCTCGGAACTCCCCACAGCCCAATGCCTGATTTCTGCCTCAGTCTAGGGTTAGGCTTAGGGCTAGGGTTAGGGTTATGCCTAGGGTTAGGCTTCAGAAAACCACAAAGCCAGGAGCTCCAGGGATACTCACCATGCAAAAGGCAGGCCAAGTTGAGCGTAGCACATCCAAATCCTTGCTCCCTCTTCGTCATTCTGCTCGGAACTCACCACAGCCCAATGCCCGATTTCTGCCTCAGTCTAGGGTTAGGCTTAGGGCTAGGGTTAGGGTTATGCCTAGGGTTAGGGTTCTGCCTAGGGTTAGGGTTCACAAAACCACAAAGCCAGGAGCTCCAGGGATACTCACCATGCAAAGGCAGGCCAAGTTGAGCGTAGCACATCCAAATCCTTGCTCCCTCTTCTTCATTCTGCTCGGAACTCCCCACAGCCCTATGCCTGATTTCTGCCTCAGTCTAGGGTTAGGCTTAGGGCTAGGGTTAGGGTTATGCCTAGGGTTAGGCTTCACAAAACCACAAAGCCAGGAGCTCCAGGGATACTCACCATGCAAAAGACAGGCCAAGTTGAGCGTAGCACATCCAAATCCTTGCTCCCTCTTCGTCATTCTGCTCGGAACTCACCACAGCCCAATGCCCGATTTCTGCCTCAGTCTAGGGTTAGGCTTAGGGCTAGGGTTAGGGTTCTGCCTAGGGTTAGGGTTCACAAAACCACAAAGCCAGGAGCTCCAGGGATACTCACCATGCAAAAGGCAGGCCAAGTTGAGCGTAGCACATCCAAATCCTTGCTCCCTCTTCGTCATTCTGCTCGGAACTCACCACAGCCCAATGCCCCATTTCTGCCTTAGTCTAGGGTTAGGCTTAGGGCTAGGGTTAGGGTTATGCCTAGGGTTAGGCTTCTGCCTCAGGTTAGGGTTCACAAAACCACAAAGCCAGGAGCTCCAGGGATACTCACCATGCAAAAGGCAGGCCGAGTTGAGCGTAGCACATCCAAATCCTTGCTCCCTCTTCGTCATTCTGCTCGGAACTCACCACAGCCCAATGCCCGATTTCTGCCTCAGTCTAGGGTTAGGCTTAGGGCTAGGGTTAGGGTTATGCCTAGGGTTAGGCTTCAGAAAACCACAAAGCCAGGAGCTCCAGGGATACTCACCATGCAAAAGGCAGGCCAAGTTGAGTGTAGCACATCCAAATCCTTGCTCCCTCTTCGTCATTCTGCTCGGAACTCACCACAGCCCAATGCCCGATTTCTGCCTCAGTCTAGGGTTAGGCTTAGGGCTAGGGTTAGGGTTATGCCTAGGGTTAGGGTTCTGCCTAGGGTTAGGGTTCACAAAACCACAAAGCCAGGAGCTCCAGGGATACTCACCATGCAAAAGGCAGGCCAAGTTGAGCGTAGCACATCCAAATCCTTGCTCCCTCTTCGTCATTCTGCTCGGAACTCACCACAGCCCAATGCCCGATTTCTGCCTCAGTCTAGGGTTAGGCTTAGGGCTAGGGTTAGGGTTATGCCTAGGGTTAGGGTTCTGCCTAGGGTTAGGGTTCACAAAACCACAAAGCCAGGAGCTCCAGGGATACTCACCATGCAAAAGGCAGGCCAAGTTGAGCGTAGCACATCCAAATCCTTGCTCCCTCTTCGTCATTCTGCTCGGAACTCACCACAGCCCAATGCCCGATTTCTGCCTCAGTCTAGGGTTAGGCTTAGGGCTAGGGTTAGGGTTATGCCTAGGGTTAGGCTTCTGCCTAGGGTTAGGCTTCACAAAACCACAAAGCCAGGAGCTCCAGGGATACTCACCATGCAAAAGGCAGGCCAAGTTGAGCGTAGCACATCCAAATCCTTGCTCCCTCTTCGTCATTCTGCTCGGAACTCACCACAGCCCAATGCCCGATTTCTGCCTCAGTCTAGGGTTAGGCTTAGGGCTAGGGTTAGGGTTATGCCTAGGGTTAGGGTTCTGCCTAGGGTTAGGGTTCACAAAACCACAAAGCCAGGAGCTCCAGGGATACTCACCATGCAAAAGGCAGGCCAAGTTGAGCGTAGCACATCCAAATCCTTGCTCCCTCTTCTTCATTCTGCTCGGAACTCCCCACAGCCCAATGCCTGATTTCTGCCTCAGTCTAGGGTTAGGCTTAGGGCTAGGGTTAGGGTTATGCCTAGGGTTAGGCTTCAGAAAACCACAAAGCCAGGAGCTCCAGGGATACTCACCATGCAAAAGGCAGGCCAAGTTGAGCGTAGCACATCCAAATCCTTGCTCCCTCTTCGTCATTCTGCTCGGAACTCACCACAGCCCAATGCCCGATTTCTGCCTCAGTCTAGGGTTAGGCTTAGGGCTAGGGTTAGGGTTATGCCTAGGGTTAGGGTTCTGCCTAGGGTTAGGGTTCACAAAACCACAAAGCCAGGAGCTCCAGGGATACTCACCATGCAAAGGCAGGCCAAGTTGAGCGTAGCACATCCAAATCCTTGCTCCCTCTTCGTCATTCTGCTCGGAACTCCCCACAGCCCTATGCCTGATTTCTGCCTCAGTCTAGGGTTAGGCTTAGGGCTAGGGTTAGGGTTATGCCTAGGGTTAGGCTTCACAAAACCACAAAGCCAGGAGCTCCAGGGATACTCACCATGCAAAAGACAGGCCAAGTTGAGCGTAGCACATCCAAATCCTTGCTCCCTCTTCGTCATTCTGCTCGGAACTCACCACAGCCCAATGCCCGATTTCTGCCTCAGTCTAGGGTTAGGCTTAGGGCTAGGGTTAGGGTTCTGCCTAGGGTTAGGGTTCACAAAACCACAAAGCCAGGAGCTCCAGGGATACTCACCATGCAAAAGGCAGGCCAAGTTGAGCGTAGCACATCCAAATCCTTGCTCCCTCTTCGTCATTCTGCTCGGAACTCACCACAGCCCAATGCCCCATTTCTGCCTTAGTCTAGGGTTAGGCTTAGGGCTAGGGTTAGGGTTATGCCTAGGGTTAGGCTTCTGCCTCAGGTTAGGGTTCACAAAACCACAAAGCCAGGAGCTCCAGGGATACTCACCATGCAAAAGGCAGGCCGAGTTGAGCGTAGCACATCCAAATCCTTGCTCCCTCTTCTTCATTCTGCTCGGAACTCACCACAGCCCAATGCCCGATTTCTGCCTCAGTCTAGGGTTAGGCTTAGGGCTAGGGTTAGGGTTATGCCTAGGGTTAGGCTTCAGAAAACCACAAAGCCAGGAGCTCCAGGGATACTCACCATGCAAAAGGCAGGCCAAGTTGAGTGTAGCACATCCAAATCCTTGCTCCCTCTTCGTCATTCTGCTCGGAACTCACCACAGCCCAATGCCCGATTTCTGCCTCAGTCTAGGGTTAGGCTTAGGGCTAGGGTTAGGGTTATGCCTAGGGTTAGGGTTCTGCCTAGGGTTAGGGTTCACAAAACCACAAAGCCAGGAGCTCCAGGGATACTCACCATGCAAAAGGCAGGCCAAGTTGAGCGTAGCACATCCAAATCCTTGCTCCCTCTTCGTCATTCTGCTCGGAACTCACCACAGCCCAATGCCCGATTTCTGCCTCAGTCTAGGGTTAGGCTTAGGGCTAGGGTTAGGGTTATGCCTAGGGTTAGGGTTCTGCCTAGGGTTAGGGTTCACAAAACCACAAAGCCAGGAGCTCCAGGGATACTCACCATGCAAAAGGCAGGCCAAGTTGAGCGTAGCACATCCAAATCCTTGCTCCCTCTTCGTCATTCTGCTCGGAACTCACCACAGCCCAATGCCCGATTTCTGCCTCAGTCTAGGGTTAGGCTTAGGGCTAGGGTTAGGGTTATGCCTAGGGTTAGGGTTCTGCCTAGGGTTAGGGTTCACAAAACCACAAAGCCAGGAGCTCCAGGGATACTCACCATGCAAAAGGCAGGCCAAGTTGAGCGTAGCACATCCAAATCCTTGCTCCCTCTTCTTCATTCTGCTCGGAACTCCCCACAGCCCAATGCCTGATTTCTGCCTCAGTCTAGGGTTAGGCTTAGGGCTAGGGTTAGGGTTATGCCTAGGGTTAGGCTTCAGAAAACCACAAAGCCAGGAGCTCCAGGGATACTCACCATGCAAAAGGCAGGCCAAGTTGAGCGTAGCACATCCAAATCCTTGCTCCCTCTTCGTCATTCTGCTCGGAACTCACCACAGCCCAATGCCCGATTTCTGCCTCAGTCTAGGGTTAGGCTTAGGGCTAGGGTTAGGGTTATGCCTAGGGTTAGGCTTCACAAAACCACAAAGCCAGGAGCTCCAGGGATACCATGCAAAAGGCAGGCCAAGTTGAGCGTAGCACATCCAAATCCTTGCTCCCTCTTCGTCATTCTGCTCGGAACTCACCACAGCCCAATGCCCGATTTCTGCCTCAGTCTAGGGTTAGGCTTAGGGCTAGGGTTAGGGTTATGCCTAGGGTTAGGGTTCTGCCTAGGGTTAGGGTTCACAAAACCACAAAGCCAGGAGCTCCAGGGATACTCACCATGCAAAAGGCAGGCCAAGTTGAGCGTAGCACATCCAAATCCTTGCTCCCTCTTCGTCATTCTGCTCGGAACTCACCACAGCCCAATGCCCGATTTCTGCCTCAGTCTAGGGTTAGGCTTAGGGCTAGGGTTAGGGTTATGCCTAGGGTTAGGCTTCTGCCTAGGGTTAGGCTTCACAAAACCACAAAGCCAGGAGCTCCAGGGATACTCACCATGCAAAAGGCAGGCCAAGTTGAGCGTAGCACATCCAAATCCTTGCTCCCTCTTCGTCATTCTGCTCGGAACTCACCACAGCCCAATGCCCGATTTCTGCCTCAGTCTAGGGTTAGGCTTAGGGCTAGGGTTAGGGTTATGCCTAGGGTTAGGGTTCTGCCTAGGGTTAGGGTTCACAAAACCACAAAGCCAGGAGCTCCAGGGATACTCACCATGCAAAAGGCAGGCCAAGTTGAGCGTAGCACATCCAAATCCTTGCTCCCTCTTCTTCATTCTGCTCGGAACTCCCCACAGCCCAATGCCTGATTTCTGCCTCAGTCTAGGGTTAGGCTTAGGGCTAGGGTTAGGGTTATGCCTAGGGTTAGGCTTCAGAAAACCACAAAGCCAGGAGCTCCAGGGATACTCACCATGCAAAAGGCAGGCCAAGTTGAGCGTAGCACATCCAAATCCTTGCTCCCTCTTCGTCATTCTGCTCGGAACTCACCACAGCCCAATGCCCGATTTCTGCCTCAGTCTAGGGTTAGGCTTAGGGCTAGGGTTAGGGTTATGCCTAGGGTTAGGCTTCACAAAACCACAAAGCCAGGAGCTCCAGGGATACCATGCAAAAGGCAGGCCAAGTTGAGCGTAGCACATCCAAATCCTTGCTCCCTCTTCGTCATTCTGCTCGGAACTCCCCACAGCCCAATGCCCGATTTCTGCCTTAGTCTAGGGTTAGGCTTAGGGCTAGGGTTAGGGTTATGCCTAGGGTTAGGCTTCTGCCTCAGGTTAGGGTTCACAAAACCACAAAGCCAGGAGCTCCAGGGATACTCACCATGCAAAAGGCAGGCCAAGTTGAGCGTAGCACATCCAAATCCTTGCTCCCTCTTCGTCATTCTGCTCGGAACTCCCCACAGCCCAATGCCCGATTTCTGCCTTAGTCTAGGGTTAGGCTTAGGGCTAGGGTTAGGCTTAGGGCTAGGGTTAGGGTTCTGCCTAGGGTTAGGGTTCACAAAACCACAAAGCCAGGAGCTCCAGGGATACTCACCATGCAAAGGCAGGCCAAGTTGAGCGTAGCACATCCAAATCCTTGCTCCCTCTTCTTCATTCTGCTCGGAACTCCCCACAGCCCTATGCCTGATTTCTGCCTCAGTCTAGGGTTAGGCTTAGGGCTAGGGTTAGGGTTATGCCTAGGGTTAGGCTTCACAAAACCACAAAGCCAGGAGCTCCAGGGATACTCACCATGCAAAAGGCAGGCCAAGTTGAGCGTAGCACATCCAAATCCTTGCTCCCTCTTCGTCATTCTGCTCGGAACTCACCACAGCCCAATGCCCCATTTCTGCCTTAGTCTAGGGTTAGGCTTAGGGCTAGGGTTAGGGTTATGCCTAGGGTTAGGCTTCTGCCTCAGGTTAGGGTTCACAAAACCACAAAGCCAGGAGGTCCAGGGATACTCACCATGCAAAAGGCAGGCCGAGTTGAGCGTAGCACATCCAAATCCTTGCTCCCTCTTCTTCATTCTGCTCGGAACTCACCACAGCCCAATGCCCGATTTCTGCCTCAGTCTAGGGTTAGGCTTAGGGCTAGGGTTAGGGTTATGCCTAGGGTTAGGCTTCAGAAAACCACAAAGCCAGGAGCTCCAGGGATACTCACCATGCAAAAGGCAGGCCAAGTTGAGTGTAGCACATCCAAATCCTTGCTCCCTCTTCGTCATTCTGCTCGGAACTCCCCACAGCCCAATGCCCGATTTCTGCCTCAGTCTAGGGTTAGGCTTAGGGCTAGGGTTAGGGTTCTGCCTCAGGTTAGGGTTCAGAAAACCACAAAGCCAGGAGCTCCAGGGATACCATGCAAAAGGCAGGCCAAGTTGAGCGTAGCACATCCAAATCCTTGCTCCCTCTTCGTCATTCTGCTCGGAACTCACCACAGCCCAAAGCCCGATTACTGCCTCAGTCTAGGGTTAGGCTTGGGGCTAGGGTTAGGGTTCTGCCTAGGGTTAGGGTTCACAAAACCACAAAGCCAGGAGCTCCAGGGATACTCACCATGCAAAAGGCAGGCCAAGTTGAGCGTAGCACATCCAAATCCTTGCTCCCTCTTCGTCATTCTGCTCGGAACTCCCCACAGCCCAATGCCCGATTTCTGCCTCAGTCTAGGGTTAGGCTTAGGGCTAGGGTTAGGGTTATGCCTAGGGTTAGGCTTCAGAAAACCACAAAGCCAGGAGCTCCAGGGATACTCACCATGCAAAAGGCAGGCCAAGTTGAGCGTAGCACATCCAAATCCTTGCTCCCTCTTCGTCATTCTGCTCGGAACTCACCACAGCCCAATGCCCCATTTCTGCCTTAGTCTAGGGTTAGGCTTAGGGCTAGGGTTAGGGTTATGCCTAGGGTTAGGCTTCTGCCTCAGGTTAGGGTTCACAAAACCACAAAGCCAGGAGCTCCAGGGATACTCACCATGCAAAAGGCAGGCCGAGTTGAGCGTAGCACATCCAAATCCTTGCTCCCTCTTCTTCATTCTGCTCGGAACTCACCACAGCCCAATGCCCGATTTCTGCCTCAGTCTAGGGTTAGGCTTAGGGCTAGGGTTAGGGTTATGCCTAGGGTTAGGGTTCAGAAAACCACAAAGCCAGGAGCTCCAGGGATACTCACCATGCAAAAGGCAGGCCAAGTTGAGCGTAGCACATCCAAATCCTTGCTCCCTCTTCGTCATTCTGCTCGGAACTCACCACAGCCCAATGCCCGATTTCTGCCTCAGTCTAGGGTTAGGCTTAGGGCTAGGGTTAGGGTTATGCCTAGGGTTAGGGTTCTGCCTAGGGTTAGGGTTCACAAAACCACAAAGCCAGGAGCTCCAGGGATACTCACCATGCAAAGGCAGGCCAAGTTGAGCGTAGCACATCCAAATCCTTGCTCCCTCTTCTTCATTCTGCTCGGAACTCCCCACAGCCCTATGCCTGATTTCTGCCTCAGTCTAGGGTTAGGCTTAGGGCTAGGGTTAGGGTTATGCCTAGGGTTAGGCTTCACAAAACCACAAAGCCAGGAGCTCCAGGGATACTCACCATGCAAAAGACAGGCCAAGTTGAGCGTAGCACATCCAAATCCTTGCTCCCTCTTCGTCATTCTGCTCGGAACTCACCACAGCCCAATGCCCGATTTCTGCCTCAGTCTAGGGTTAGGCTTAGGGCTAGGGTTAGGGTTCTGCCTAGGGTTAGGGTTCACAAAACCACAAAGCCAGGAGCTCCAGGGATACTCACCATGCAAAAGGCAGGCCAAGTTGAGCGTAGCACATCCAAATCCTTGCTCCCTCTTCGTCATTCTGCTCGGAACTCACCACAGCCCAATGCCCCATTTCTGCCTTAGTCTAGGGTTAGGCTTAGGGCTAGGGTTAGGGTTATGCCTAGGGTTAGGGTTCTGCCTAGGGTTAGGGTTCACAAAACAACAAAGCCAGGAGCTCCAGGGATACTCACCATGCAAAAGGCAGGCCAAGTTGAGCGTAGCACATCCAAATCCCCTCTCCCTCTTCTTCATTCTGCTCGGAACTCCCCACAGTCCAATGCCCGATTTCTGCCTCAGTCTAGGGTTAGGCTTAGGGCTAGGGTTAGGGTTATGCCTAGGGTTAGGGTTCACAAAACCACAAAGCCAGGAGCTCCAGGGATACTCACCATGCAAAAGGCAGGCCAAGTTGAGCGTAGCACATCCAAATCCTTGCTCCCTCTTCGTCATTCTGCTCGGAACTCCCCACAGCCCAATGCCCGATTTCTGCCTCAGTCTAGGGTTAGGCTTAGGGCTAGGGTTAGGGTTATGCCTAGGGTTAGGCTTCAGAAAACCACAAAGCCAGGAGCTCCAGGGATACTCACCATGCAAAAGGCAGGCCAAGTTGAGCGTAGCACATCCAAATCCTTGCTCCCTCTTCGTCATTCTGCTCGGAACTCACGACAGCCCAATGCCCAATTTCTGCCTCAGTCTAGGGTTAGGCTTAGGGCTAGGGTTAGGGTTATGCCTAGGGTTAGGGTTCTGCCTAGGTTTAGGGTTCACAAAACCACAAAGCCAGGAGCTCCAGGGATACTCACCATGCAAAAGGCAGGCCAAGTTGAGCGTAGCACATCCAAATCCTTGCTCCCTCTTCTTCATTCTGCTCGGAACTCCCCACAGCCCAATGCCTGATTTCTGCCTCAGTCTAGGGTTAGGCTTAGGGCTAGGGTTAGGGTTATGCCTAGGGTTAGGCTTCAGAAAACCACAAAGCCAGGAGCTCCAGGGATACTCACCATGCAAAAGGCAGGCCAAGTTGAGCGTAGCACATCCAAATCCTTGCTCCCTCTTCGTCATTCTGCTCGGAACTCACCACAGCCCAATGCCCGATTTCTGCCTCAGTCTAGGGTTAGGCTTAGGGCTAGGGTTAGGGTTATGCCTAGGGTTAGGGTTCTGCCTAGGGTTAGGGTTCACAAAACCACAAAGCCAGGAGCTCCAGGGATACTCACCATGCAAAGGCAGGCCAAGTTGAGCGTAGCACATCCAAATCCTTGCTCCCTCTTCTTCATTCTGCTCGGAACTCCCCACAGCCCTATGCCTGATTTCTGCCTCAGTCTAGGGTTAGGCTTAGGGCTAGGGTTAGGGTTATGCCTAGGGTTAGGCTTCACAAAACCACAAAGCCAGGAGCTCCAGGGATACTCACCATGCAAAAGACAGGCCAAGTTGAGCGTAGCACATCCAAATCCTTGCTCCCTCTTCGTCATTCTGCTCGGAACTCACCACAGCCCAATGCCCGATTTCTGCCTCAGTCTAGGGTTAGGCTTAGGGCTAGGGTTAGGGTTCTGCCTAGGGTTAGGGTTCACAAAACCACAAAGCCAGGAGCTCCAGGGATACTCACCATGCAAAAGGCAGGCCAAGTTGAGCGTAGCACATCCAAATCCTTGCTCCCTCTTCGTCATTCTGCTCGGAACTCACCACAGCCCAATGCCCCATTTCTGCCTTAGTCTAGGGTTAGGCTTAGGGCTAGGGTTAGGGTTATGCCTAGGGTTAGGCTTCTGCCTCAGGTTAGGGTTCACAAAACCACAAAGCCAGGAGCTCCAGGGATACTCACCATGCAAAAGGCAGGCCGAGTTGAGCGTAGCACATCCAAATCCTTGCTCCCTCTTCTTCATTCTGCTCGGAACTCACCACAGCCCAATGCCCGATTTCTGCCTCAGTCTAGGGTTAGGCTTAGGGCTAGGGTTAGGGTTATGCCTAGGGTTAGGCTTCAGAAAACCACAAAGCCAGGAGCTCCAGGGATACTCACCATGCAAAAGGCAGGCCAAGTTGAGTGTAGCACATCCAAATCCTTGCTCCCTCTTCGTCATTCTGCTCGGAACTCACCACAGCCCAATGCCCGATTTCTGCCTCAGTCTAGGGTTAGGCTTAGGGCTAGGGTTAGGGTTATGCCTAGGGTTAGGGTTCTGCCTAGGGTTAGGGTTCACAAAACCACAAAGCCAGGAGCTCCAGGGATACTCACCATGCAAAAGGCAGGCCAAGTTGAGCGTAGCACATCCAAATCCTTGCTCCCTCTTCGTCATTCTGCTCGGAACTCACCACAGCCCAATGCCCGATTTCTGCCTCAGTCTAGGGTTAGGCTTAGGGCTAGGGTTAGGGTTATGCCTAGGGTTAGGGTTCTGCCTAGGGTTAGGGTTCACAAAACCACAAAGCCAGGAGCTCCAGGGATACTCACCATGCAAAAGGCAGGCCAAGTTGAGCGTAGCACATCCAAATCCTTGCTCCCTCTTCGTCATTCTGCTCGGAACTCACCACAGCCCAATGCCCGATTTCTGCCTCAGTCTAGGGTTAGGCTTAGGGCTAGGGTTAGGGTTATGCCTAGGGTTAGGGTTCTGCCTAGGGTTAGGGTTCACAAAACCACAAAGCCAGGAGCTCCAGGGATACTCACCATGCAAAAGGCAGGCCAAGTTGAGCGTAGCACATCCAAATCCTTGCTCCCTCTTCTTCATTCTGCTCGGAACTCCCCACAGCCCAATGCCTGATTTCTGCCTCAGTCTAGGGTTAGGCTTAGGGCTAGGGTTAGGGTTATGCCTAGGGTTAGGCTTCAGAAAACCACAAAGCCAGGAGCTCCAGGGATACTCACCATGCAAAAGGCAGGCCAAGTTGAGCGTAGCACATCCAAATCCTTGCTCCCTCTTCGTCATTCTGCTCGGAACTCACCACAGCCCAATGCCCGATTTCTGCCTCAGTCTAGGGTTAGGCTTAGGGCTAGGGTTAGGGTTATGCCTAGGGTTAGGCTTCACAAAACCACAAAGCCAGGAGCTCCAGGGATACCATGCAAAAGGCAGGCCAAGTTGAGCGTAGCACATCCAAATCCTTGCTCCCTCTTCGTCATTCTGCTCGGAACTCACCACAGCCCAATGCCCGATTTCTGCCTCAGTCTAGGGTTAGGCTTAGGGCTAGGGTTAGGGTTATGCCTAGGGTTAGGGTTCTGCCTAGGGTTAGGGTTCACAAAACCACAAAGCCAGGAGCTCCAGGGATACTCACCATGCAAAAGGCAGGCCAAGTTGAGCGTAGCACATCCAAATCCTTGCTCCCTCTTCGTCATTCTGCTCGGAACTCACCACAGCCCAATGCCCGATTTCTGCCTCAGTCTAGGGTTAGGCTTAGGGCTAGGGTTAGGGTTATGCCTAGGGTTAGGGTTCTGCCTAGGGTTAGGCTTCACAAAACCACAAAGCCAGGAGCTCCAGGGATACTCACCATGCAAAAGGCAGGCCAAGTTGAGCGTAGCACATCCAAATCCTTGCTCCCTCTTCGTCATTCTGCTCGGAACTCACCACAGCCCAATGCCCGATTTCTGCCTCAGTCTAGGGTTAGGCTTAGGGCTAGGGTTAGGGTTATGCCTAGGGTTAGGCTTCTGCCTAGGGTTAGGGTTCACAAAACCACAAAGCCAGGAGCTCCAGGGATACTCACCATGCAAAAGGCAGGCCAAGTTGAGCGTAGCACATCCAAATCCTTGCTCCCTCTTCTTCATTCTGCTCGGAACTCACCACAGCCCAATGCCTGATTTCTGCCTCAGTCTAGGGTTAGGCTTAGGGCTAGGGTTAGGGTTATGCCTAGGGTTAGGCTTCAGAAAACCACAAAGCCAGGAGCTCCAGGGATACTCACCATGCAAAAGGCAGGCCAAGTTGAGCGTAGCACATCCAAATCCTTGCTCCCTCTTCGTCATTCTGCTCGGAACTCACCACAGCCCAATGCCCGATTTCTGCCTCAGTCTAGGGTTAGGCTTAGGGCTAGGGTTAGGGTTATGCCTAGGGTTAGGCTTCACAAAACCACAAAGCCAGGAGCTCCAGGGATACCATGCAAAAGGCAGGCCAAGTTGAGCGTAGCACATCCAAATCCTTGCTCCCTCTTCGTCATTCTGCTCGGAACTCCCCACAGCCCAATGCCCGATTTCTGCCTTAGTCTAGGGTTAGGCTTAGGGCTAGGGTTAGGGTTATGCCTAGGGTTAGGCTTCTGCCTCAGGTTAGGGTTCACAAAACCACAAAGCCAGGAGCTCCAGGGATACTCACCATGCAAAAGGCAGGCCAAGTTGAGCGTAGCACATCCAAATCCTTGCTCCCTCTTCGTCATTCTGCTCGGAACTCCCCACAGCCCAATGCCCGATTTCTGCCTTAGTCTAGGGTTAGGCTTAGGGCTAGGGTTAGGCTTAGGGCTAGGGTTAGGGTTCTGCCTAGGGTTAGGGTTCACAAAACCACAAAGCCAGGAGCTCCAGGGATACTCACCATGCAAAGGCAGGCCAAGTTGAGCGTAGCACATCCAAATCCTTGCTCCCTCTTCTTCATTCTGCTCGGAACTCCCCACAGCCCTATGCCTGATTTCTGCCTCAGTCTAGGGTTAGGCTTAGGGCTAGGGTTAGGGTTCTGCCTAGGGTTAGGCTTCACAAAACCACAAAGCCAGGAGCTCCAGGGATACTCACCATGCAAAAGGCAGGCCAAGTTGAGCGTAGCACATCCAAATCCTTGCTCCCTCTTCGTCATTCTGCTCGGAACTCACCACAGCCCAATGCCCCATTTCTGCCTTAGTCTAGGGTTAGGCTTAGGGCTAGGGTTAGGGTTATGCCTAGGGTTAGGCTTCTGCCTCAGGTTAGGGTTCACAAAACCACAAAGCCAGGAGCTCCAGGGATACTCACCATGCAAAAGGCAGGCCGAGTTGAGCGTAGCACATCCAAATCCTTGCTCCCTCTTCTTCATTCTGCTCGGAACTCACCACAGCCCAATGCCCGATTTCTGCCTCAGTCTAGGGTTAGGCTTAGGGCTAGGGTTAGGGTTATGCCTAGGGTTAGGCTTCAGAAAACCACAAAGCCAGGAGCTCCAGGGATACTCACCATGCAAAAGGCAGGCCAAGTTGAGTGTAGCACATCCAAATCCTTGCTCCCTCTTCGTCATTCTGCTCGGAACTCCCCACAGCCCAATGCCCGATTTCTGCCTCAGTCTAGGGTTAGGCTTAGGGCTAGGGTTAGGGTTCTGCCTCAGGTTAGGGTTCAGAAAACCACAAAGCCAGGAGCTCCAGGGATACCATGCAAAAGGCAGGCCAAGTTGAGCGTAGCACATCCAAATCCTTGCTCCCTCTTCGTCATTCTGCTCGGAACTCACCACAGCCCAAAGCCCGATTACTGCCTCAGTCTAGGGTTAGGCTTGGGGCTAGGGTTAGGGTTCTGCCTAGGGTTAGGGTTCACAAAACCACAAAGCCAGGAGCTCCAGGGATACTCACCATGCAAAAGGCAGGCCAAGTTGAGCGTAGCACATCCAAATCCTTGCTCCCTCTTCGTCATTCTGCTCGGAACTCCCCACAGCCCAATGCCCGATTTCTGCCTCAGTCTAGGGTTAGGCTTTGGGCTAGGGTTAGGGTTATGCCTAGGGTTAGGCTTCAGAAAACCACAAAGCCAGGAGCTCCAGGGATACTCACCATGCAAAAGGCAGGCCAAGTTGAGCGTAGCACATCCAAATCCTTGCTCCCTCTTCGTCATTCTGCTCGGAACTCACCACAGCCCAATGCCCCATTTCTGCCTTAGTCTAGGGTTAGGCTTAGGGCTAGGGTTAGGGTTATGCCTAGGGTTAGGCTTCTGCCTCAGGTTAGGGTTCACAAAACCACAAAGCCAGGAGCTCCAGGGATACTCACCATGCAAAAGGCAGGCCGAGTTGAGCGTAGCACATCCAAATCCTTGCTCCCTCTTCTTCATTCTGCTCGGAACTCACCACAGCCCAATGCCCGATTTCTGCCTCAGTCTAGGGTTAGGCTTAGGGCTAGGGTTAGGGTTATGCCTAGGGTTAGGGTTCAGAAAACCACAAAGCCAGGAGCTCCAGGGATACTCACCATGCAAAAGGCAGGCCAAGTTGAGCGTAGCACATCCAAATCCTTGCTCCCTCTTCGTCATTCTGCTCGGAACTCACCACAGCCCAATGCCCGATTTCTGCCTCAGTCTAGGGTTAGGCTTAGGGCTAGGGTTAGGGTTATGCCTAGGGTTAGGGTTCTGCCTAGGGTTAGGGTTCACAAAACCACAAAGCCAGGAGCTCCAGGGATACTCACCATGCAAAGGCAGGCCAAGTTGAGCGTAGCACATCCAAATCCTTGCTCCCTCTTCTTCATTCTGCTCGGAACTCCCCACAGCCCTATGCCTGATTTCTGCCTCAGTCTAGGGTTAGGCTTAGGGCTAGGGTTAGGGTTATGCCTAGGGTTAGGCTTCACAAAACCACAAAGCCAGGAGCTCCAGGGATACTCACCATGCAAAAGACAGGCCAAGTTGAGCGTAGCACATCCAAATCCTTGCTCCCTCTTCGTCATTCTGCTCGGAACTCACCACAGCCCAATGCCCGATTTCTGCCTCAGTCTAGGGTTAGGCTTAGGGCTAGGGTTAGGGTTCTGCCTAGGGTTAGGGTTCACAAAACCACAAAGCCAGGAGCTCCAGGGATACTCACCATGCAAAAGGCAGGCCAAGTTGAGCGTAGCACATCCAAATCCTTGCTCCCTCTTCGTCATTCTGCTCGGAACTCACCACAGCCCAATGCCCCATTTCTGCCTTAGTCTAGGGTTAGGCTTAGGGCTAGGGTTAGGGTTATGCCTAGGGTTAGGGTTCTGCCTAGGGTTAGGGTTCACAAAACAACAAAGCCAGGAGCTCCAGGGATACTCACCATGCAAAAGGCAGGCCAAGTTGAGCGTAGCACATCCAAATCCTTGCTCCCTCTTCTTCATTCTGCTCGGAACTCCCCACAGTCCAATGCCCGATTTCTGCCTCAGTCTAGGGTTAGGCTTAGGGCTAGGGTTAGGGTTATGCCTAGGGTTAGGGTTCACAAAACCACAAAGCCAGGAGCTCCAGGGATACTCACCATGCAAAAGGCAGGCCAAGTTGAGCGTAGCACATCCAAATCCTTGCTCCCTCTTCGTCATTCTGCTCGGAACTCACCACAGCCCAATGCCCGATTACTGCCTCAGTCTAGGGTTAGGCTTGGGGCTAGGGTTAGGGTTCTGCCTAGGGTTAGGGTTCACAAAACCACAAAGCCAGGAGCTCCAGGGATGCTCACCATGCAAAAGGCAGGCCAAGTTGAGCGTAGCACATCCAAATCCTTGCTCCCTCTTCGTCATTCTGCTCGGAACTCCCCACAGCCCAATGCCCGATTTCTGCCTCAGTCTAGGGTTAGGCTTAGGGCTAGGGTTAGGGTTATGCCTAGGGTTAGGCTTCAGAAAACCACAAAGCCAGGAGCTCCAGGGATACTCACCATGCAAAAGGCAGGCCAAGTTGAGCGTAGCACATCCAAATCCTTGCTCCCTCTTCGTCATTCTGCTCGGAACTCACCACAGCCCAATGCCCGATTTCTGCCTCAGTCTAGGGTTAGGCTTAGGGCTAGGGTTAGGGTTATGCCTAGGGTTAGGGTTCTGCCTAGGGTTAGGGTTCACAAAACCACAAAGCCAGGAGCTCCAGGGATACTCACCATGCAAAAGGCAGGCCAAGTTGAGCGTAGCACATCCAAATCCTTGCTCCCTCTTCTTCATTCTGCTCGGAACTCACCACAGCCCAATGCCTGATTTCTGCCTCAGTCTAGGGTTAGGCTTAGGGCTAGGGTTAGGGTTATGCCTAGGGTTAGGGTTCAGAAAACCACAAAGCCAGGAGCTCCAGGGATACTCACCATGCAAAAGGCAGGCCAAGTTGAGCGTAGCACATCCAAATCCTTGCTCCCTCTTCGTCATTCTGCTCGGAACTCACCACAGCCCAATGCCCGATTTCTGCCTCAGTCTAGGGTTAGGCTTAGGGCTAGGGTTAGGGTTATGCCTAGGGTTAGGGTTCTGCCTAGGGTTAGGGTTCACAAAACCACAAAGCCAGGAGCTCCAGGGATACTCACCATGCAAAAGGCAGGCCAAGTTGAGCGTAGCACATCCAAATCCTTGCTCCCTCTTCTTCATTCTGCTCGGAACTCACCACAGCCCAATGCCCGATTTCTGCCTCAGTCTAGGGTTAGGCTTAGGGCTAGGGTTAGGGTTATGCCTAGGGTTAGGCTTCAGAAAACCACAAAGCCAGGAGCTCCAGGGATACTCACCATGCAAAAGGCAGGCCAAGTTGAGCGTAGCACATCCAAATCCTTGCTCCCTCTTCGTCATTCTGCTCGGAACTCACCACAGCCCAATGCCCGATTTCTGCCTCAGTCTAGGGTTAGGCTTAGGGCTAGGGTTAGGCTTAGGGCTAGGGTTAGGGTTATGCCTAGGGTTAGGGTTCACAAAACCACAAAGCCAGGAGCTCCAGGGATACTCACCATGCAAAAGGCAGGCCAAGTTGAGCGTAGCACATCCAAATCCTTGCTCCCTCTTCTTCATTCTGCTCGGAACTCCCCACAGTCCAATACCCGATTTCTGCCTCAGTCTAGGGTTAGGCTTAGGGCTAGGGTTAGGGTTATGCCTAGGGTTAGGGTTCAGAAAACCACAAAGCCAGGAGCTCCAGGGATACTCACCATGCAAAAGGCAGGCCAAGTTGAGCGTAGCACATCCAAATCCCCGCTCCCTCTTCGTCATTCTGCTCGGAACTCACCACAGCCCAATGCCCGATTTCTGCCTCAGTCTAGGGTTAGGCTTAGGGCTAGGGTTAGGGTTATGCCTAGGGTTAGGGTTCTGCCTAGGGTTAGGGTTCACAAAACCACAAAGCCAGGAGCTCCAGGGATACTCACCATGCAAAAGGCAGGCCAAGTTGAGCGTAGCACATCCAAATACTTGCTCCCTCTTCTTCATTCTGCTCGGAACTCCCCACAGTCCAATGCCTGATTTCTGCCTCAGTCTAGGGTTAGGCTTAGGGCTAGGGTTAGGGTTATGCCTAGGGTTAGGCTTCAGAAAACCACAAAGCCAGGAGCTCCAGGGATACTCACCATGCAAAAGGCAGGCCAAGTTGAGCGTAGCACATCCAAATCCTTGCTCCCTCTTCGTCATTCTGCTCGGAACTCACCACAGCCCAATGCCCGATTTCTGCCTCAGTCTAGGGTTAGGCTTAGGGCTAGGGTTAGGGTTATGCCTAGGGTTAGGCTTCACAAAACCACAAAGCCAGGAGCTCCAGGGATACCATGCAAAAGGCAGGCCAAGTTGAGCGTAGCACATCCAAATCCTTGCTCCCTCTTCGTCATTCTGCTCGGAACTCCCCACAGCCCAATGCCCGATTTCTGCCTCAGTCTAGGGTTAGGCTTAGGGCTAGGGTTAGGGTTATGCCTAGGGTTAGGGTTCACAAAACCACAAAGCCAGGAGCTCCAGGGATACTCACCATGCAAAAGGTAGGCCAAGTTGAGTGTAGCACATCCAAATCCATGCTCCCTCTTCGTCATTCTGCTCGGAACTCCCCACAGCCCAATGCCCGATTTCTGCCTCAGTCTAGGGTTAGGCTTAGGGCTAGGGTTAGGGTTATGCCTAGGGTTAGGCTTCACAAAACCACAAAGCCAGGAGCTCCAGGGATACCATGCAAAAGGCAGGCCAAGTTGAGCGTAGCACATCAAAATCCTTGCTCCCTCTTCTTCATTCTGCTCGGAACTCCCCACAGCCCAATACCCGATTTCTGCCTCAGTCTAGGTTTAGGCTTAGGGCTAGGGTTAGGGTTATGCCTAGGGTTAGGGTTCAGAAAACCACAAAGCCAGGAGCTCCAGGGATACTCACCATGCAAAAGGCAGGCCGAGTTGAGCGTAGCACATCAAAATCCTTGCTCCCTCTTCTTCATTCTGCTCGGAACTCACCACAGCCCAATGCCCGATTACTGGCTCAGTCTAGGGTTAGGCTTAGGGCTAGGGTTAGGGTTCTGCCTAGGGTTAGGGTTCACAAAACCACAAAGCCAGGAGCTCCAGGGATACTCACCATGCAAAAGGCAGGCCAAGTTGAGCGTAGCACATCCAAATCCTTGCTCCCTCTTCTTCATTCTGCTCGGAACTCCCCACAGCCCAATGCCTGATTTCTGCCTCAGTCTAGGGTTAGGCTTAGGGCTAGGGTTAGGGTTCTGCCTAGGGTTAGGGTTCAGAAAACCACAAAGCCAGGAGCTCCAGGGATACTCACCATGCAAAAGGCAGGCCAAGTTGAGCGTAGCACATCCAAATCCTTGCTCCCTCTTCGTCATTCTGCTCGGAACTCACCACAGCCCAATGCCCGATTTCTGCCTCAGTCTAGGGTTAGGCTTAGGGCTAGGGTTAGGGTTATGCCTAGGGTTAGGGTTCTGCCTAGGGTTAGGGTTCACAAAACCACAAAGCCAGGAGCTCCAGGGATACTCACCATGCAAAAGGCAGGCCAAGTTGAGCGTAGCACATCCAAATCCTTGCTCCCTCTTCTTCATTCTGCTCGGAACTCCCCACAGCCCAATGCCTGATTTCTGCCTCAGTCTAGGGTTAGGCTTAGGGCTAGGGTTAGGGTTATGCCTAGGGTTAGGCTTCAGAAAACCACAAAGCCAGGAGCTCCAGGGATACTCACCATGCAAAAGGCAGGCCAAGTTGAGCGTAGCACATCCAAATCCTTGCTCCCTCTTCGTCATTCTGCTCGGAACTCACCACAACCCAATGCCCGATTTCTGCCTCAGTCTAGGGTTAGGCTTAGGGCTAGGGTTAGGGTTATGCCTAGGGTTAGGCTTCACAAAACCACAAAGCCAGGAGCTCCAGGGATACCATGCAAAAGGCAGGCCAAGTTGAGCGTAGCACATCCAAATCCTTGCTCCCTCTTCGTCATTCTGCTCGGAACTCCCCACAGCCCAATGCCCGATTTCTGCCTTAGTCTAGGGTTAGGCTTAGGGCTAGGGTTAGGGTTATGCCTAGGGTTAGGCTTCTGCCTCAGGTTAGGGTTCACAAAACCACAAAGCCAGGAGCTCCAGGGATACTCACCATGCAAAAGGCAGGCCAAGTTGAGCGTAGCACATCCAAATCCTTGCTCCCTCTTCGTCATTCTGCTCGGAACTCACCACAGCCCAATGCCCGATTTTTGCCTCAGTCTAGGGTTAGGCTTAGGGCTAGGGTTAGGGTTCTGCCTAGGGTTAGGCTTCAGAAAACCACAAAGCCAGGAGCTCCAGGGATACTCACCATGCAAAAGGCAGGCCAAGTTGAGCGTAGCACATCCAAATCCTTGCTCCCTCTTTGTCATTCTGCTCGGAACTCCCCACAGCCCAATGCCCGATTTCTGCCTCAGTCTAGGGTTAGGCTTAGGGCTAGGGTTAGGGTTATGCCTAGGGTTAGGGTTCACAAAACCACAAAGCCAGGAGCTCCAGGGATACTCACCATGCAAAAGGCAGGCCAAGTTGAGCGTAGCATATCCAAATCCTTGCTCCCTCTTTGTCATTCTGTTCGGAACTCACCACAGCCCAATGCCCGATTACTGCCTCAGTCTAGGGTTAGGCTTAGGGCTAGGGTTAGGGTTCTGCCTAGGGTTAGGGTTCAGAAAACCACAAAGCCAGGAGCTCCAGGGATACTCACCATGCAAAAGGCAGGCCAAGTTGAGCGTAGCACATCCAAATCCTTGCCCCCTCTTCGTCATTCTGCCTGGAACTCACCACAGCCCAATGCCCGATTACTGGCTCAGTCTAGGGTTAGGCTTACGGCTAGGGTTAGGGTTATGCCTAGGGTTAGGCTTCAGAAAACCACAAAGCCAGGAGCTCCAGGGATACTCACCATGCAAAAGGCAGGCCAAGTTGAGCGTAGCACATCCAAATCCTTGCTCCCTCTTCGTCATTCTGCTCGGAACTCACCACAGCCCAATGCCCGATTTCTGCCTCAGTCTAGGGTTAGGCTTAGGGCTAGGGTTAGGGTTATGCCTAGGGTTAGGGTTCTGCCTAGGGTTAGGGTTCACAAAACAACAAAGCCAGGAGCTCCAGGGATACTCACCATGCAAAAGGCAGGCCAAGTTGAGCGTAGCACATCCAAATCCCCTCTCCCTCTTCTTCATTCTGCTCGGAACTCCCCACAGCCCAATGCCCGATTTCTGCCTCAGTCTAGGGTTAGGCTTAGGGCTAGGGTTAGGGTTATGCCTAGGGTTAGGGTTCACAAAACCACAAAGCCAGGAGCTCCAGGGATACTCACCATGCAAAAGGCAGGCCAAGTTGAGCGTAGCACATCCAAATCCTTGCTCCCTCTTCGTCATTCTGCTCGGAACTCACCACAGCCCAAAGCCCGATTACTGCCTCAGTCTAGGGTTAGGCTTGGGGCTAGGGTTAGGGTTCTGCCTAGGGTTAGGGTTCACAAAACCACAAAGCCAGGAGCTCCAGGGATACTCACCATGCAAAAGGCAGGCCAAGTTGAGCGTAGCACATCCAAATCCTTGCTCCCTCTTCGTCATTCTGCTCGGAACTCCCCACAGCCCAATGCCCGATTTCTGCCTCAGTCTAGGGTTAGGCTTAGGGCTAGGGTTAGGGTTATGCCTAGGGTTAGGCTTCAGAAAACCACAAAGCCAGGAGCTCCAGGGATACTCACCATGCAAAAGGCAGGCCAAGTTGAGCGTAGCACATCCAAATCCTTGCTCCCTCTTCGTCATTCTGCTCGGAACTCACCACAGCCCAATGCCCAATTTCTGCCTCAGTCTAGGGTTAGGCTTAGGGCTAGGGTTAGGGTTATGCCTAGGGTTAGGGTTCTGCCTAGGGTTAGGGTTCACAAAACCACAAAGCCAGGAGCTCCAGGGATACTCACCATGCAAAGGCAGGCCAAGTTGAGCGTAGCACATCCAAATCCTTGCTCCCTCTTCTTCATTCTGCTCGGAACTCCCCACAGCCCTATGCCTGATTTCTGCCTCAGTCTAGGGTTAGGCTTAGGGCTAGGGTTAGGGTTATGCCTAGGGTTAGGCTTCACAAAACCACAAAGCCAGGAGCTCCAGGGATACTCACCATGCAAAAGACAGGCCAAGTTGAGCGTAGCACATCCAAATCCTTGCTCCCTCTTCGTCATTCTGCTCGGAACTCACCACAGCCCAATGCCCGATTTCTGCCTCAGTCTAGGGTTAGGCTTAGGGCTAGGGTTAGGGTTCTGCCTCAGGTTAGGGTTCAGAAAACCACAAAGCCAGGAGCTCCAGGGATACCATGCAAAAGGCAGGCCAAGTTGAGCGTAGCACATCCAAATCCTTGCTCCCTCTTCGTCATTCTGCTCGGAACTCACCACAGCCCAAAGCCCGATTACTGCCTCAGTCTAGGGTTAGGCTTGGGGCTAGGGTTAGGGTTCTGCCTAGGGTTAGGGTTCACAAAACCACAAAGCCAGGAGCTCCAGGGATACTCACCATGCAAAAGGCAGGCCAAGTTGAGCGTAGCACATCCAAATCCTTGCTCCCTCTTCGTCATTCTGCTCGGAACTCCCCACAGCCCAATGCCCGATTTCTGCCTCAGTCTAGGGTTAGGCTTAGGGCTAGGGTTAGGGTTATGCCTAGGGTTAGGCTTCAGAAAACCACAAAGCCAGGAGCTCCAGGGATACTCACCATGCAAAAGGCAGGCCAAGTTGAGCGTAGCACATCCAAATCCTTGCTCCCTCTTCGTCATTCTGCTCGGAACTCACCACAGCCCAATGCCCCATTTCTGCCTTAGTCTAGGGTTAGGCTTAGGGCTAGGGTTAGGGTTATGCCTAGGGTTAGGCTTCTGCCTCAGGTTAGGGTTCACAAAACCACAAAGCCAGGAGCTCCAGGGATACTCATCATGCAAAAGGCAGGCCGAGTTGAGCGTAGCACATCCAAATCCTTGCTCCCTCTTCTTCATTCTGCTCGGAACTCACCACAGCCCAATGCCCGATTTCTGCCTCAGTCTAGGGTTAGGCTTAGGGCTAGGGTTAGGGTTATGCCTAGGGTTAGGGTTCAGAAAACCACAAAGCCAGGAGCTCCAGGGATACTCACCATGCAAAAGGCAGGCCAAGTTGAGCGTAGCACATCCAAATCCTTGCTCCCTCTTCGTCATTCTGCTCGGAACTCACCACAGCCCAATGCCCGATTTCTGCCTCAGTCTAGGGTTAGGCTTAGGGCTAGGGTTAGGGTTATGCCTAGGGTTAGGGTTCTGCCTAGGGTTAGGGTTCACAAAACCACAAAGCCAGGAGCTCCAGGGATACTCACCATGCAAAGGCAGGCCAAGTTGAGCGTAGCACATCCAAATCCTTGCTCCCTCTTCTTCATTCTGCTCGGAACTCCCCACAGCCCTATGCCTGATTTCTGCCTCAGTCTAGGGTTAGGCTTAGGGCTAGGGTTAGGGTTATGCCTAGGGTTAGGCTTCACAAAACCACAAAGCCAGGAGCTCCAGGGATACTCACCATGCAAAAGACAGGCCAAGTTGAGCGTAGCACATCCAAATCCTTGCTCCCTCTTCGTCATTCTGCTTGGAACTCACCACAGCCCAATGCCCGATTTCTGCCTCAGTCTAGGGTTAGGCTTAGGGCTAGGGTTAGGGTTCTGCCTAGGGTTAGGGTTCACAAAACCACAAAGCCAGGAGCTCCAGGGATACTCACCATGCAAAAGGCAGGCCAAGTTGAGCGTAGCACATCCAAATCCTTGCTCCCTCTTCGTCATTCTGCTCGGAACTCACCACAGCCCAATGCCCCATTTCTGCCTTAGTCTAGGGTTAGGCTTAGGGCTAGGGTTAGGGTTATGCCTAGGGTTAGGGTTCTGCCTAGGGTTAGGGTTCACAAAACAACAAAGCCAGGAGCTCCAGGGATACTCACCATGCAAAAGGCAGGCCAAGTTGAGCGTAGCACATCCAAATCCTTGCTCCCTCTTCTTCATTCTGCTCGGAACTCCCCACAGTCCAATGCCCGATTTCTGCCTCAGTCTAGGGTTAGGCTTAGGGCTAGGGTTAGGGTTATGCCTAGGGTTAGGGTTCACAAAACCACAAAGCCAGGAGCTCCAGGGATACTCACCATGCAAAAGGCAGGCCAAGTTGAGCGTAGCACATCCAAATCCTTGCTCCCTCTTCGTCATTCTGCTCGGAACTCACCACAGCCCAATGCCCGATTACTGCCTCAGTCTAGGGTTAGGCTTGGGGCTAGGGTTAGGGTTCTGCCTAGGGTTAGGGTTCACAAAACCACAAAGCCAGGAGCTCCAGGGATGCTCACCATGCAAAAGGCAGGCCAAGTTGAGCGTAGCACATCCAAATCCTTGCTCCCTCTTCGTCATTCTGCTCGGAACTCCCCACAGCCCAATGCCCGATTTCTGCCTCAGTCTAGGGTTAGGCTTAGGGCTAGGGTTAGGGTTATGCCTAGGGTTAGGCTTCAGAAAACCACAAAGCCAGGAGCTCCAGGGATACTCACCATGCAAAAGGCAGGCCAAGTTGAGCGTAGCACATCCAAATCCTTGCTCCCTCTTCGTCATTCTGCTCGGAACTCACCACAGCCCAATGCCCGATTTCTGCCTCAGTCTAGGGTTAGGCTTAGGGCTAGGGTTAGGGTTATGCCTAGGGTTAGGGTTCTGCCTAGGGTTAGGGTTCACAAAACCACAAAGCCAGGAGCTCCAGGGATACTCACCATGCAAAAGGCAGGCCAAGTTGAGCGTAGCACATCCAAATCCTTGCTCCCTCTTCTTCATTCTGCTCGGAACTCACCACAGCCCAATGCCTGATTTCTGCCTCAGTCTAGGGTTAGGCTTAGGGCTAGGGTTAGGGTTATGCCTAGGGTTAGGGTTCAGAAAACCACAAAGCCAGGAGCTCCAGGGATACTCACCATGCAAAAGGCAGGCCAAGTTGAGCGTAGCACATCCAAATCCTTGCTCCCTCTTCGTCATTCTGCTCGGAACTCACCACAGCCCAATGCCCGATTTCTGCCTCAGTCTAGGGTTAGGCTTAGGGCTAGGGTTAGGGTTATGCCTAGGGTTAGGGTTCTGCCTAGGGTTAGGGTTCACAAAACCACAAAGCCAGGAGCTCCAGGGATACTCACCATGCAAAAGGCAGGCCAAGTTGAGCGTAGCACATCCAAATCCTTGCTCCCTCTTCTTCATTCTGCTCGGAACTCACCACAGCCCAATGCCCGATTTCTGCCTCAGTCTAGGGTTAGGCTTAGGGCTAGGGTTAGGGTTATGCCTAGGGTTAGGCTTCAGAAAACCACAAAGCCAGGAGCTCCAGGGATACTCACCATGCAAAAGGCAGGCCAAGTTGAGCGTAGCACATCCAAATCCTTGCTCCCTCTTCGTCATTCTGCTCGGAACTCACCACAGCCCAATGCCCGATTTCTGCCTCAGTCTAGGGTTAGGCTTAGGGCTAGGGTTAGGCTTAGGGCTAGGGTTAGGGTTATGCCTAGGGTTAGGGTTCACAAAACCACAAAGCCAGGAGCTCCAGGGATACTCACCATGCAAAAGGCAGGCCAAGTTGAGCGTAGCACATCCAAATCCTTGCTCCCTCTTCTTCATTCTGCTCGGAACTCCCCACAGTCCAATACCCGATTTCTGCCTCAGTCTAGGGTTAGGCTTAGGGCTAGGGTTAGGGTTATGCCTAGGGTTAGGGTTCAGAAAACCACAAAGCCAGGAGCTCCAGGGATACTCACCATGCAAAAGGCAGGCCAAGTTGAGCGTAGCACATCCAAATCCCCGCTCCCTCTTCGTCATTCTGCTCGGAACTCACCACAGCCCAATGCCCGATTTCTGCCTCAGTCTAGGGTTAGGCTTAGGGCTAGGGTTAGGGTTATGCCTAGGGTTAGGGTTCTGCCTAGGGTTAGGGTTCACAAAACCACAAAGCCAGGAGCTCCAGGGATACTCACCATGCAAAAGGCAGGCCAAGTTGAGCGTAGCACATCCAAATACTTGCTCCCTCTTCTTCATTCTGCTCGGAACTCCCCACAGTCCAATGCCTGATTTCTGCCTCAGTCTAGGGTTAGGCTTAGGGCTAGGGTTAGGGTTATGCCTAGGGTTAGGCTTCAGAAAACCACAAAGCCAGGAGCTCCAGGGATACTCACCATGCAAAAGGCAGGCCAAGTTGAGCGTAGCACATCCAAATCCTTGCTCCCTCTTCGTCATTCTGCTCGGAACTCACCACAGCCCAATGCCCGATTTCTGCCTCAGTCTAGGGTTAGGCTTAGGGCTAGGGTTAGGGTTATGCCTAGGGTTAGGCTTCACAAAACCACAAAGCCAGGAGCTCCAGGGATACCATGCAAAAGGCAGGCCAAGTTGAGCGTAGCACATCCAAATCCTTGCTCCCTCTTCGTCATTCTGCTCGGAACTCCCCACAGCCCAATGCCCGATTTCTGCCTCAGTCTAGGGTTAGGCTTAGGGCTAGGGTTAGGGTTATGCCTAGGGTTAGGGTTCACAAAACCACAAAGCCAGGAGCTCCAGGGATACTCACCATGCAAAAGGTAGGCCAAGTTGAGTGTAGCACATCCAAATCCATGCTCCCTCTTCGTCATTCTGCTCGGAACTCCCCACAGCCCAATGCCCGATTTCTGCCTCAGTCTAGGGTTAGGCTTAGGGCTAGGGTTAGGGTTATGCCTAGGGTTAGGCTTCACAAAACCACAAAGCCAGGAGCTCCAGGGATACCATGCAAAAGGCAGGCCAAGTTGAGCGTAGCACATCAAAATCCTTGCTCCCTCTTCTTCATTCTGCTCGGAACTCACCACAGCCCAATACCCGATTTCTGCCTCAGTCTAGGTTTAGGCTTAGGGCTAGGGTTAGGGTTATGCCTAGGGTTAGGGTTCAGAAAACCACAAAGCCAGGAGCTCCAGGGATACTCACCATGCAAAAGGCAGGCCGAGTTGAGCGTAGCACATCAAAATCCTTGCTCCCTCTTCTTCATTCTGCTCGGAACTCACCACAGCCCAATGCCCGATTACTGGCTCAGTCTAGGGTTAGGCTTAGGGCTAGGGTTAGGGTTCTGCCTAGGGTTAGGGTTCACAAAACCACAAAGCCAGGAGCTCCAGGGATACTCACCATGCAAAAGGCAGGCCAAGTTGAGCGTAGCACATCCAAATCCTTGCTCCCTCTTCTTCATTCTGCTCGGAACTCCCCACAGCCCAATGCCTGATTTCTGCCTCAGTCTAGGGTTAGGCTTAGGGCTAGGGTTAGGGTTCTGCCTAGGGTTAGGGTTCAGAAAACCACAAAGCCAGGAGCTCCAGGGATACTCACCATGCAAAAGGCAGGCCAAGTTGAGCGTAGCACATCCAAATCCTTGCTCCCTCTTCGTCATTCTGCTCGGAACTCACCACAACCCAATGCCCGATTTCTGCCTCAGTCTAGGGTTAGGCTTAGGGCTAGGGTTAGGGTTATGCCTAGGGTTAGGCTTCACAAAACCACAAAGCCAGGAGCTCCAGGGATACCATGCAAAAGGCAGGCCAAGTTGAGCGTAGCACATCCAAATCCTTGCTCCCTCTTCGTCATTCTGCTCGGAACTCACCACAGCCCAATGCCCGATTTCTGCCTTAGTCTAGGGTTAGGCTTAGGGCTAGGGTTAGGGTTATGCCTAGGGTTAGGCTTCTGCCTCAGGTTAGGGTTCACAAAACCACAAAGCCAGGAGCTCCAGGGATACTCACCATGCAAAAGGCAGGCCAAGTTGAGCGTAGCACATCCAAATCCTTGCTCCCTCTTCGTCATTCTGCTCGGAACTCACCACAGCCCAATGCCCGATTTTTGCCTCAGTCTAGGGTTAGGCTTAGGGCTAGGGTTAGGGTTCTGCCTAGGGTTAGGCTTCAGAAAACCACAAAGCCAGGAGCTCCAGGGATACTCACCATGCAAAAGGCAGGCCAAGTTGAGCGTAGCACATCCAAATCCTTGCTCCCTCTTTGTCATTCTGCTCGGAACTCCCCACAGCCCAATGCCCGATTTCTGCCTCAGTCTAGGGTTAGGCTTAGGGCTAGGGTTAGGGTTATGCCTAGGGTTAGGGTTCACAAAACCACAAAGCCAGGAGCTCCAGGGATACTCACCATGCAAAAGGCAGGCCAAGTTGAGCGTAGCATATCCAAATCCTTGCTCCCTCTTTGTCATTCTGTTCGGAACTCACCACAGCCCGATGCCCGATTACTGCCTCAGTCTAGGGTTAGGCTTAGGGCTAGGGTTAGGGTTCTGCCTAGGGTTAGGGTTCACAAAACCACAAAGCCAGGAGCTCCAGGGATACTCACCATGCAAAAGGCAGGCCAAGTTGAGCGTAGCACATCCAAATCCTTGCCCCCTCTTCGTCATTCTGCCTGGAACTCACCACAGCCCAATGCCCGATTACTGGCTCAGTCTAGGGTTAGGCTTAGGGCTAGGGTTAGGGTTATGCCTAGGGTTAGGCTTCAGAAAACCACAAAGCCAGGAGCTCCAGGGATACTCACCATGCAAAAGGCAGGCCAAGTTGAGCGTAGCACATCCAAATCCTTGCTCCCTCTTCGTCATTCTGCTCGGAACTCACCACAGCCCAATGCCCGATTTCTGCCTCAGTCTAGGGTTAGGCTTAGGGCTAGGGTTAGGGTTATGCCTAGGGTTAGGGTTCTGCCTTGGGTTAGGGTTCACAAAACAACAAAGCCAGGAGCTCCAGGGATACTCACCATGCAAAAGGCAGGCCAAGTTGAGCGTAGCACATCCAAATCCCCTCTCCCTCTTCTTCATTCTGCTCGGAACTCCCCACAGCCCAATGCCCGATTTCTGCCTCAGTCTAGGGTTAGGCTTAGGGCTAGGGTTAGGGTTATGCCTAGGGTTAGGGTTCACAAAACCACAAAGCCAGGAGCTCCAGGGATACTCACCATGCAAAAGGCAGGCCAAGTTGAGCGTAGCACATCCAAATCCTTGCTCCCTCTTCGTCATTCTGCTCGGAACTCACCACAGCCCAAAGCCCGATTACTGCCTCAGTCTAGGGTTAGGCTTGGGGCTAGGGTTAGGGTTCTGCCTAGGGTTAGGGTTCACAAAACCACAAAGCCAGGAGCTCCAGGGATACTCACCATGCAAAAGGCAGGCCAAGTTGAGCGTAGCACATCCAAATCCTTGCTCCCTCTTCGTCATTCTGCTCGGAACTCCCCACAGCCCAATGCCCGATTTCTGCCTCAGTCTAGGGTTAGGCTTAGGGCTAGGGTTAGGGTTATGCCTAGGGTTAGGCTTCAGAAAACCACAAAGCCAGGAGCTCCAGGGATACTCACCATGCAAAAGGCAGGCCAAGTTGAGCGTAGCACATCCAAATCCTTGCTCCCTCTTCGTCATTCTGCTCGGAACTCACCACAGCCCAATGCCCAATTTCTGCCTCAGTCTAGGGTTAGGCTTAGGGCTAGGGTTAGGGTTATGCCTAGGGTTAGGGTTCTGCCTAGGGTTAGGGTTCACAAAACCACAAAGCCAGGAGCTCCAGGGATACTCACCATGCAAAGGCAGGCCAAGTTGAGCGTAGCACATCCAAATCCTTGCTCCCTCTTCTTCATTCTGCTCGGAACTCCCCACAGCCCTATGCCTGATTTCTGCCTCAGTCTAGGGTTAGGCTTAGGGCTAGGGTTAGGGTTATGCCTAGGGTTAGGCTTCACAAAACCACAAAGCCAGGAGCTCCAGGGATACTCACCATGCAAAAGACAGGCCAAGTTGAGCGTAGCACATCCAAATCCTTGCTCCCTCTTCGTCATTCTGCTCGGAACTCACCACAGCCCAATGCCCGATTTCTGCCTCAGTCTAGGGTTAGGCTTAGGGCTAGGGTTAGGGTTCTGCCTAGGGTTAGGGTTCACAAAACCACAAAGCCAGGAGCTCCAGGGATACTCACCATGCAAAAGGCAGGCCAAGTTGAGCGTAGCACATCCAAATCCTTGCTCCCTCTTCGTCATTCTGCTCGGAACTCACCACAGCCCAATGCCCCATTTCTGCCTTAGTCTAGGGTTAGGCTTAGGGCTAGGGTTAGGGTTATGCCTAGGGTTAGGCTTCTGCCTCAGGTTAGGGTTCACAAAACCACAAAGCCAGGAGCTCCAGGGATACTCACCATGCAAAAGGCAGGCCGAGTTGAGCGTAGCACATCCAAATCCTTGCTCCCTCTTCTTCATTCTGCTCGGAACTCACCACAGCCCAATGCCCGATTTCTGCCTCAGTCTAGGGTTAGGCTTAGGGCTAGGGTTAGGGTTATGCCTAGGGTTAGGCTTCAGAAAACCACAAAGCCAGGAGCTCCAGGGATACTCACCATGCAAAAGGCAGGCCAAGTTGAGTGTAGCACATCCAAATCCTTGCTCCCTCTTCGTCATTCTGCTCGGAACTCACCACAGCCCAATGCCCGATTTCTGCCTCAGTCTAGGGTTAGGCTTAGGGCTAGGGTTAGGGTTATGCCTAGGGTTAGGGTTCTGCCTAGGGTTAGGGTTCACAAAACCACAAAGCCAGGAGCTCCAGGGATACTCACCATGCAAAAGGCAGGCCAAGTTGAGCGTAGCACATCCAAATCCTTGCTCCCTCTTCGTCATTCTGCTCGGAACTCACCACAGCCCAATGCCCGATTTCTGCCTCAGTCTAGGGTTAGGCTTAGGGCTAGGGTTAGGGTTATGCCTAGGGTTAGGGTTCTGCCTAGGGTTAGGGTTCACAAAACCACAAAGCCAGGAGCTCCAGGGATACTCACCATGCAAAAGGCAGGCCAAGTTGAGCGTAGCACATCCAAATCCTTGCTCCCTCTTCGTCATTCTGCTCGGAACTCACCACAGCCCAATGCCCGATTTCTGCCTCAGTCTAGGGTTAGGCTTAGGGCTAGGGTTAGGGTTATGCCTAGGGTTAGGCTTCTGCCTAGGGTTAGGGTTCACAAAACCACAAAGCCAGGAGCTCCAGGGATACTCACCATGCAAAAGGCAGGCCAAGTTGAGCGTAGCACATCCAAATCCTTGCTCCCTCTTCTTCATTCTGCTCGGAACTCCCCACAGCCCAATGCCTGATTTCTGCCTCAGTCTAGGGTTAGGCTTAGGGCTAGGGTTAGGGTTATGCCTAGGGTTAGGCTTCAGAAAACCACAAAGCCAGGAGCTCCAGGGATACTCACCATGCAAAAGGCAGGCCAAGTTGAGCGTAGCACATCCAAATCCTTGCTCCCTCTTCGTCATTCTGCTCGGAACTCACCACAGCCCAATGCCCGATTTCTGCCTCAGTCTAGGGTTAGGCTTAGGGCTAGGGTTAGGGTTATGCCTAGGGTTAGGCTTCACAAAACCACAAAGCCAGGAGCTCCAGGGATACCATGCAAAAGGCAGGCCAAGTTGAGCGTAGCACATCCAAATCCTTGCTCCCTCTTCGTCATTCTGCTCGGAACTCCCCACAGCCCAATGCCCGATTTCTGCCTTAGTCTAGGGTTAGGCTTAGGGCTAGGGTTAGGGTTATGCCTAGGGTTAGGCTTCTGCCTCAGGTTAGGGTTCACAAAACCACAAAGCCAGGAGCTCCAGGGATACTCACCATGCAAAAGGCAGGCCAAGTTGAGCGTAGCACATCCAAATCCTTGCTCCCTCTTCGTCATTCTGCTCGGAACTCCCCACAGCCCAATGCCCGATTTCTGCCTTAGTCTAGGGTTAGGCTTAGGGCTAGGGTTAGGCTTAGGGCTAGGGTTAGGGTTATGCCTCAGGTTAGGGTTCAGAAAACCACAAAGCCAGGAGCTCCAGGGATACCATGCAAAAGGCAGGCCAAGTTGAGCGTAGCACATCCAAATCCTTGCTCCCTCTTCTTCATTCTGCTCGGAACTCACCACAGCCCAATACCCGATTTCTGCCTCAGTCTAGGGTTAGGCTTAGGGCTAGGGTTAGGGTTATGCCTAGGGTTAGGCTTCAGAAAACCACAAAGCCAGGAGCTCCAGGGATACTCACCATGCAAAAGGCAGGCCAAGTTGAGCGTAGCACATCCAAATCCTTGCTCCCTCTTCGTCATTCTGCTCGGAACTCACCACAGCCCAATGCCCGATTTCTGCCTCAGTCTAGGGTTAGGCTTAGGGCTAGGGTTAGGCTTAGGGCTAGGGTTAGGGTTCTGCCTAGGGTTAGGGTTCACAAAACCACAAAGCCAGGAGCTCCAGGGATACTCACCATGCAAAGGCAGGCCAAGTTGAGCGTAGCACATCCAAATCCTTGCTCCCTCTTCTTCATTCTGCTCGGAACTCCCCACAGCCCAATGCCTGATTTCTGCCTCAGTCTAGGGTTAGGCTTAGGGCTAGGGTTAGGGTTATGCCTAGGGTTAGGCTTCACAAAACCACAAAGCCAGGAGCTCCAGGGATACTCACCATGCAAAAGGCAGGCCAAGTTGAGCGTAGCACATCCAAATCCTTGCTCCCTCTTCGTCATTCTGCTCGGAACTCACCACAGCCCAATGCCCCATTTCTGCCTTAGTCTAGGGTTAGGCTTAGGGCTAGGGTTAGGGTTATGCCTAGGGTTAGGCTTCTGCCTCAGGTTAGGGTTCACAAAACCACAAAGCCAGGAGCTCCAGGGATACTCACCATGCAAAAGGCAGGCCGAGTTGAGCGTAGCACATCCAAATCCTTGCTCCCTCTTCTTCATTCTGCTCGGAACTCACCACAGCCCAATGCCCGATTTCTGCCTCAGTCTAGGGTTAGGCTTAGGGCTAGGGTTAGGGTTATGCCTAGGGTTAGGCTTCAGAAAACCACAAAGCCAGGAGCTCCAGGGATACTCACCATGCAAAAGGCAGGCCAAGTTGAGTGTAGCACATCCAAATCCTTGCTCCCTCTTCGTCATTCTGCTCGGAACTCCCCACAGCCCAATGCCCGATTTCTGCCTCAGTCTAGGGTTAGGCTTAGGGCTAGGGTTAGGGTTCTGCCTCAGGTTAGGGTTCAGAAAACCACAAAGCCAGGAGCTCCAGGGATACCATGCAAAAGGCAGGCCAAGTTGAGCGTAGCACATCAAAATCCTTGCTCCCTCTTCTTCATTCTGCTCGGAACTCCCCACAGCCCAATACCCGATTTCTGCCTCAGTCTAGGGTTAGGCTTAGGGCTAGGGTTAGGGTTATGCCTAGGGTTAGGCTTCAGAAAACCACAAAGCCAGGAGCTCCAGGGATACTCACCATGCAAAAGGCAGGCCGAGTTGAGCGTAGTACATCCAAATCCTTGCTCCCTCTTCTTCATTCTGCTCGGAACTCACCACAGCCCAATGCCCGATTTCTGCCTCAGTCTAGGGTTAGGCTTAGGGCTAGGGTTAGGGTTATGCCTAGGGTTAGGGTTCTGCCTAGGGTTAGGGTTCACAAAACCACAAAGCCAGGAGCTCCAGGGATACTCACCATGCAAAAGGCAGGCCAAGTTGAGCGTAGCACATCCAAATCCTTGCTCCCTCTTCGTCATTCTGCTCGGAACTCACCACAGCCCAATGCCCCATTTCTGCCTTAGTCTAGGGTTAGGCTTAGGGCTAGGGTTAGGGTTATGCCTAGGGTTAGGCTTCTGCCTCAGGTTAGGGTTCACAAAACCACAAAGCCAGGAGCTCCAGGGATACTCACCATGCAAAAGGCAGGCCGAGTTGAGCGTAGCACATCCAAATCCTTGCTCCCTCTTCTTCATTCTGCTCGGAACTCACCACAGCCCAATGCCCGATTTCTGCCTCAGTCGAGGGTTAGGCTTAGGGCTAGGGTTAGGGTTATGCCTAGGGTTAGGCTTCAGAAAACCACAAAGCCAGGAGCTCCAGGGATACTCACCATGCAAAAGGCAGGCCAAGTTGAGTGTAGCACATCCAAATCCTTGCTCCCTCTTCGTCATTCTGCTCGGAACTCACCACAGCCCAATGCCCGATTTCTGCCTCAGTCTAGGGTTAGGCTTAGGGCTAGGGTTAGGGTTCTGCCTCAGGTTAGGGTTCAGAAAACCACAAAGCCAGGAGCTCCAGGGATACCATGCAAAAGGCAGGCCAAGTTGAGCGTAGCACATCAAAATCCTTGCTCCCTCTTCTTCATTCTGCTCGGAACTCCCCACAGCCCAATACCCGATTTCTGCCTCAGTCTAGGGTTAGGCTTAGGGCTAGGGTTAGGGTTATGCCTAGGGTTAGGCTTCAGAAAACCACAAAGCCAGGAGCTCCAGGGATACTCACCATGCAAAAGGCAGGCCGAGTTGAGCGTAGTACATCCAAATCCTTGCTCCCTCTTCGTCATTCTGCTCGGAACTCACCACAGCCCAATGCCCGATTTCTGCCTCAGTCTAGGGTTAGGCTTAGGGCTAGGGTTAGGGTTATGCCTAGGGTTAGGGTTCTGCCTAGGGTTAGGGTTCACAAAACCACAAAGCCAGGAGCTCCAGGGATACTCACCATGCAAAAGGCAGGCCAAGTTGAGCGTAGCATATCCAAATCCTTGCTCCCTCTTTGTCATTCTGTTCGGAACTCACCACAGCCCGATGCCCGATTACTGCCTCAGTCTAGGGTTAGGCTTAGGGCTAGGGTTAGGGTTCTGCCTAGGGTTAGGGTTCACAAAACCACAAAGCCAGGAGCTCCAGGGATACTCACCATGCAAAAGGCAGGCCAAGTTGAGCGTAGCACATCCAAATCCTTGCCCCCTCTTCGTCATTCTGCCTGGAACTCACCACAGCCCAATGCCCGATTACTGGCTCAGTCTAGGGTTAGGCTTAGGGCTAGGGTTAGGGTTATGCCTAGGGTTAGGCTTCAGAAAACCACAAAGCCAGGAGCTCCAGGGATACTCACCATGCAAAAGGCAGGCCAAGTTGAGCGTAGCACATCCAAATCCTTGCTCCCTCTTCGTCATTCTGCTCGGAACTCACCACAGCCCAATGCCCGATTTCTGCCTCAGTCTAGGGTTAGGCTTAGGGCTAGGGTTAGGGTTATGCCTAGGGTTAGGGTTCTGCCTAGGGTTAGGGTTCACAAAACAACAAAGCCAGGAGCTCCAGGGATACTCACCATGCAAAAGGCAGGCCAAGTTGAGCGTAGCACATCCAAATCCCCTCTCCCTCTTCTTCATTCTGCTCGGAACTCCCCACAGCCCAATGCCCGATTTCTGCCTCAGTCTAGGGTTAGGCTTACGGCTAGGGTTAGGGTTATGCCTAGGGTTAGGCTTCAGAAAACCACAAAGCCAGGAGCTCCAGGGATACTCACCATGCAAAAGGCAGGCCAAGTTGAGCGTAGCACATCCAAATCCTTGCTCCCTCTTCGTCATTCTGCTCGGAACTCACCACAGCCCAAAGCCCGATTACTGCCTCAGTCTAGGGTTAGGCTTGGGGCTAGGGTTAGGGTTCTGCCTAGGGTTAGGGTTCACAAAACCACAAAGCCAGGAGCTCCAGGGATACTCACCATGCAAAAGGCAGGCCAAGTTGAGCGTAGCACATCCAAATCCTTGCTCCCTCTTCGTCATTCTGCTCGGAACTCCCCACAGCCCAATGCCCGATTTCTGCCTCAGTCTAGGGTTAGGCTTAGGGCTAGGGTTAGGGTTATGCCTAGGGTTAGGCTTCAGAAAACCACAAAGCCAGGAGCTCCAGGGATACTCACCATGCAAAAGGCAGGCCAAGTTGAGCGTAGCACATCCAAATCCTTGCTCCCTCTTCGTCATTCTGCTCGGAACTCACCACAGCCCAATGCCCAATTTCTGCCTCAGTCTAGGGTTAGGCTTAGGGCTAGGGTTAGGGTTATGCCTAGGGTTAGGGTTCTGCCTAGGGTTAGGGTTCACAAAACCACAAAGCCAGGAGCTCCAGGGATACTCACCATGCAAAGGCAGGCCAAGTTGAGCGTAGCACATCCAAATCCTTGCTCCCTCTTCTTCATTCTGCTCGGAACTCCCCACAGCCCTATGCCTGATTTCTGCCTCAGTCTAGGGTTAGGCTTAGGGCTAGGGTTAGGGTTATGCCTAGGGTTAGGCTTCACAAAACCACAAAGCCAGGAGCTCCAGGGATACTCACCATGCAAAAGACAGGCCAAGTTGAGCGTAGCACATCCAAATCCTTGCTCCCTCTTCGTCATTCTGCTCGGAACTCACCACAGCCCAATGCCCGATTTCTGCCTCAGTCTAGGGTTAGGCTTAGGGCTAGGGTTAGGGTTCTGCCTAGGGTTAGGGTTCACAAAACCACAAAGCCAGGAGCTCCAGGGATACTCACCATGCAAAAGGCAGGCCAAGTTGAGCGTAGCACATCCAAATCCTTGCTCCCTCTTCGTCATTCTGCTCGGAACTCACCACAGCCCAATGCCCCATTTCTGCCTTAGTCTAGGGTTAGGCTTAGGGCTAGGGTTAGGGTTATGCCTAGGGTTAGGCTTCTGCCTCAGGTTAGGGTTCACAAAACCACAAAGCCAGGAGCTCCAGGGATACTCACCATGCAAAAGGCAGGCCGAGTTGAGCGTAGCACATCCAAATCCTTGCTCCCTCTTCTTCATTCTGCTCGGAACTCACCACAGCCCAATGCCCGATTTCTGCCTCAGTCTAGGGTTAGGCTTAGGGCTAGGGTTAGGGTTATGCCTAGGGTTAGGCTTCAGAAAACCACAAAGCCAGGAGCTCCAGGGATACTCACCATGCAAAAGGCAGGCCAAGTTGAGTGTAGCACATCCAAATCCTTGCTCCCTCTTCGTCATTCTGCTCGGAACTCACCACAGCCCAATGCCCGATTTCTGCCTCAGTCTAGGGTTAGGCTTAGGGCTAGGGTTAGGGTTATGCCTAGGGTTAGGGTTCTGCCTAGGGTTAGGGTTCACAAAACCACAAAGCCAGGAGCTCCAGGGATACTCACCATGCAAAAGGCAGGCCAAGTTGAGCGTAGCACATCCAAATCCTTGCTCCCTCTTCGTCATTCTGCTCGGAACTCACCACAGCCCAATGCCCGATTTCTGCCTCAGTCTAGGGTTAGGCTTAGGGCTAGGGTTAGGGTTATGCCTAGGGTTAGGGTTCTGCCTAGGGTTAGGGTTCACAAAACCACAAAGCCAGGAGCTCCAGGGATACTCACCTTGCAAAAGGCAGGCCAAGTTGAGCGTAGCACATCCAAATCCTTGCTCCCTCTTCGTCATTCTGCTCGGAACTCACCACAGCCCAATGCCCGATTTCTGCCTCAGTCTAGGGTTAGGCTTAGGGCTAGGGTTAGGGTTATGCCTAGGGTTAGGCTTCTGCCTAGGGTTAGGGTTCACAAAACCACAAAGCCAGGAGCTCCAGGGATACTCACCATGCAAAAGGCAGGCCAAGTTGAGCGTAGCACATCCAAATCCTTGCTCCCTCTTCTTCATTCTGCTCGGAACTCCCCACAGCCCAATGCCTGATTTCTGCCTCAGTCTAGGGTTAGGCTTAGGGCTAGGGTTAGGGTTATGCCTAGGGTTAGGCTTCAGAAAACCACAAAGCCAGGAGCTCCAGGGATACTCACCATGCAAAAGGCAGGCCAAGTTGAGCGTAGCACATCCAAATCCTTGCTCCCTCTTCGTCATTCTGCTCGGAACTCACCACAGCCCAATGCCCGATTTCTGCCTCAGTCTAGGGTTAGGCTTAGGGCTAGGGTTAGGGTTATGCCTAGGGTTAGGCTTCACAAAACCACAAAGCCAGGAGCTCCAGGGATACCATGCAAAAGGCAGGCCAAGTTGAGCGTAGCACATCCAAATCCTTGCTCCCTCTTCGTCATTCTGCTCGGAACTCCCCACAGCCCAATGCCCGATTTCTGCCTTAGTCTAGGGTTAGGCTTAGGGCTAGGGTTAGGGTTATGCCTAGGGTTAGGCTTCTGCCTCAGGTTAGGGTTCACAAAACCACAAAGCCAGGAGCTCCAGGGATACTCACCATGCAAAAGGCAGGCCAAGTTGAGCGTAGCACATCCAAATCCTTGCTCCCTCTTCGTCATTCTGCTCGGAACTCCCCACAGCCCAATGCCCGATTTCTGCCTTAGTCTAGGGTTAGGCTTAGGGCTAGGGTTAGGCTTAGGGCTAGGGTTAGGGTTATGCCTCAGGTTAGGGTTCAGAAAACCACAAAGCCAGGAGCTCCAGGGATACCATGCAAAAGGCAGGCCAAGTTGAGCGTAGCACATCCAAATCCTTGCTCCCTCTTCTTCATTCTGCTCGGAACTCACCACAGCCCAATACCCGATTTCTGCCTCAGTCTAGGGTTAGGCTTAGGGCTAGGGTTAGGGTTATGCCTAGGGTTAGGCTTCAGAAAACCACAAAGCCAGGAGCTCCAGGGATACTCACCATGCAAAAGGCAGGCCAAGTTGAGCGTAGCACATCCAAATCCTTGCTCCCTCTTCGTCATTCTGCTCGGAACTCACCACAGCCCAATGCCCGATTTCTGCCTCAGTCTAGGGTTAGGCTTAGGGCTAGGGTTAGGCTTAGGGCTAGGGTTAGGGTTCTGCCTAGGGTTAGGGTTCACAAAACCACAAAGCCAGGAGCTCCAGGGATACTCACCATGCAAAGGCAGGCCAAGTTGAGCGTAGCACATCCAAATCCTTGCTCCCTCTTCTTCATTCTGCTCGGAACTCCCCACAGCCCTATGCCTGATTTCTGCCTCAGTCTAGGGTTAGGCTTAGGGCTAGGGTTAGGGTTATGCCTAGGGTTAGGCTTCACAAAACCACAAAGCCAGGAGCTCCAGGGATACTCACCATGCAAAAGGCAGGCCAAGTTGAGCGTAGCACATCCAAATCCTTGCTCCCTCTTCGTCATTCTGCTCGGAACTCACCACAGCCCAATGCCCCATTTCTGCCTTAGTCTAGGGTTAGGCTTAGGGCTAGGGTTAGGGTTATGCCTAGGGTTAGGCTTCTGCCTCAGGTTAGGGTTCACAAAACCACAAAGCCAGGAGCTCCAGGGATACTCACCATGCAAAAGGCAGGCCGAGTTGAGCGTAGCACATCCAAATCCTTGCTCCCTCTTCTTCATTCTGCTCGGAACTCACCACAGCCCAATGCCCGATTTCTGCCTCAGTCTAGGGTTAGGCTTAGGGCTAGGGTTAGGGTTATGCCTAGGGTTAGGCTTCAGAAAACCACAAAGCCAGGAGCTCCAGGGATACTCACCATGCAAAAGGCAGGCCAAGTTGAGTGTAGCACATCCAAATCCTTGCTCCCTCTTCGTCATTCTGCTCGGAACTCCCCACAGCCCAATGCCCGATTTCTGCCTCAGTCTAGGGTTAGGCTTAGGGCTAGGGTTAGGGTTCTGCCTCAGGTTAGGGTTCAGAAAACCACAAAGCCAGGAGCTCCAGGGATACCATGCAAAAGGCAGGCCAAGTTGAGCGTAGCACATCAAAATCCTTGCTCCCTCTTCTTCATTCTGCTCGGAACTCCCCACAGCCCAATACCCGATTTCTGCCTCAGTCTAGGGTTAGGCTTAGGGCTAGGGTTAGGGTTATGCCTAGGGTTAGGCTTCAGAAAACCACAAAGCCAGGAGCTCCAGGGATACTCACCATGCAAAAGGCAGGCCGAGTTGAGCGTAGTACATCCAAATCCTTGCTCCCTCTTCTTCATTCTGCTCGGAACTCACCACAGCCCAATGCCCGATTTCTGCCTCAGTCTAGGGTTAGGCTTAGGGCTAGGGTTAGGGTTATGCCTAGGGTTAGGGTTCTGCCTAGGGTTAGGGTTCACAAAACCACAAAGCCAGGAGCTCCAGGGATACTCACCATGCAAAAGGCAGGCCAAGTTGAGCGTAGCACATCCAAATCCTTGCTCCCTCTTCGTCATTCTGCTCGGAACTCACCACAGCCCAATGCCCCATTTCTGCCTTAGTCTAGGGTTAGGCTTAGGGCTAGGGTTAGGGTTATGCCTAGGGTTAGGCTTCTGCCTCAGGTTAGGGTTCACAAAACCACAAAGCCAGGAGCTCCAGGGATACTCACCATGCAAAAGGCAGGCCGAGTTGAGCGTAGCACATCCAAATCCTTGCTCCCTCTTCTTCATTCTGCTCGGAACTCACCACAGCCCAATGCCCGATTTCTGCCTCAGTCGAGGGTTAGGCTTAGGGCTAGGGTTAGGGTTATGCCTAGGGTTAGGCTTCAGAAAACCACAAAGCCAGGAGCTCCAGGGATACTCACCATGCAAAAGGCAGGCCAAGTTGAGTGTAGCACATCCAAATCCTTGCTCCCTCTTCGTCATTCTGCTCGGAACTCACCACAGCCCAATGCCCGATTTCTGCCTCAGTCTAGGGTTAGGCTTAGGGCTAGGGTTAGGGTTCTGCCTCAGGTTAGGGTTCAGAAAACCACAAAGCCAGGAGCTCCAGGGATACCATGCAAAAGGCAGGCCAAGTTGAGCGTAGCACATCAAAATCCTTGCTCCCTCTTCTTCATTCTGCTCGGAACTCCCCACAGCCCAATACCCGATTTCTGCCTCAGTCTAGGGTTAGGCTTAGGGCTAGGGTTAGGGTTATGCCTAGGGTTAGGCTTCAGAAAACCACAAAGCCAGGAGCTCCAGGGATACTCACCATGCAAAAGGCAGGCCGAGTTGAGCGTAGTACATCCAAATCCTTGCTCCCTCTTCGTCATTCTGCTCGGAACTCACCACAGCCCAATGCCCGATTTCTGCCTCAGTCTAGGGTTAGGCTTAGGGCTAGGGTTAGGGTTATGCCTAGGGTTAGGGTTCTGCCTAGGGTTAGGGTTCACAAAACCACAAAGCCAGGAGCTCCAGGGATACTCACCATGCAAAAGGCAGGCCAAGTTGAGCGTAGCACATCCAAATCCTTGCTCCCTCTTCGTCATTCTGCTCGGAACTCACCACAGCCCAATGCCCGATTTCTGCCTCAGTCTAGGGTTAGGCTTAGGGCTAGGGTTAGGGTTATGCCTAGGGTTAGGGTTCTGCCTAGGGTTAGGGTTCACAAAACCACAAAGCCAGGAGCTCCAGGGATACTCACCATGCAAAAGGCAGGCCAAGTTGAGCGTAGCACATCCAAATCCTTGCTCCCTCTTCGTCATTCTGCTCGGAACTCACCACAGCCCAATGCCCGATTTCTGCCTCAGTCTAGGGTTAGGCTTAGGGCTAGGGTTAGGGTTATGCCTAGGGTTAGGGTTCTGCCTAGGGTTAGGGTTCACAAAACCACAAAGCCAGGAGCTCCAGGGATACTCACCATGCAAAAGGCAGGCCAAGTTGAGCGTAGCACATCCAAATCCTTGCTCCCTCTTCTTCATTCTGCTCGGAACTCCCCACAGCCCAATGCCTGATTTCTGCCTCAGTCTAGGGTTAGGCTTAGGGCTAGGGTTAGGGTTATGCCTAGGGTTAGGCTTCAGAAAACCACAAAGCCAGGAGCTCCAGGGATACTCACCATGCAAAAGGCAGGCCAAGTTGAGCGTAGCACATCCAAATCCTTGCTCCCTCTTCGTCATTCTGCTCGGAACTCACCACAGCCCAATGCCCGATTTCTGCCTCAGTCTAGGGTTAGGCTTAGGGCTAGGGTTAGGGTTATGCCTAGGGTTAGGCTTCACAAAACCACAAAGCCAGGAGCTCCAGGGATACCATGCAAAAGGCAGGCCAAGTTGAGCGTAGCACATCCAAATCCTTGCTCCCTCTTCGTCATTCTGCTCGGAACTCCCCACAGCCCAATGCCCGATTTCTGCCTTAGTCTAGGGTTAGGCTTAGGGCTAGGGTTAGGGTTATGCCTAGGGTTAGGCTTCTGCCTCAGGTTAGGGTTCACAAAACCACAAAGCCAGGAGCTCCAGGGATACTCACCATGCAAAAGGCAGGCCAAGTTGAGCGTAGCACATCCAAATCCTTGCTCCCTCTTCGTCATTCTGCTCGGAACTCCCCACAGCCCAATGCCTGATTTCTGCCTTAGTCTAGGGTTAGGCTTAGGGCTAGGGTTAGGCTTAGGGCTAGGGTTAGGGTTATGCCTAGGGTTAGGGTTCAGAAAACCACAAAGCCAGGAGCTCCAGGGATACTCACCATGCAAAAGGCAGGCCGAGTTGAGCGTAGCACATCAAAATCCTTGCTCCCTCTTCTTCATTCTGCTCGGAACTCACCACAGCCCAATGCCCGATTACTGGCTCAGTCTAGGGTTAGGCTTAGGGCTAGGGTTAGGGTTCTGCCTAGGGTTAGGGTTCACAAAACCACAAAGCCAGGAGCTCCAGGGATACTCACCATGCAAAAGGCAGGCCAAGTTGAGCGTAGCACATCCAAATCCTTGCTCCCTCTTCTTCATTCTGCTCGGAACTCCCCACAGCCCAATGCCTGATTTCTGCCTCAGTCTAGGGTTAGGCTTAGGGCTAGGGTTAGGGTTCTGCCTAGGGTTAGGGTTCAGAAAACCACAAAGCCAGGAGCTCCAGGGATACTCACCATGCAAAAGGCAGGCCAAGTTGAGCGTAGCACATCCAAATCCTTGCTCCCTCTTCGTCATTCTGCTCGGAACTCACCACAGCCCAATGCCCGATTTCTGCCTCAGTCTAGGGTTAGGCTTAGGGCTAGGGTTAGGGTTATGCCTAGGGTTAGGGTTCTGCCTAGGGTTAGGGTTCACAAAACCACAAAGCCAGGAGCTCCAGGGATACTCACCATGCAAAAGGCAGGCCAAGTTGAGCGTAGCACATCCAAATCCTTGCTCCCTCTTCTTCATTCTGCTCGGAACTCCCCACAGCCCAATGCCTGATTTCTGCCTCAGTCTAGGGTTAGGCTTAGGGCTAGGGTTAGGGTTATGCCTAGGGTTAGGCTTCACAAAACCACAAAGCCAGGAGCTCCAGGGATACTCACCATGCAAAAGGCAGGCCAAGTTGAGCGTAGCACATCCAAATCCTTGCTCCCTCTTCGTCATTCTGCTCGGAACTCACCACAACCCAATGCCCGATTTCTGCCTCAGTCTAGGGTTAGGCTTAGGGCTAGGGTTAGGGTTATGCCTAGGGTTAGGCTTCACAAAACCACAAAGCCAGGAGCTCCAGGGATACCATGCAAAAGGCAGGCCAAGTTGAGCGTAGCACATCCAAATCCTTGCTCCCTCTTCGTCATTCTGCTCGGAACTCCCCACAGCCCAATGCCCGATTTCTGCCTTAGTCTAGGGTTAGGCTTAGGGCTAGGGTTAGGGTTATGCCTAGGGTTAGGCTTCTGCCTCAGGTTAGGGTTCACAAAACCACAAAGCCAGGAGCTCCAGGGATACTCACCATGCAAAAGGCAGGCCAAGTTGAGCGTAGCACATCCAAATCCTTGCTCCCTCTTCGTCATTCTGCTCGGAACTCACCACAGCCCAATGCCCGATTTTTGCCTCAGTCTAGGGTTAGGCTTAGGGCTAGGGTTAGGGTTCTGCCTAGGGTTAGGCTTCAGAAAACCACAAAGCCAGGAGCTCCAGGGATACTCACCATGCAAAAGGCAGGCCAAGTTGAGCGTAGCACATCCAAATCCTTGCTCCCTCTTTGTCATTCTGCTCGGAACTCCCCACAGCCCAATGCCCGATTTCTGCCTCAGTCTAGGGTTAGGCTTAGGGCTAGGGTTAGGGTTATGCCTAGGGTTAGGCTTCACAAAACCACAAAGCCAGGAGCTCCAGGGATACTCACCATGCAAAAGGCAGGCCAAGTTGAGCGTAGCACATCCAAATCCTTGCTCCCTCTTCGTCATTCTGCTCGGAACTCACCACAGCCCAATGCCCCATTTCTGCCTTAGTCTAGGGTTAGGCTTAGGGCTAGGGTTAGGGTTATGCCTAGGGTTAGGCTTCTGCCTCAGGTTAGGGTTCACAAAACCACAAAGCCAGGAGCTCCAGGGATACTCACCATGCAAAAGGCAGGCCGAGTTGAGCGTAGCACATCCAAATCCTTGCTCCCTCTTCTTCATTCTGCTCGGAACTCACCACAGCCCAATGCCCGATTTCTGCCTCAGTCTAGGGTTAGGCTTAGGGCTAGGGTTAGGGTTATGCCTAGGGTTAGGCTTCAGAAAACCACAAAGCCAGGAGCTCCAGGGATACTCACCATGCAAAAGGCAGGCCAAGTTGAGTGTAGCACATCCAAATCCTTGCTCCCTCTTCGTCATTCTGCTCGGAACTCCCCACAGCCCAATGCCCGATTTCTGCCTCAGTCTAGGGTTAGGCTTAGGGCTAGGGTTAGGGTTCTGCCTCAGGTTAGGGTTCAGAAAACCACAAAGCCAGGAGCTCCAGGGATACCATGCAAAAGGCAGGCCAAGTTGAGCGTAGCACATCAAAATCCTTGCTCCCTCTTCTTCATTCTGCTCGGAACTCCCCACAGCCCAATACCCGATTTCTGCCTCAGTCTAGGGTTAGGCTTAGGGCTAGGGTTAGGGTTATGCCTAGGGTTAGGCTTCAGAAAACCACAAAGCCAGGAGCTCCAGGGATACTCACCATGCAAAAGGCAGGCCGAGTTGAGCGTAGTACATCCAAATCCTTGCTCCCTCTTCTTCATTCTGCTCGGAACTCACCACAGCCCAATGCCCGATTTCTGCCTCAGTCTAGGGTTAGGCTTAGGGCTAGGGTTAGGGTTATGCCTAGGGTTAGGGTTCTGCCTAGGGTTAGGGTTCACAAAACCACAAAGCCAGGAGCTCCAGGGATACTCACCATGCAAAAGGCAGGCCGAGTTGAGCGTAGCACATCCAAATCCTTGCTCCCTCTTCTTCATTCTGCTCGGAACTCACCACAGCCCAATGCCCGATTTCTGCCTCAGTCGAGGGTTAGGCTTAGGGCTAGGGTTAGGGTTATGCCTAGGGTTAGGCTTCAGAAAACCACAAAGCCAGGAGCTCCAGGGATACTCACCATGCAAAAGGCAGGCCAAGTTGAGTGTAGCACATCCAAATCCTTGCTCCCTCTTCGTCATTCTGCTCGGAACTCACCACAGCCCAATGCCCGATTTCTGCCTCAGTCTAGGGTTAGGCTTAGGGCTAGGGTTAGGGTTCTGCCTCAGGTTAGGGTTCAGAAAACCACAAAGCCAGGAGCTCCAGGGATACCATGCAAAAGGCAGGCCAAGTTGAGCGTAGCACATCAAAATCCTTGCTCCCTCTTCTTCATTCTGCTCGGAACTCCCCACAGCCCAATACCCGATTTCTGCCTCAGTCTAGGGTTAGGCTTAGGGCTAGGGTTAGGGTTATGCCTAGGGTTAGGCTTCAGAAAACCACAAAGCCAGGAGCTCCAGGGATACTCACCATGCAAAAGGCAGGCCGAGTTGAGCGTAGTACATCCAAATCCTTGCTCCCTCTTCGTCATTCTGCTCGGAACTCACCACAGCCCAATGCCCGATTTCTGCCTCAGTCTAGGGTTAGGCTTAGGGCTAGGGTTAGGGTTATGCCTAGGGTTAGGGTTCTGCCTAGGGTTAGGGTTCACAAAACCACAAAGCCAGGAGCTCCAGGGATACTCACCATGCAAAAGGCAGGCCAAGTTGAGCGTAGCACATCCAAATCCTTGCTCCCTCTTCGTCATTCTGCTCGGAACTCACCACAGCCCAATGCCCGATTTCTGCCTCAGTCTAGGGTTAGGCTTAGGGCTAGGGTTAGGGTTATGCCTAGGGTTAGGGTTCTGCCTAGGGTTAGGGTTCACAAAACCACAAAGCCAGGAGCTCCAGGGATACTCACCATGCAAAAGGCAGGCCAAGTTGAGCGTAGCACATCCAAATCCTTGCTCCCTCTTCGTCATTCTGCTCGGAACTCACCACAGCCCAATGCCCGATTTCTGCCTCAGTCTAGGGTTAGGCTTAGGGCTAGGGTTAGGGTTATGCCTAGGGTTAGGGTTCTGCCTAGGGTTAGGGTTCACAAAACCACAAAGCCAGGAGCTCCAGGGATACTCACCATGCAAAAGGCAGGCCAAGTTGAGCGTAGCACATCCAAATCCTTGCTCCCTCTTCTTCATTCTGCTCGGAACTCCCCACAGCCCAATGCCTGATTTCTGCCTCAGTCTAGGGTTAGGCTTAGGGCTAGGGTTAGGGTTATGCCTAGGGTTAGGCTTCAGAAAACCACAAAGCCAGGAGCTCCAGGGATACTCACCATGCAAAAGGCAGGCCAAGTTGAGCGTAGCACATCCAAATCCTTGCTCCCTCTTCGTCATTCTGCTCGGAACTCACCACAGCCCAATGCCCGATTTCTGCCTCAGTCTAGGGTTAGGCTTAGGGCTAGGGTTAGGGTTATGCCTAGGGTTAGGCTTCACAAAACCACAAAGCCAGGAGCTCCAGGGATACCATGCAAAAGGCAGGCCAAGTTGAGCGTAGCACATCCAAATCCTTGCTCCCTCTTCGTCATTCTGCTCGGAACTCCCCACAGCCCAATGCCCGATTTCTGCCTTAGTCTAGGGTTAGGCTTAGGGCTAGGGTTAGGGTTATGCCTAGGGTTAGGCTTCTGCCTCAGGTTAGGGTTCACAAAACCACAAAGCCAGGAGCTCCAGGGATACTCACCATGCAAAAGGCAGGCCAAGTTGAGCGTAGCACATCCAAATCCTTGCTCCCTCTTCGTCATTCTGCTCGGAACTCCCCACAGCCCAATGCCTGATTTCTGCCTTAGTCTAGGGTTAGGCTTAGGGCTAGGGTTAGGCTTAGGGCTAGGGTTAGGGTTATGCCTAGGGTTAGGGTTCAGAAAACCACAAAGCCAGGAGCTCCAGGGATACTCACCATGCAAAAGGCAGGCCGAGTTGAGCGTAGCACATCAAAATCCTTGCTCCCTCTTCTTCATTCTGCTCGGAACTCACCACAGCCCAATACCCGATTACTGGCTCAGTCTAGGGTTAGGCTTAGGGCTAGGGTTAGGGTTCTGCCTAGGGTTAGGGTTCACAAAACCACAAAGCCAGGAGCTCCAGGGATACTCACCATGCAAAAGGCAGGCCAAGTTGAGCGTAGCACATCCAAATCCTTGCTCCCTCTTCTTCATTCTGCTCGGAACTCCCCACAGCCCAATGCCTGATTTCTGCCTCAGTCTAGGGTTAGGCTTAGGGCTAGGGTTAGGGTTCTGCCTAGGGTTAGGGTTCAGAAAACCACAAAGCCAGGAGCTCCAGGGATACTCACCATGCAAAAGGCAGGCCAAGTTGAGCGTAGCACATCCAAATCCTTGCTCCCTCTTCGTCATTCTGCTCGGAACTCACCACAGCCCAATGCCCGATTTCTGCCTCAGTCTAGGGTTAGGCTTAGGGCTAGGGTTAGGGTTATGCCTAGGGTTAGGGTTCTGCCTAGGGTTAGGGTTCACAAAACCACAAAGCCAGGAGCTCCAGGGATACTCACCATGCAAAAGGCAGGCCAAGTTGAGCGTAGCACATCCAAATCCTTGCTCCCTCTTCTTCATTCTGCTCGGAACTCCCCACAGCCCAATGCCTGATTTCTGCCTCAGTCTAGGGTTAGGCTTAGGGCTAGGGTTAGGGTTATGCCTAGGGTTAGGCTTCACAAAACCACAAAGCCAGGAGCTCCAGGGATACTCACCATGCAAAAGGCAGGCCAAGTTGAGCGTAGCACATCCAAATCCTTGCTCCCTCTTCGTCATTCTGCTCGGAACTCACCACAACCCAATGCCCGATTTCTGCCTCAGTCTAGGGTTAGGCTTAGGGCTAGGGTTAGGGTTATGCCTAGGGTTAGGCTTCACAAAACCACAAAGCCAGGAGCTCCAGGGATACCATGCAAAAGGCAGGCCAAGTTGAGCGTAGCACATCCAAATCCTTGCTCCCTCTTCGTCATTCTGCTCGGAACTCCCCACAGCCCAATGCCCGATTTCTGCCTTAGTCTAGGGTTAGGCTTAGGGCTAGGGTTAGGGTTATGCCTAGGGTTAGGCTTCTGCCTCAGGTTAGGGTTCACAAAACCACAAAGCCAGGAGCTCCAGGGATACTCACCATGCAAAAGGCAGGCCAAGTTGAGCGTAGCACATCCAAATCCTTGCTCCCTCTTCGTCATTCTGCTCGGAACTCACCACAGCCCAATGCCCGATTTTTGCCTCAGTCTAGGGTTAGGCTTAGGGCTAGGGTTAGGGTTCTGCCTAGGGTTAGGCTTCAGAAAACCACAAAGCCAGGAGCTCCAGGGATACTCACCATGCAAAAGGCAGGCCAAGTTGAGCGTAGCACATCCAAATCCTTGCTCCCTCTTTGTCATTCTGCTCGGAACTCCCCACAGCCCAATGCCCGATTTCTGCCTCAGTCTAGGGTTAGGCTTAGGGCTAGGGTTAGGGTTATGCCTAGGGTTAGGGTTCACAAAACCACAAAGCCAGGAGCTCCAGGGATACTCACCATGCAAAAGGCAGGCCAAGTTGAGCGTAGCATATCCAAATCCTTGCTCCCTCTTTGTCATTCTGTTCGGAACTCACCACAGCCCGATGCCCGATTACTGCCTCAGTCTAGGGTTAGGCTTAGGGCTAGGGTTAGGGTTCTGCCTAGGGTTAGGGTTCACAAAACCACAAAGCCAGGAGCTCCAGGGATACTCACCATGCAAAAGGCAGGCCAAGTTGAGCGTAGCACATCCAAATCCTTGCCCCCTCTTCGTCATTCTGCCTGGAACTCACCACAGCCCAATGCCCGATTACTGGCTCAGTCTAGGTTTAGGCTTACGGCTAGGGTTAGGGTTATGCCTAGGGTTAGGCTTCAGAAAACCACAAAGCCAGGAGCTCCAGGGATACTCACCATGCAAAAGGCAGGCCAAGTTGAGCGTAGCACATCCAAATCCTTGCTCCCTCTTCGTCATTCTGCTCGGAACTCACCACAGCCCAATGCCCGATTTCTGCCTCAGTCTAGGGTTAGGCTTAGGGCTAGGGTTAGGGTTATGCCTAGGGTTAGGGTTCTGCCTAGGGTTAGGGTTCACAAAACAACAAAGCCAGGAGCTCCAGGGATACTCACCATGCAAAAGGCAGGCCAAGTTGAGCGTAGCACATCCAAATCCCCTCTCCCTCTTCTTCATTCTGCTCGGAACTCCCCACAGCCCAATGCCCGATTTCTGCCTCAGTCTAGGGTTAGGCTTAGGGCTAGGGTTAGGGTTATGCCTAGGGTTAGGGTTCACAAAACCACAAAGCCAGGAGCTCCAGGGATACTCACCATGCAAAAGGCAGGCCAAGTTGAGCGTAGCACATCCAAATCCTTGCTCCCTCTTCGTCATTCTGCTCGGAACTCACCACAGCCCAAAGCCCGATTACTGCCTCAGTCTAGGGTTAGGCTTGGGGCTAGGGTTAGGGTTCTGCCTAGGGTTAGGCTTCACAAAACCACAAAGCCAGGAGCTCCAGGGATACTCACCATGCAAAAGGCAGGCCAAGTTGAGCGTAGCACATCCAAATCCTTGCTCCCTCTTCGTCATTCTGCTCGGAACTCCCCACAGCCCAATGCCCGATTTCTGCCTCAGTCTAGGGTTAGGCTTAGGGCTAGGGTTAGGGTTATGCCTAGGGTTAGGCTTCAGAAAACCACAAAGCCAGGAGCTCCAGGGATACTCACCATGCAAAAGGCAGGCCAAGTTGAGCGTAGCACATCCAAATCCTTGCTCCCTCTTCGTCATTCTGCTCGGAACTCACCACAGCCCAATGCCCAATTTCTGCCTCAGTCTAGGGTTAGGCTTAGGGCTAGGGTTAGGGTTATGCCTAGGGTTAGGGTTCTGCCTAGGGTTAGGGTTCACAAAACCACAAAGCCAGGAGCTCCAGGGATACTCACCATGCAAAGGCAGGCCAAGTTGAGCGTAGCACATCCAAATCCTTGCTCCCTCTTCTTCATTCTGCTCGGAACTCCCCACAGCCCTATGCCTGATTTCTGCCTCAGTCTAGGGTTAGGCTTAGGGCTAGGGTTAGGGTTATGCCTAGGGTTAGGCTTCACAAAACCACAAAGCCAGGAGCTCCAGGGATACTCACCATGCAAAAGACAGGCCAAGTTGAGCGTAGCACATCCAAATCCTTGCTCCCTCTTCGTCATTCTGCTCGGAACTCACCACAGCCCAATGCCCGATTTCTGCCTCAGTCTAGGGTTAGGCTTAGGGCTAGGGTTAGGGTTATGCCTAGGGTTAGGGTTCACAAAACCACAAAGCCAGGAGCTCCAGGGATACTCACCATGCAAAAGGCAGGCCAAGTTGAGCGTAGCACATCCAAATCCTTGCTCCCTCTTCGTCATTCTGCTCGGAACTCACCACAGCCCAATGCCCCATTTCTGCCTTAGTCTAGGGTTAGGCTTAGGGCTAGGGTTAGGGTTATGCCTAGGGTTAGGCTTCTGCCTCAGGTTAGGGTTCACAAAACCACAAAGCCAGGAGCTCCAGGGATACTCACCATGCAAAAGGCAGGCCGAGTTGAGCGTAGCACATCCAAATCCTTGCTCCCTCTTCTTCATTCTGCTCGGAACTCACCACAGCCCAATGCCCGATTTCTGCCTCAGTCTAGGGTTAGGCTTAGGGCTAGGGTTAGGGTTATGCCTAGGGTTAGGCTTCAGAAAACCACAAAGCCAGGAGCTCCAGGGATACTCACCATGCAAAAGGCAGGCCAAGTTGAGTGTAGCACATCCAAATCCTTGCTCCCTCTTCGTCATTCTGCTCGGAACTCACCACAGCCCAATGCCCGATTTCTGCCTCAGTCTAGGGTTAGGCTTAGGGCTAGGGTTAGGGTTATGCCTAGGGTTAGGGTTCTGCCTAGGGTTAGGGTTCAGAAAACCACAAAGCCAGGAGCTCCAGGGATACTCACCATGCAAAAGGCAGGCCAAGTTGAGCGTAGCACATCCAAATACTTGCTCCCTCTTCGTCATTCTGCTCGGAACTCACCACAGCCCAATGCCCGATTTCTGCCTCAGTCTAGGGTTAGGCTTAGGGCTAGGGTTAGGGTTATGCCTAGGGTTAGGGTTCTGCCTAGGGTTAGGGTTCACAAAACCACAAAGCCAGGAGCTCCAGGGATACTCACCTTGCAAAAGGCAGGCCAAGTTGAGCGTAGCACATCCAAATCCTTGCTCCCTCTTCGTCATTCTGCTCGGAACTCACCACAGCCCAATGCCCGATTTCTGCCTCAGTCTAGGGTTAGGCTTAGGGCTAGGGTTAGGGTTATGCCTAGGGTTAGGGTTCTGCCTAGGGTTAGGGTTCACAAAACCACAAAGCCAGGAGCTCCAGGGATACTCACCATGCAAAAGGCAGGCCAAGTTGAGCGTAGCACATCCAAATCCTTGCTCCCTCTTCTTCATTCTGCTCGGAACTCCCCACAGCCCAATGCCTGATTTCTGCCTCAGTCTAGGGTTAGGCTTAGGGCTAGGGTTAGGGTTATGCCTAGGGTTAGGCTTCAGAAAACCACAAAGCCAGGAGCTCCAGGGATACTCACCATGCAAAAGGCAGGCCAAGTTGAGCGTAGCACATCCAAATCCTTGCTCCCTCTTCGTCATTCTGCTCGGAACTCACCACAGCCCAATGCCCGATTTCTGCCTCAGTCTAGGGTTAGGCTTAGGGCTAGGGTTAGGGTTATGCCTAGGGTTAGGCTTCACAAAACCACAAAGCCAGGAGCTCCAGGGATACCATGCAAAAGGCAGGCCAAGTTGAGCGTAGCACATCCAAATCCTTGCTCCCTCTTCGTCATTCTGCTCGGAACTCCCCACAGCCCAATGCCCGATTTCTGCCTTAGTCTAGGGTTAGGCTTAGGGCTAGGGTTAGGGTTATGCCTAGGGTTAGGCTTCTGCCTCAGGTTAGGGTTCACAAAACCACAAAGCCAGGAGCTCCAGGGATACTCACCATGCAAAAGGCAGGCCAAGTTGAGCGTAGCACATCCAAATCCTTGCTCCCTCTTCGTCATTCTGCTCGGAACTCCCCACAGCCCAATGCCCGATTTCTGCCTTAGTCTAGGGTTAGGCTTAGGGCTAGGGTTAGGCTTAGGGCTAGGGTTAGGGTTATGCCTCAGGTTAGGGTTCAGAAAACCACAAAGCCAGGAGCTCCAGGGATACCATGCAAAAGGCAGGCCAAGTTGAGCGTAGCACATCCAAATCCTTGCTCCCTCTTCTTCATTCTGCTCGGAACTCACCACAGCCCAATACCCGATTTCTGCCTCAGTCTAGGGTTAGGCTTAGGGCTAGGGTTAGGGTTATGCCTAGGGTTAGGCTTCAGAAAACCACAAAGCCAGGAGCTCCAGGGATACTCACCATGCAAAAGGCAGGCCAAGTTGAGCGTAGCACATCCAAATCCTTGCTCCCTCTTCGTCATTCTGCTCGGAACTCACCACAGCCCAATGCCCGATTTCTGCCTCAGTCTAGGGTTAGGCTTAGGGCTAGGGTTAGGCTTAGGGCTAGGGTTAGGGTTCTGCCTAGGGTTAGGGTTCACAAAACCACAAAGCCAGGAGCTCCAGGGATACTCACCATGCAAAGGCAGGCCAAGTTGAGCGTAGCACATCCAAATCCTTGCTCCCTCTTCTTCATTCTGCTCGGAACTCCCCACAGCCCTATGCCTGATTTCTGCCTCAGTCTAGGGTTAGGCTTAGGGCTAGGGTTAGGGTTATGCCTAGGGTTAGGCTTCACAAAACCACAAAGCCAGGAGCTCCAGGGATACTCACCATGCAAAAGGCAGGCCAAGTTGAGCGTAGCACATCCAAATCCTTGCTCCCTCTTCGTCATTCTGCTCGGAACTCACCACAGCCCAATGCCCCATTTCTGCCTTAGTCTAGGGTTAGGCTTAGGGCTAGGGTTAGGGTTATGCCTAGGGTTAGGCTTCTGCCTCAGGTTAGGGTTCACAAAACCACAAAGCCAGGAGCTCCAGGGATACTCACCATGCAAAAGGCAGGCCGAGTTGAGCGTAGCACATCCAAATCCTTGCTCCCTCTTCTTCATTCTGCTCGGAACTCACCACAGCCCAATGCCCGATTTCTGCCTCAGTCTAGGGTTAGGCTTAGGGCTAGGGTTAGGGTTATGCCTAGGGTTAGGCTTCAGAAAACCACAAAGCCAGGAGCTCCAGGGATACTCACCATGCAAAAGGCAGGCCAAGTTGAGTGTAGCACATCCAAATCCTTGCTCCCTCTTCGTCATTCTGCTCGGAACTCCCCACAGCCCAATGCCCGATTTCTGCCTCAGTCTAGGGTTAGGCTTAGGGCTAGGGTTAGGGTTCTGCCTCAGGTTAGGGTTCAGAAAACCACAAAGCCAGGAGCTCCAGGGATACCATGCAAAAGGCAGGCCAAGTTGAGCGTAGCACATCAAAATCCTTGCTCCCTCTTCTTCATTCTGCTCGGAACTCCCCACAGCCCAATACCCGATTTCTGCCTCAGTCTAGGGTTAGGCTTAGGGCTAGGGTTAGGGTTATGCCTAGGGTTAGGCTTCAGAAAACCACAAAGCCAGGAGCTCCAGGGATACTCACCATGCAAAAGGCAGGCCGAGTTGAGCGTAGTACATCCAAATCCTTGCTCCCTCTTCTTCATTCTGCTCGGAACTCACCACAGCCCAATGCCCGATTTCTGCCTCAGTCTAGGGTTAGGCTTAGGGCTAGGGTTAGGGTTATGCCTAGGGTTAGGGTTCTGCCTAGGGTTAGGGTTCACAAAACCACAAAGCCAGGAGCTCCAGGGATACTCACCATGCAAAAGGCAGGCCAAGTTGAGCGTAGCACATCCAAATCCTTGCTCCCTCTTCGTCATTCTGCTCGGAACTCACCACAGCCCAATGCCCCATTTCTGCCTTAGTCTAGGGTTAGGCTTAGGGCTAGGGTTAGGGTTATGCCTAGGGTTAGGCTTCTGCCTCAGGTTAGGGTTCACAAAACCACAAAGCCAGGAGCTCCAGGGATACTCACCATGCAAAAGGCAGGCCGAGTTGAGCGTAGCACATCCAAATCCTTGCTCCCTCTTCTTCATTCTGCTCGGAACTCACCACAGCCCAATGCCCGATTTCTGCCTCAGTCGAGGGTTAGGCTTAGGGCTAGGGTTAGGGTTATGCCTAGGGTTAGGCTTCAGAAAACCACAAAGCCAGGAGCTCCAGGGATACTCACCATGCAAAAGGCAGGCCAAGTTGAGTGTAGCACATCCAAATCCTTGCTCCCTCTTCGTCATTCTGCTCGGAACTCCCCACAGCCCAATGCCCGATTTCTGCCTCAGTCTAGGGTTAGGCTTAGGGCTAGGGTTAGGGTTCTGCCTCAGGTTAGGGTTCAGAAAACCACAAAGCCAGGAGCTCCAGGGATACCATGCAAAAGGCAGGCCAAGTTGAGCGTAGCACATCAAAATCCTTGCTCCCTCTTCTTCATTCTGCTCGGAACTCCCCACAGCCCAATACCCGATTTCTGCCTCAGTCTAGGGTTAGGCTTAGGGCTAGGGTTAGGGTTATGCCTAGGGTTAGGCTTCAGAAAACCACAAAGCCAGGAGCTCCAGGGATACTCACCATGCAAAAGGCAGGCCGAGTTGAGCGTAGTACATCCAAATCCTTGCTCCCTCTTCGTCATTCTGCTCGGAACTCACCACAGCCCAATGCCCGATTTCTGCCTCAGTCTAGGGTTAGGCTTAGGGCTAGGGTTAGGGTTATGCCTAGGGTTAGGGTTCTGCCTAGGGTTAGGGTTCACAAAACCACAAAGCCAGGAGCTCCAGGGATACTCACCATGCAAAAGGCAGGCCAAGTTGAGCGTAGCACATCCAAATCCTTGCTCCCTCTTCGTCATTCTGCTCGGAACTCACCACAGCCCAATGCCCGATTTCTGCCTCAGTCTAGGGTTAGGCTTAGGGCTAGGGTTAGGGTTATGCCTAGGGTTAGGGTTCTGCCTAGGGTTAGGGTTCACAAAACCACAAAGCCAGGAGCTCCAGGGATACTCACCATGCAAAAGGCAGGCCAAGTTGAGCGTAGCACATCCAAATCCTTGCTCCCTCTTCGTCATTCTGCTCGGAACTCACCACAGCCCAATGCCCGATTTCTGCCTCAGTCTAGGGTTAGGCTTAGGGCTAGGGTTAGGGTTATGCCTAGGGTTAGGGTTCTGCCTAGGGTTAGGGTTCACAAAACCACAAAGCCAGGAGCTCCAGGGATACTCACCATGCAAAAGGCAGGCCAAGTTGAGCGTAGCACATCCAAATCCTTGCTCCCTCTTCTTCATTCTGCTCGGAACTCCCCACAGCCCAATGCCTGATTTCTGCCTCAGTCTAGGGTTAGGCTTAGGGCTAGGGTTAGGGTTATGCCTAGGGTTAGGCTTCAGAAAACCACAAAGCCAGGAGCTCCAGGGATACTCACCATGCAAAAGGCAGGCCAAGTTGAGCGTAGCACATCCAAATCCTTGCTCCCTCTTCGTCATTCTGCTCGGAACTCACCACAGCCCAATGCCCGATTTCTGCCTCAGTCTAGGGTTAGGCTTAGGGCTAGGGTTAGGGTTATGCCTAGGGTTAGGCTTCACAAAACCACAAAGCCAGGAGCTCCAGGGATACCATGCAAAAGGCAGGCCAAGTTGAGCGTAGCACATCCAAATCCTTGCTCCCTCTTCGTCATTCTGCTCGGAACTCCCCACAGCCCAATGCCCGATTTCTGCCTTAGTCTAGGGTTAGGCTTAGGGCTAGGGTTAGGGTTATGCCTAGGGTTAGGCTTCTGCCTCAGGTTAGGGTTCACAAAACCACAAAGCCAGGAGCTCCAGGGATACTCACCATGCAAAAGGCAGGCCAAGTTGAGCGTAGCACATCCAAATCCTTGCTCCCTCTTCGTCATTCTGCTCGGAACTCCCCACAGCCCAATGCCCCATTTCTGCCTTAGTCTAGGGTTAGGCTTAGGGCTAGGGTTAGGCTTAGGGCTAGGGTTAGGGTTATGCCTAGGGTTAGGGTTCAGAAAACCACAAAGCCAGGAGCTCCAGGGATACCATGCAAAAGGCAGGCCAAGTTGAGCGTAGCACATCAAAATCCTTGCTCCCTCTTCTTCATTCTGCTCGGAACTCACCACAGCCCAATACCCGATTTCTGCCTCAGTCTAGGGTTAGGCTTAGGGCTAGGGTTAGGGTTATGCCTAGGGTTAGGCTTCAGAAAACCACAAAGCCAGGAGCTCCAGGGATACTCACCATGCAAAAGGCAGGCCAAGTTGAGCGTAGCACATCCAAATCCTTGCTCCCTCTTCGTCATTCTGCTCGGAACTCACCACAGCCCAATGCCCGATTTCTGCCTCAGTCTAGGGTTAGGCTTAGGGCTAGGGTTAGGCTTAGGGCTAGGGTTAGGCTTCTGCCTAGGGTTAGGGTTCACAAAACCACAAAGCCAGGAGCTCCAGGGATACTCACCATGCAAAGGCAGGCCAAGTTGAGCGTAGCACATCCAAATCCTTGCTCCCTCTTCTTCATTCTGCTCGGAACTCCCCACAGCCCTATGCCTGATTTCTGCCTCAGTCTAGGGTTAGGCTTAGGGCTAGGGTTAGGGTTATGCCTAGGGTTAGGCTTCACAAAACCACAAAGCCAGGAGCTCCAGGGATACTCACCATGCAAAAGGCAGGCCAAGTTGAGCGTAGCACATCCAAATCCTTGCTCCCTCTTCGTCATTCTGCTCGGAACTCACCACAGCCCAATGCCCGATTTCTGCCTCAGTCTAGGGTTAGGCTTAGGGCTAGGGTTAGGGTTATGCCTAAGGTTAGGCTTCACAAAACCACAAAGCCAGGAGCTCCAGGGATACCATGCAAAAGGCAGGCCAAGTTGAGCGTAGCACATCCAAATCCTTGCTCCCTCTTCGTCATTCTGCTCGGAACTCCCCACAGCCCAATGCCCCATTTCTGCCTTAGTCTAGGGTTAGGCTTAGGGCTAGGGTTAGGGTTATGCCTAGGGTTAGGCTTCTGCCTCAGGTTAGGGTTCACAAAACCACAAAGCCAGGAGCTCCAGGGATACTCACCATGCAAAAGGCAGGCCGAGTTGAGCGTAGCACATCCAAATCCTTGCTCCCTCTTCTTCATTCTGCTCGGAACTCACCACAGCCCAATGCCCGATTTCTGCCTCAGTCTAGGGTTAGGCTTAGGGCTAGGGTTAGGGTTATGCCTAGGGTTAGGCTTCAGAAAACCACAAAGCCAGGAGCTCCAGGGATACTCACCATGCAAAAGGCAGGCCAAGTTGAGTGTAGCACATCCAAATCCTTGCTCCCTCTTCGTCATTCTGCTCGGAACTCCCCACAGCCCAATGCCCGATTTCTGCCTCAGTCTAGGGTTAGGCTTAGGGCTAGGGTTAGGGTTCTGCCTCAGGTTAGGGTTCAGAAAACCACAAAGCCAGGAGCTCCAGGGATACCATGCAAAAGGCAGGCCAAGTTGAGCGTAGCACATCAAAATCCTTGCTCCCTCTTCTTCATTCTGCTCGGAACTCCCCACAGCCCAATACCCGATTTCTGCCTCAGTCTAGGGTTAGGCTTAGGGCTAGGGTTAGGGTTATGCCTAGGGTTAGGGTTCAGAAAACCACAAAGCCAGGAGCTCCAGGGATACTCACCATGCAAAAGGCAGGCCGAGTTGAGCGTAGCACATCAAAATCCTTGCTCCCTCTTCTTCATTCTGCTCGGAACTCACCACAGCCCAATGCCCGATTACTGGCTCAGTCTAGGGTTAGGCTTAGGGCTAGGGTTAGGGTTCTGCCTAGGGTTAGGGTTCACAAAACCACAAAGCCAGGAGCTCCAGGGATACTCACCATGCAAAAGGCAGGCCAAGTTGAGCGTAGCACATCCAAATCCTTGCTCCCTCTTCTTCATTCTGCTCGGAACTCCCCACAGCCCAATGCCTGATTTCTGCCTCAGTCTAGGGTTAGGCTTAGGGCTAGGGTTAGGGTTCTGCCTAGGGTTAGGCTTCAGAAAACCACAAAGCCAGGAGCTCCAGGGATACTCACCATGTAAAAGGCAGGCCAAGTTGAGCGTAGCACATCCAAATCCTTGCTCCCTCTTCGTCATTCTGCTCGGAACTCACCACAGCCCAATGCCCGATTTCTGCCTCAGTCTAGGGTTAGGCTTAGGGCTAGGGTTAGGGTTATGCCTAGGGTTAGGGTTCTGCCTAGGGTTAGGGTTCACAAAACCACAAAGCCAGGAGCTCCAGGGATACTCACCATGCAAAAGGCAGGCCAAGTTGAGCGTAGCACATCCAAATCCTTGCTCCCTCTTCTTCATTCTGCTCGGAACTCCCCACAGCCCAATGCCTGATTTCTGCCTCAGTCTAGGGTTAGGCTTAGGGCTAGGGTTAGGGTTATGCCTAGGGTTAGGCTTCAGAAAACCACAAAGCCAGGAGCTCCAGGGATACTCACCATGCAAAAGGCAGGCCAAGTTGAGCGTAGCACATCCAAATCCTTGCTCCCTCTTCGTCATTCTGCTCGGAACTCACCACAACCCAATGCCCGATTTCTGCCTCAGTCTAGGGTTAGGCTTAGGGCTAGGGTTAGGGTTATGCCTAGGGTTAGGCTTCACAAAACCACAAAGCCAGGAGCTCCAGGGATACCATGCAAAAGGCAGGCCAAGTTGAGCGTAGCACATCCAAATCCTTGCTCCCTCTTCGTCATTCTGCTCGGAACTCCCCACAGCCCAATGCCCGATTTCTGCCTTAGTCTAGGGTTAGGCTTAGGGCTAGGGTTAGGGTTATGCCTAGGGTTAGGCTTCTGCCTCAGGTTAGGGTTCACAAAACCACAAAGCCAGGAGCTCCAGGGATACTCACCATGCAAAAGGCAGGCCAAGTTGAGCGTAGCACATCCAAATCCTTGCTCCCTCTTCGTCATTCTGCTCGGAACTCACCACAGCCCAATGCCCGATTTTTGCCTCAGTCTAGGGTTAGGCTTAGGGCTAGGGTTAGGGTTCTGCCTAGGGTTAGGCTTCAGAAAACCACAAAGCCAGGAGCTCCAGGGATACTCACCATGCAAAAGGCAGGCCAAGTTGAGCGTAGCACATCCAAATCCTTGCTCCCTCTTTGTCATTCTGCTCGGAACTCCCCACAGCCCAATGCCCGATTTCTGCCTCAGTCTAGGGTTAGGCTTAGGGCTAGGGTTAGGGTTATGCCTAGGGTTAGGGTTCACAAAACCACAAAGCCAGGAGCTCCAGGGATACTCACCATGCAAAAGGCAGGCCAAGTTGAGCGTAGCATATCCAAATCCTTGCTCCCTCTTTGTCATTCTGTTCGGAACTCACCACAGCCCAATGCCCGATTACTGCCTCAGTCTAGGGTTAGGCTTAGGGCTAGGGTTAGGGTTCTGCCTAGGGTTAGGGTTCACAAAACCACAAAGCCAGGAGCTCCAGGGATACTCACCATGCAAAAGGCAGGCCAAGTTGAGCGTAGCACATCCAAATCCTTGCCCCCTCTTCGTCATTCTGCCTGGAACTCACCACAGCCCAATGCCCGATTACTGGCTCAGTCTAGGGTTAGGCTTACGGCTAGGGTTAGGGTTATGCCTAGGGTTAGGCTTCAGAAAACCACAAAGCCAGGAGCTCCAGGGATACTCACCATGCAAAAGGCAGGCCAAGTTGAGCGTAGCACATCCAAATCCTTGCTCCCTCTTCGTCATTCTGCTCGGAACTCACCACAGCCCAATGCCCGATTTCTGCCTCAGTCTAGGGTTAGGCTTAGGGCTAGGGTTAGGGTTATGCCTAGGGTTAGGGTTCTGCCTAGGGTTAGGGTTCACAAAACAACAAAGCCAGGAGCTCCAGGGATACTCACCATGCAAAAGGCAGGCCAAGTTGAGCGTAGCACATCCAAATCCCCTCTCCCTCTTCTTCATTCTGCTCGGAACTCCCCACAGCCCAATGCCCGATTTCTGCCTCAGTCTAGGGTTAGGCTTAGGGCTAGGGTTAGGGTTATGCCTAGGGTTAGGGTTCACAAAACCACAAAGCCAGGAGCTCCAGGGATACTCACCATGCAAAAGGCAGGCCAAGTTGAGCGTAGCACATCCAAATCCTTGCTCCCTCTTCGTCATTCTGCTCGGAACTCACCACAGCCCAAAGCCCGATTACTGCCTCAGTCTAGGGTTAGGCTTGGGGCTAGGGTTAGGGTTCTGCCTAGGGTTAGGGTTCACAAAACCACAAAGCCAGGAGCTCCAGGGATACTCACCATGCAAAAGGCAGGCCAAGTTGAGCGTAGCACATCCAAATCCTTGCTCCCTCTTCGTCATTCTGCTCGGAACTCCCCACAGCCCAATGCCCGATTTCTGCCTCAGTCTAGGGTTAGGCTTAGGGCTAGGGTTAGGGTTATGCCTAGGGTTAGGCTTCAGAAAACCACAAAGCCAGGAGCTCCAGGGATACTCACCATGCAAAAGGCAGGCCAAGTTGAGCGTAGCACATCCAAATCCTTGCTCCCTCTTTGTCATTCTGCTCGGAACTCCCCACAGCCCAATGCCTGATTTCTGCCTTAGTCTAGGGTTAGGCTTAGGGCTAGGGTTAGGCTTAGGGCTAGGGTTAGGGTTATGCCTAGGGTTAGGGTTCAGAAAACCACAAAGCCAGGAGCTCCAGGGATACCATGCAAAAGGCAGGCCAAGTTGAGCGTAGCACATCAAAATCCTTGCTCCCTCTTCTTCATTCTGCTCGGAACTCACCACAGCCCAATACCCGATTTCTGCCTCAGTCTAGGGTTAGGCTTAGGGCTAGGGTTAGGGTTATGCCTAGGGTTAGGCTTCAGAAAACCACAAAGCCAGGAGCTCCAGGGATACTCACCATGCAAAAGGCAGGCCAAGTTGAGCGTAGCACATCCAAATCCTTGCTCCCTCTTCGTCATTCTGCTCGGAACTCACCACAGCCCAATGCCCGATTTCTGCCTCAGTCTAGGGTTAGGCTTAGGGCTAGGGTTAGGCTTAGGGCTAGGGTTAGGCTTCTGCCTAGGGTTAGGGTTCACAAAACCACAAAGCCAGGAGCTCCAGGGATACTCACCATGCAAAGGCAGGCCAAGTTGAGCGTAGCACATCCAAATCCTTGCTCCCTCTTCTTCATTCTGCTCGGAACTCCCCACAGCCCTATGCCTGATTTCTGCCTCAGTCTAGGGTTAGGCTTAGGGCTAGGGTTAGGGTTATGCCTAGGGTTAGGCTTCACAAAACCACAAAGCCAGGAGCTCCAGGGATACTCACCATGCAAAAGGCAGGCCAAGTTGAGCGTAGCACATCCAAATCCTTGCTCCCTCTTCGTCATTCTGCTCGGAACTCACCACAGCCCAATGCCCGATTTCTGCCTCAGTCTAGGGTTAGGCTTAGGGCTAGGGTTAGGGTTATGCCTAAGGTTAGGCTTCACAAAACCACAAAGCCAGGAGCTCCAGGGATACCATGCAAAAGGCAGGCCAAGTTGAGCGTAGCACATCCAAATCCTTGCTCCCTCTTCGTCATTCTGCTCGGAACTCCCCACAGCCCAATGCCCCATTTCTGCCTTAGTCTAGGGTTAGGCTTAGGGCTAGGGTTAGGGTTATGCCTAGGGTTAGGCTTCTGCCTCAGGTTAGGGTTCACAAAACCACAAAGCCAGGAGCTCCAGGGATACTCACCATGCAAAAGGCAGGCCGAGTTGAGCGTAGCACATCCAAATCCTTGCTCCCTCTTCTTCATTCTGCTCGGAACTCACCACAGCCCAATGCCCGATTTCTGCCTCAGTCTAGGGTTAGGCTTAGGGCTAGGGTTAGGGTTATGCCTAGGGTTAGGCTTCAGAAAACCACAAAGCCAGGAGCTCCAGGGATACTCACCATGCAAAAGGCAGGCCAAGTTGAGTGTAGCACATCCAAATCCTTGCTCCCTCTTCGTCATTCTGCTCGGAACTCCCCACAGCCCAATGCCCGATTTCTGCCTCAGTCTAGGGTTAGGCTTAGGGCTAGGGTTAGGGTTCTGCCTCAGGTTAGGGTTCAGAAAACCACAAAGCCAGGAGCTCCAGGGATACCATGCAAAAGGCAGGCCAAGTTGAGCGTAGCACATCAAAATCCTTGCTCCCTCTTCTTCATTCTGCTCGGAACTCCCCACAGCCCAATACCCGATTTCTGCCTCAGTCTAGGGTTAGGCTTAGGGCTAGGGTTAGGGTTATGCCTAGGGTTAGGGTTCAGAAAACCACAAAGCCAGGAGCTCCAGGGATACTCACCATGCAAAAGGCAGGCCGAGTTGAGCGTAGCACATCAAAATCCTTGCTCCCTCTTCTTCATTCTGCTCGGAACTCACCACAGCCCAATGCCCGATTACTGGCTCAGTCTAGGGTTAGGCTTAGGGCTAGGGTTAGGGTTCTGCCTAGGGTTAGGGTTCACAAAACCACAAAGCCAGGAGCTCCAGGGATACTCACCATGCAAAAGGCAGGCCAAGTTGAGCGTAGCACATCCAAATCCTTGCTCCCTCTTCTTCATTCTGCTCGGAACTCCCCACAGCCCAATGCCTGATTTCTGCCTCAGTCTAGGGTTAGGCTTAGGGCTAGGGTTAGGGTTCTGCCTAGGGTTAGGCTTCAGAAAACCACAAAGCCAGGAGCTCCAGGGATACTCACCATGTAAAAGGCAGGCCAAGTTGAGCGTAGCACATCCAAATCCTTGCTCCCTCTTCGTCATTCTGCTCGGAACTCACCACAGCCCAATGCCCGATTTCTGCCTCAGTCTAGGGTTAGGCTTAGGGCTAGGGTTAGGGTTATGCCTAGGGTTAGGGTTCTGCCTAGGGTTAGGGTTCACAAAACCACAAAGCCAGGAGCTCCAGGGATACTCACCATGCAAAAGGCAGGCCAAGTTGAGCGTAGCACATCCAAATCCTTGCTCCCTCTTCTTCATTCTGCTCGGAACTCCCCACAGCCCAATGCCTGATTTCTGCCTCAGTCTAGGGTTAGGCTTAGGGCTAGGGTTAGGGTTATGCCTAGGGTTAGGCTTCAGAAAACCACAAAGCCAGGAGCTCCAGGGATACTCACCATGCAAAAGGCAGGCCAAGTTGAGCGTAGCACATCCAAATCCTTGCTCCCTCTTCGTCATTCTGCTCGGAACTCACCACAACCCAATGCCCGATTTCTGCCTCAGTCTAGGGTTAGGCTTAGGGCTAGGGTTAGGGTTATGCCTAGGGTTAGGCTTCACAAAACCACAAAGCCAGGAGCTCCAGGGATACCATGCAAAAGGCAGGCCAAGTTGAGCGTAGCACATCCAAATCCTTGCTCCCTCTTCGTCATTCTGCTCGGAACTCCCCACAGCCCAATGCCCGATTTCTGCCTTAGTCTAGGGTTAGGCTTAGGGCTAGGGTTAGGGTTATGCCTAGGGTTAGGCTTCTGCCTCAGGTTAGGGTTCACAAAACCACAAAGCCAGGAGCTCCAGGGATACTCACCATGCAAAAGGCAGGCCAAGTTGAGCGTAGCACATCCAAATCCTTGCTCCCTCTTCGTCATTCTGCTCGGAACTCACCACAGCCCAATGCCCGATTTTTGCCTCAGTCTAGGGTTAGGCTTAGGGCTAGGGTTAGGGTTCTGCCTAGGGTTAGGCTTCAGAAAACCACAAAGCCAGGAGCTCCAGGGATACTCACCATGCAAAAGGCAGGCCAAGTTGAGCGTAGCACATCCAAATCCTTGCTCCCTCTTTGTCATTCTGCTCGGAACTCCCCACAGCCCAATGCCCGATTTCTGCCTCAGTCTAGGGTTAGGCTTAGGGCTAGGGTTAGGGTTATGCCTAGGGTTAGGGTTCACAAAACCACAAAGCCAGGAGCTCCAGGGATACTCACCATGCAAAAGGCAGGCCAAGTTGAGCGTAGCATATCCAAATCCTTGCTCCCTCTTTGTCATTCTGTTCGGAACTCACCACAGCCCAATGCCCGATTACTGCCTCAGTCTAGGGTTAGGCTTAGGGCTAGGGTTAGGGTTCTGCCTAGGGTTAGGGTTCACAAAACCACAAAGCCAGGAGCTCCAGGGATACTCACCATGCAAAAGGCAGGCCAAGTTGAGCGTAGCACATCCAAATCCTTGCCCCCTCTTCGTCATTCTGCCTGGAACTCACCACAGCCCAATGCCCGATTACTGGCTCAGTCTAGGGTTAGGCTTACGGCTAGGGTTAGGGTTATGCCTAGGGTTAGGCTTCAGAAAACCACAAAGCCAGGAGCTCCAGGGATACTCACCATGCAAAAGGCAGGCCAAGTTGAGCGTAGCACATCCAAATCCTTGCTCCCTCTTCGTCATTCTGCTCGGAACTCACCACAGCCCAATGCCCGATTTCTGCCTCAGTCTAGGGTTAGGCTTAGGGCTAGGGTTAGGGTTATGCCTAGGGTTAGGGTTCTGCCTAGGGTTAGGGTTCACAAAACAACAAAGCCAGGAGCTCCAGGGATACTCACCATGCAAAAGGCAGGCCAAGTTGAGCGTAGCACATCCAAATCCCCTCTCCCTCTTCTTCATTCTGCTCGGAACTCCCCACAGCCCAATGCCCGATTTCTGCCTCAGTCTAGGGTTAGGCTTAGGGCTAGGGTTAGGGTTATGCCTAGGGTTAGGGTTCACAAAACCACAAAGCCAGGAGCTCCAGGGATACTCACCATGCAAAAGGCAGGCCAAGTTGAGCGTAGCACATCCAAATCCTTGCTCCCTCTTCGTCATTCTGCTCGGAACTCACCACAGCCCAAAGCCCGATTACTGCCTCAGTCTAGGGTTAGGCTTGGGGCTAGGGTTAGGGTTCTGCCTAGGGTTAGGGTTCACAAAACCACAAAGCCAGGAGCTCCAGGGATACTCACCATGCAAAAGGCAGGCCAAGTTGAGCGTAGCACATCCAAATCCTTGCTCCCTCTTCGTCATTCTGCTCGGAACTCCCCACAGCCCAATGCCCGATTTCTGCCTCAGTCTAGGGTTAGGCTTAGGGCTAGGGTTAGGGTTATGCCTAGGGTTAGGCTTCAGAAAACCACAAAGCCAGGAGCTCCAGGGATACTCACCATGCAAAAGGCAGGCCAAGTTGAGCGTAGCACATCCAAATCCTTGCTCCCTCTTCGTCATTCTGCTCGGAACTCACCACAGCCCAATGCCCAATTTCTGCCTCAGTCTAGGGTTAGGCTTAGGGCTAGGGTTAGGGTTATGCCTAGGGTTAGGGTTCTGCCTAGGGTTAGGGTTCACAAAACCACAAAGCCAGGAGCTCCAGGGATACTCACCATGCAAAGGCAGGCCAAGTTGAGCGTAGCACATCCAAATCCTTGCTCCCTCTTCTTCATTCTGCTCGGAACTCCCCACAGCCCTATGCCTGATTTCTGCCTCAGTCTAGGGTTAGGCTTAGGGCTAGGGTTAGGGTTATGCCTAGGGTTAGGCTTCACAAAACCACAAAGCCAGGAGCTCCAGGGATACTCACCATGCAAAAGACAGGCCAAGTTGAGCGTAGCACATCCAAATCCTTGCTCCCTCTTCGTCATTCTGCTCGGAACTCACCACAGCCCAATGCCCGATTTCTGCCTCAGTCTAGGGTTAGGCTTAGGGCTAGGGTTAGGGTTCTGCCTAGGGTTAGGGTTCACAAAACCACAAAGCCAGGAGCTCCAGGGATACTCACCATGCAAAAGGCAGGCCAAGTTGAGCGTAGCACATCCAAATCCTTGCTCCCTCTTCGTCATTCTGCTCGGAACTCACCACAGCCCAATGCCCCATTTCTGCCTTAGTCTAGGGTTAGGCTTAGGGCTAGGGTTAGGGTTATGCCTAGGGTTAGGCTTCTGCCTCAGGTTAGGGTTCACAAAACCACAAAGCCAGGAGCTCCAGGGATACTCACCATGCAAAAGGCAGGCCGAGTTGAGCGTAGCACATCCAAATCCTTGCTCCCTCTTCTTCATTCTGCTCGGAACTCACCACAGCCCAATGCCCGATTTCTGCCTCAGTCTAGGGTTAGGCTTAGGGCTAGGGTTAGGGTTATGCCTAGGGTTAGGCTTCAGAAAACCACAAAGCCAGGAGCTCCAGGGATACTCACCATGCAAAAGGCAGGCCAAGTTGAGTGTAGCACATCCAAATCCTTGCTCCCTCTTCGTCATTCTGCTCGGAACTCACCACAGCCCAATGCCCGATTTCTGCCTCAGTCTAGGGTTAGGCTTAGGGCTAGGGTTAGGGTTATGCCTAGGGTTAGGGTTCTGCCTAGGGTTAGGGTTCACAAAACCACAAAGCCAGGAGCTCCAGGGATACTCACCATGCAAAAGGCAGGCCAAGTTGAGCGTAGCACATCCAAATCCTTGCTCCCTCTTCGTCATTCTGCTCGGAACTCACCACAGCCCAATGCCCGATTTCTGCCTCAGTCTAGGGTTAGGCTTAGGGCTAGGGTTAGGGTTATGCCTAGGGTTAGGGTTCTGCCTAGGGTTAGGGTTCACAAAACCACAAAGCCAGGAGCTCCAGGGATACTCACCTTGCAAAAGGCAGGCCAAGTTGAGCGTAGCACATCCAAATCCTTGCTCCCTCTTCGTCATTCTGCTCGGAACTCACCACAGCCCAATGCCCGATTTCTGCCTCAGTCTAGGGTTAGGCTTAGGGCTAGGGTTAGGGTTATGCCTAGGGTTAGGCTTCTGCCTAGGGTTAGGGTTCACAAAACCACAAAGCCAGGAGCTCCAGGGATACTCACCATGCAAAAGGCAGGCCAAGTTGAGCGTAGCACATCCAAATCCTTGCTCCCTCTTCTTCATTCTGCTCGGAACTCCCCACAGCCCAATGCCTGATTTCTGCCTCAGTCTAGGGTTAGGCTTAGGGCTAGGGTTAGGGTTATGCCTAGGGTTAGGCTTCAGAAAACCACAAAGCCAGGAGCTCCAGGGATACTCACCATGCAAAAGGCAGGCCAAGTTGAGCGTAGCACATCCAAATCCTTGCTCCCTCTTCGTCATTCTGCTCGGAACTCACCACAGCCCAATGCCCGATTTCTGCCTCAGTCTAGGGTTAGGCTTAGGGCTAGGGTTAGGGTTATGCCTAGGGTTAGGCTTCACAAAACCACAAAGCCAGGAGCTCCAGGGATACCATGCAAAAGGCAGGCCAAGTTGAGCGTAGCACATCCAAATCCTTGCTCCCTCTTCGTCATTCTGCTCGGAACTCCCCACAGCCCAATGCCCGATTTCTGCCTTAGTCTAGGGTTAGGCTTAGGGCTAGGGTTAGGGTTATGCCTAGGGTTAGGCTTCTGCCTCAGGTTAGGGTTCACAAAACCACAAAGCCAGGAGCTCCAGGGATACTCACCATGCAAAAGGCAGGCCAAGTTGAGCGTAGCACATCCAAATCCTTGCTCCCTCTTCGTCATTCTGCTCGGAACTCCCCACAGCCCAATGCCCGATTTCTGCCTTAGTCTAGGGTTAGGCTTAGGGCTAGGGTTAGGCTTAGGGCTAGGGTTAGGGTTATGCCTCAGGTTAGGGTTCAGAAAACCACAAAGCCAGGAGCTCCAGGGATACCATGCAAACGGCAGGCCAAGTTGAGCGTAGCACATCCAAATCCTTGCTCCCTCTTCTTCATTCTGCTCGGAACTCACCACAGCCCAATACCCGATTTCTGCCTCAGTCTAGGGTTAGGCTTAGGGCTAGGGTTAGGGTTATGCCTAGGGTTAGGCTTCAGAAAACCACAAAGCCAGGAGCTCCAGGGATACTCACCATGCAAAAGGCAGGCCAAGTTGAGCGTAGCACATCCAAATCCTTGCTCCCTCTTCGTCATTCTGCTCGGAACTCACCACAGCCCAATGCCCGATTTCTGCCTCAGTCTAGGGTTAGGCTTAGGGCTAGGGTTAGGCTTAGGGCTAGGGTTAGGGTTCTGCCTAGGGTTAGGGTTCACAAAACCACAAAGCCAGGAGCTCCAGGGATACTCACCATGCAAAGGCAGGCCAAGTTGAGCGTAGCACATCCAAATCCTTGCTCCCTCTTCTTCATTCTGCTCGGAACTCCCCACAGCCCTATGCCTGATTTCTGCCTCAGTCTAGGGTTAGGCTTAGGGCTAGGGTTAGGGTTATGCCTAGGGTTAGGCTTCACAAAACCACAAAGCCAGGAGCTCCAGGGATACTCACCATGCAAAAGGCAGGCCAAGTTGAGCGTAGCACATCCAAATCCTTGCTCCCTCTTCGTCATTCTGCTCGGAACTCACCACAGCCCAATGCCCCATTTCTGCCTTAGTCTAGGGTTAGGCTTAGGGCTAGGGTTAGGGTTATGCCTAGGGTTAGGCTTCTGCCTCAGGTTAGGGTTCACAAAACCACAAAGCCAGGAGCTCCAGGGATACTCACCATGCAAAAGGCAGGCCGAGTTGAGCGTAGCACATCCAAATCCTTGCTCCCTCTTCTTCATTCTGCTCGGAACTCACCACAGCCCAATGCCCGATTTCTGCCTCAGTCTAGGGTTAGGCTTAGGGCTAGGGTTAGGGTTATGCCTAGGGTTAGGCTTCAGAAAACCACAAAGCCAGGAGCTCCAGGGATACTCACCATGCAAAAGGCAGGCCAAGTTGAGTGTAGCACATCCAAATCCTTGCTCCCTCTTCGTCATTCTGCTCGGAACTCCCCACAGCCCAATGCCCGATTTCTGCCTCAGTCTAGGGTTAGGCTTAGGGCTAGGGTTAGGGTTCTGCCTCAGGTTAGGGTTCAGAAAACCACAAAGCCAGGAGCTCCAGGGATACCATGCAAAAGGCAGGCCAAGTTGAGCGTAGCACATCAAAATCCTTGCTCCCTCTTCTTCATTCTGCTCGGAACTCCCCACAGCCCAATACCCGATTTCTGCCTCAGTCTAGGGTTAGGCTTAGGGCTAGGGTTAGGGTTATGCCTAGGGTTAGGCTTCAGAAAACCACAAAGCCAGGAGCTCCAGGGATACTCACCATGCAAAAGGCAGGCCGAGTTGAGCGTAGTACATCCAAATCCTTGCTCCCTCTTCTTCATTCTGCTCGGAACTCACCACAGCCCAATGCCCGATTTCTGCCTCAGTCTAGGGTTAGGCTTAGGGCTAGGGTTAGGGTTATGCCTAGGGTTAGGGTTCTGCCTAGGGTTAGGGTTCACAAAACCACAAAGCCAGGAGCTCCAGGGATACTCACCATGCAAAAGGCAGGCCAAGTTGAGCGTAGCACATCCAAATCCTTGCTCCCTCTTCGTCATTCTGCTCGGAACTCACCACAGCCCAATGCCCCATTTCTGCCTTAGTCTAGGGTTAGGCTTAGGGCTAGGGTTAGGGTTATGCCTAGGGTTAGGCTTCTGCCTCAGGTTAGGGTTCACAAAACCACAAAGCCAGGAGCTCCAGGGATACTCACCATGCAAAAGGCAGGCCGAGTTGAGCGTAGCACATCCAAATCCTTGCTCCCTCTTCTTCATTCTGCTCGGAACTCACCACAGCCCAATGCCCGATTTCTGCCTCAGTCGAGGGTTAGGCTTAGGGCTAGGGTTAGGGTTATGCCTAGGGTTAGGCTTCAGAAAACCACAAAGCCAGGAGCTCCAGGGATACTCACCATGCAAAAGGCAGGCCAAGTTGAGCGTAGCACATCCAAATCCTTGCTCCCTCTTCGTCATTCTGCTCGGAACTCACCACAGCCCAATGCCCGATTTCTGCCTCAGTCTAGGGTTAGGCTTAGGGCTAGGGTTAGGGTTCTGCCTCAGGTTAGGGTTCAGAAAACCACAAAGCCAGGAGCTCCAGGGATACCATGCAAAAGGCAGGCCAAGTTGAGCGTAGCACATCAAAATCCTTGCTCCCTCTTCTTCATTCTGCTCGGAACTCCCCACAGCCCAATACCCGATTTCTGCCTCAGTCTAGGGTTAGGCTTAGGGCTAGGGTTAGGGTTATGCCTAGGGTTAGGCTTCAGAAAACCACAAAGCCAGGAGCTCCAGGGATACTCACCATGCAAAAGGCAGGCCGAGTTGAGCGTAGTACATCCAAATCCTTGCTCCCTCTTCGTCATTCTGCTCGGAACTCACCACAGCCCAATGCCCGATTTCTGCCTCAGTCTAGGGTTAGGCTTAGGGCTAGGGTTAGGGTTATGCCTAGGGTTAGGGTTCTGCCTAGGGTTAGGGTTCACAAAACCACAAAGCCAGGAGCTCCAGGGATACTCACCATGCAAAAGGCAGGCCAAGTTGAGCGTAGCACATCCAAATCCTTGCTCCCTCTTCGTCATTCTGCTCGGAACTCACCACAGCCCAATGCCCGATTTCTGCCTCAGTCTAGGGTTAGGCTTAGGGCTAGGGTTAGGGTTATGCCTAGGGTTAGGGTTCTGCCTAGGGTTAGGGTTCACAAAACCACAAAGCCAGGAGCTCCAGGGATACTCACCATGCAAAAGGCAGGCCAAGTTGAGCGTAGCACATCCAAATCCTTGCTCCCTCTTCGTCATTCTGCTCGGAACTCACCACAGCCCAATGCCCGATTTCTGCCTCAGTCTAGGGTTAGGCTTAGGGCTAGGGTTAGGGTTATGCCTAGGGTTAGGGTTCTGCCTAGGGTTAGGGTTCACAAAACCACAAAGCCAGGAGCTCCAGGGATACTCACCATGCAAAAGGCAGGCCAAGTTGAGCGTAGCACATCCAAATCCTTGCTCCCTCTTCTTCATTCTGCTCGGAACTCCCCACAGCCCAATGCCTGATTTCTGCCTCAGTCTAGGGTTAGGCTTAGGGCTAGGGTTAGGGTTATGCCTAGGGTTAGGCTTCAGAAAACCACAAAGCCAGGAGCTCCAGGGATACTCACCATGCAAAAGGCAGGCCAAGTTGAGCGTAGCACATCCAAATCCTTGCTCCCTCTTCGTCATTCTGCTCGGAACTCACCACAGCCCAATGCCCGATTTCTGCCTCAGTCTAGGGTTAGGCTTAGGGCTAGGGTTAGGGTTATGCCTAGGGTTAGGCTTCACAAAACCACAAAGCCAGGAGCTCCAGGGATACCATGCAAAAGGCAGGCCAAGTTGAGCGTAGCACATCCAAATCCTTGCTCCCTCTTCGTCATTCTGCTCGGAACTCCCCACAGCCCAATGCCCGATTTCTGCCTTAGTCTAGGGTTAGGCTTAGGGCTAGGGTTAGGGTTATGCCTAGGGTTAGGCTTCTGCCTCAGGTTAGGGTTCACAAAACCACAAAGCCAGGAGCTCCAGGGATACTCACCATGCAAAAGGCAGGCCAAGTTGAGCGTAGCACATCCAAATCCTTGCTCCCTCTTCGTCATTCTGCTCGGAACTCCCCACAGCCCAATGCCTGATTTCTGCCTTAGTCTAGGGTTAGGCTTAGGGCTAGGGTTAGGCTTAGGGCTAGGGTTAGGGTTATGCCTAGGGTTAGGGTTCAGAAAACCACAAAGCCAGGAGCTCCAGGGATACCATGCAAAAGGCAGGCCAAGTTGAGCGTAGCACATCAAAATCCTTGCTCCCTCTTCTTCATTCTGCTCGGAACTCACCACAGCCCAATACCCGATTTCTGCCTCAGTCTAGGGTTAGGCTTAGGGCTAGGGTTAGGGTTATGCCTAGGGTTAGGCTTCAGAAAACCACAAAGCCAGGAGCTCCAGGGATACTCACCATGCAAAAGGCAGGCCAAGTTGAGCGTAGCACATCCAAATCCTTGCTCCCTCTTCGTCATTCTGCTCGGAACTCACCACAGCCCAATGCCCGATTTCTGCCTCAGTCTAGGGTTAGGCTTAGGGCTAGGGTTAGGCTTAGGGCTAGGGTTAGGCTTCTGCCTAGGGTTAGGGTTCACAAAACCACAAAGCCAGGAGCTCCAGGGATACTCACCATGCAAAGGCAGGCCAAGTTGAGCGTAGCACATCCAAATCCTTGCTCCCTCTTCTTCATTCTGCTCGGAACTCCCCACAGCCCTATGCCTGATTTCTGCCTCAGTCTAGGGTTAGGCTTAGGGCTAGGGTTAGGGTTATGCCTAGGGTTAGGCTTCACAAAACCACAAAGCCAGGAGCTCCAGGGATACTCACCATGCAAAAGGCAGGCCAAGTTGAGCGTAGCACATCCAAATCCTTGCTCCCTCTTCGTCATTCTGCTCGGAACTCACCACAGCCCAATGCCCGATTTCTGCCTCAGTCTAGGGTTAGGCTTAGGGCTAGGGTTAGGGTTATGCCTAAGGTTAGGCTTCACAAAACCACAAAGCCAGGAGCTCCAGGGATACCATGCAAAAGGCAGGCCAAGTTGAGCGTAGCACATCCAAATCCTTGCTCCCTCTTCGTCATTCTGCTCGGAACTCCCCACAGCCCAATGCCCCAGTTCTGCCTTAGTCTAGGGTTAGGCTTAGGGCTAGGGTTAGGGTTATGCCTAGGGTTAGGCTTCTGCCTCAGGTTAGGGTTCACAAAACCACAAAGCCAGGAGCTCCAGGGATACTCACCATGCAAAAGGCAGGCCGAGTTGAGCGTAGCACATCCAAATCCTTGCTCCCTCTTCTTCATTCTGCTCGGAACTCACCACAGCCCAATGCCCGATTTCTGCCTCAGTCTAGGGTTAGGCTTAGGGCTAGGGTTAGGGTTATGCCTAGGGTTAGGCTTCAGAAAACCACAAAGCCAGGAGCTCCAGGGATACTCACCATGCAAAAGGCAGGCCAAGTTGAGTGTAGCACATCCAAATCCTTGCTCCCTCTTCGTCATTCTGCTCGGAACTCCCCACAGCCCAATGCCCGATTTCTGCCTCAGTCTAGGGTTAGGCTTAGGGCTAGGGTTAGGGTTCTGCCTCAGGTTAGGGTTCAGAAAACCACAAAGCCAGGAGCTCCAGGGATACCATGCAAAAGGCAGGCCAAGTTGAGCGTAGCACATCAAAATCCTTGCTCCCTCTTCTTCATTCTGCTCGGAACTCCCCACAGCCCAATGCCTGATTTCTGCCTCAGTCTAGGGTTAGGCTTAGGGCTAGGGTTAGGGTTATGCCTAGGGTTAGGCTTCAGAAAACCACAAAGCCAGGAGCTCCAGGGATACTCACCATGCAAAAGGCAGGCCGAGTTGAGCGTAGTACATCCAAATCCTTGCTCCCTCTTCTTCATTCTGCTCGGAACTCACCACAGCCCAATGCCTGATTTCTGCCTCAGTCTAGGGTTAGGCTTAGGGCTAGGGTTAGGGTTATGCCTAGGGTTAGGGTTATGCCTAGGGTTAGGGTTCACAAAACCACAAAGCCAGGAGCTCCAGGGATACTCACCATGCAAAAGGCAGGCCAAGTTGAGCGTAGCACATCCAAATCCTTGCTCCCTCTTCGTCATTCTGCTCGGAACTCCCCACAGCCCAATGCCCGATTTCTGCCTCAGTCTAGGGTTAGGCTTAGGGCTAGGGTTAGGGTTATGCCTAGGGTTAGGGTTCTGCCTAGGGTTAGCGTTCACAAAACCACAAAGCCAGGAGCTCCAGGGATACTCACCATGCAAAAGGCAGGCCAAGTTGAGCGTAGCACATCCAAATCCTTGCTCCCTCTTCGTCATTCTGCTCGGAACTCACCACAGCCCAATGCCCGATTTCTGCCTCAGTCTAGGGTTAGGCTTAGGGCTAGGGTTAGGGTTATGCCTAGGGTTAGGGTTCTGCCTAGGGTTAGGGTTCACAAAACCACAAAGCCAGGAGCTCCAGGGATACTCACCATGCAAAAGGCAGGCCAAGTTGAGCGTAGCACATCCAAATCCTTGCTCCCTCTTCGTCATTCTGCTCGGAACTCCCCACAGCCCAATGCCTGATTTCTGCCTCAGTCTAGGGTTAGGCTTAGGGCTAGGGTTAGGGTTATGCCTACGGTTAGGCTTCAGAAAACCACAAAGCCAGGAGCTCCAGGGATACTCACCATGCAAAAGGCAGGCCAAGTTGAGCGTAGCACATCCAAATCCTTGCTCCCTCTTCGTCATTCTGCTCGGAACTCACCACAGCCCAATGCCCGATTTCTGCCTCAGTCTAGGGTTAGGCTTAGGGCTAGGGTTAGGGTTATGCCTAGGGTTAGGCTTCACAAAACCACAAAGCCAGGAGCTCCAGGGATACCATGCAAAAGGCAGGCCAAGTTGAGCGTAGCACATCCAAATCCTTGCTCCCTCTTCGTCATTCTGCTCGGAACTCCCCACAGCCCAATGCCCGATTTCTGCCTTAGTCTAGGGTTAGGCTTAGGGCTAGGGTTAGGGTTATGCCTAGGGTTAGGCTTCTGCCTCAGGTTAGGGTTCACAAAACCACAAAGCCAGGAGCTCCAGGGATACTCACCATGCAAAAGGCAGGCCAAGTTGAGCGTAGCACATCCAAATCCTTGCTCCCTCTTCGTCATTCTGCTCGGAACTCCCCACAGCCCAATGCCCGATTTCTGCCTTAGTCTAGGGTTAGGCTTAGGGCTAGGGTTAGGCTTAGGGCTAGGGTTAGGGTTATGCCTCAGGTTAGGGTTCAGAAAACCACAAAGCCAGGAGCTCCAGGGATACCATGCAAAAGGCAGGCCAAGTTGAGCGTAGCACATCAAAATCCTTGCTCCCTCTTCTTCATTCTGCTCGGAACTCACCACAGCCCAATACCCGATTTCTGCCTCAGTCTAGGGTTAGGCTTAGGGCTAGGGTTAGGGTTATGCCTAGGGTTAGGCTTCACAAAACCACAAAGCCAGGAGCTCCAGGGATACTCACCATGGAAAAGGCAGGCCAAGTTGAGCGTAGTACATCCAAATCCTTGCTCCCTCTTTGTCATTCTGCTCGGAACTCACCACAGCCCAATGCCCGATTTCTGCCTCAGTCTAGGGTTAGGCTTAGGGCTAGGGTTAGGGTTATGCCTAGGGTTAGGGTTCTGCCTAGGGTTAGGGTTCAGAAAACCACAAAGCCAGGAGCTCCAGGGATACTCACCATGCAAAAGGCAGGCCAAGTTGAGCGTAGCACATCCAAATCCTTGCTCCCTCTTCGTCATTCTGCTCGGAACTCACCACAGCCCAATGCCCGATTTCTGCCTCAGTCTAGGGTTAGGCTTAGGGTTATGCCTAGGGTTAGGGTTCTGCCTAGGGTTAGGGTTCACAAAACCACAAAGCCAGGAGCTCCAGGGATACTCACCATGCAAAAGGCAGGCCAAGTTGATCGTAGCACATCCAAATCCTTGCTCCCTCTTCGTCATTCTGCTCGGAACTCACCACAGCCCAATGCCCGATTTCTGCCTCAGTCTAGGGTTAGGCTTAGGGCTAGGGTTAGGGTTATGCCTAGGGTTAGGCTTCTGCCTAGGGTTAGGGTTCACAAAACCACAAAGCCAGGAGCTCCAGGGATACTCACCATGCAAAAGGCAGGCCAAGTTGAGCGTAGCACATCCAAATCCTTGCTCCCTCTTCTTCATTCTGCTCGGAACTCCCCACAGCCCAATGCCTGATTTCTGCCTCAGTCTAGGGTTAGGCTTAGGGCTAGGGTTAGGGTTATGCCTAGGGTTAGGCTTCACAAAACCACAAAGCCAGGAGCTCCAGGGATACTCACCATGCAAAAGGCAGGCCAAGTTGAGCGTAGCACATCCAAATCCTTGCTCCCTCTTCGTCATTCTGCTCGGAACTCACCACAGCCCAATGCCCGATTTCTGCCTCAGTCTAGGGTTAGGCTTAGGGCTAGGGTTAGGGTTATGCCTAGGGTTAGGCTTCACAAAACCACAAAGCCAGGAGCTCCAGGGATACCATGCAAAAGGCAGGCCAAGTTGAGCGTAGCACATCCAAATCCTTGCTCCCTCTTCGTCATTCTGCTCGGAACTCCCCACAGCCCAATGCCCGATTTCTGCCTTAGTCTAGGGTTAGGCTTAGGGCTAGGGTTAGGGTTATGCCTAGGGTTAGGCTTCTGCCTCAGGTTAGGGTTCACAAAACCACAAAGCCAGGAGCTCCAGGGATACTCACCATGCAAAAGGCAGGCCAAGTTGAGCGTAGCACATCCAAATCCTTGCTCCCTCTTCGTCATTCTGCTCGGAACTCACCACAGCCCAATGCCTGATTTCTGCCTCAGTCTAGGGTTAGGCTTAGGGCTAGGGTTAGGGTTATGCCTAGGGTTAGGGTTCTGCCTAGGGTTAGGGTTCACAAAACCACAAAGCCAGGAGCTCCAGGGATACTCACCATGCAAAAGGCAGGCCAAGTTGAGCGTAGCACATCCAAATCCTTGCTCCCTCTTCTTCATTCTGCTCGGAACTCCCCACAGCCCAATGCCTGATTTCTGCCTCAGTCTAGGGTTAGGCTTAGGGCTAGGGTTAGGGTTATGCCTAGGGTTAGGCTTCAGAAAACCACAAAGCCAGGAGCTCCAGGGATACTCACCATGCAAAAGGCAGGCCAAGTTGAGCGTAGCACATCCAAATCCTTGCTCCCTCTTCGTCATTCTGCTCGGAACTCACCACAGCCCAATGCCCGATTTCTGCCTCAGTCTAGGGTTAGGCTTAGGGCTAGGGTTAGGGTTATGCCTAGGGTTAGGCTTCACAAAACCACAAAGCCAGGAGCTCCAGGGATACCATGCAAAAGGCAGGCCAAGTTGAGCGTAGCACATCCAAATCCTTGCTCCCTCTTCGTCATTCTGCTCGGAACTCCCCACAGCCCAATGCCCGATTTCTGCCTTAGTCTAGGGTTAGGCTTAGGGCTAGGGTTAGGGTTATGCCTAGGGTTAGGCTTCTGCCTCAGGTTAGGGTTCACAAAACCACAAAGCCAGGAGCTCCAGGGATACTCACCATGCAAAAGGCAGGCCAAGTTGAGCGTAGCACATCCAAATCCTTGCTCCCTCTTCGTCATTCTGCTCGGAACTCCCCACAGCCCAATGCCCGATTTCTGCCTTAGTCTAGGGTTAGGCTTAGGGCTAGGGTTAGGCTTAGGGCTAGGGTTAGGGTTATGCCTCAGGTTAGGGTTCAGAAAACCACAAAGCCAGGAGCTCCAGGGATACCATGCAAAAGGCAGGCCAAGTTGAGCGTAGCACATCCAAATCCTTGCTCCCTCTTCTTCATTCTGCTCGGAACTCACCACAGCCCAATACCCGATTTCTGCCTCAGTCTAGGGTTAGGCTTAGGGCTAGGGTTAGGGTTATGCCTAGGGTTAGGCTTCAGAAAACCACAAAGCCAGGAGCTCCAGGGATACTCACCATGCAAAAGGCAGGCCAAGTTGAGCGTAGCACATCCAAATCCTTGCTCCCTCTTCGTCATTCTGCTCGGAACTCACCACAGCCCAATGCCCGATTTCTGCCTCAGTCTAGGGTTAGGCTTAGGGCTAGGGTTAGGCTTAGGGCTAGGGTTAGGGTTCTGCCTAGGGTTAGGGTTCACAAAACCACAAAGCCAGGAGCTCCAGGGATACTCACCATGCAAAGGCAGGCCAAGTTGAGCGTAGCACATCCAAATCCTTGCTCCCTCTTCTTCATTCTGCTCGGAACTCCCCACAGCCCTATGCCTGATTTCTGCCTCAGTCTAGGGTTAGGCTTAGGGCTAGGGTTAGGGTTATGCCTAGGGTTAGGCTTCACAAAACCACAAAGCCAGGAGCTCCAGGGATACTCACCATGCAAAAGGCAGGCCAAGTTGAGCGTAGCACATCCAAATCCTTGCTCCCTCTTCGTCATTCTGCTCGGAACTCCCCACAGCCCAATGCCCCATTTCTGCCTTAGTCTAGGGTTAGGCTTAGGGCTAGGGTTAGGGTTATGCCTAGGGTTAGGCTTCTGCCTCAGGTTAGGGTTCACAAAACCACAAAGCCAGGAGCTCCAGGGATACTCACCATGCAAAAGGCAGGCCGAGTTGAGCGTAGCACATCCAAATCCTTGCTCCCTCTTCTTCATTCTGCTCGGAACTCACCACAGCCCAATGCCCGATTTCTGCCTCAGTCTAGGGTTAGGCTTAGGGCTAGGGTTAGGGTTATGCCTAGGGTTAGGCTTCAGAAAACCACAAAGCCAGGAGCTCCAGGGATACTCACCATGCAAAAGGCAGGCCAAGTTGAGTGTAGCACATCCAAATCCTTGCTCCCTCTTCGTCATTCTGCTCGGAACTCCCCACAGCCCAATGCCCGATTTCTGCCTCAGTCTAGGGTTAGGCTTAGGGCTAGGGTTAGGGTTCTGCCTCAGGTTAGGGTTCAGAAAACCACAAAGCCAGGAGCTCCAGGGATACCATGCAAAAGGCAGGCCAAGTTGAGCGTAGCACATCAAAATCCTTGCTCCCTCTTCTTCATTCTGCTCGGAACTCCCCACAGCCCAATACCCGATTTCTGCCTCAGTCTAGGGTTAGGCTTAGGGCTAGGGTTAGGGTTATGCCTAGGGTTAGGCTTCAGAAAACCACAAAGCCAGGAGCTCCAGGGATACTCACCATGCAAAAGGCAGGCCGAGTTGAGCGTAGTACATCCAAATCCTTGCTCCCTCTTCTTCATTCTGCTCGGAACTCACCACAGCCCAATGCCCGATTTCTGCCTCAGTCTAGGGTTAGGCTTAGGGCTAGGGTTAGGGTTATGCCTAGGGTTAGGGTTCTGCCTAGGGTTAGGGTTCAGAAAACCACAAAGCCAGGAGCTCCAGGGATACTCACCATGCAAAAGGCAGGCCAAGTTGAGCGTAGCACATCCAAATCCTTGCTCCCTCTTCGTCATTCTGCTCGGAACTCACCACAGCCCAATGCCCCATTTCTGCCTTAGTCTAGGGTTAGGCTTAGGGCTAGGGTTAGGGTTATGCCTAGGGTTAGGCTTCTGCCTCAGGTTAGGGTTCACAAAACCACAAAGCCAGGAGCTCCAGGGATACTCACCATGCAAAAGGCAGGCCGAGTTGAGCGTAGCACATCCAAATCCTTGCTCCCTCTTCTTCATTCTGCTCGGAACTCACCACAGCCCAATGCCCGATTTCTGCCTCAGTCTAGGGTTAGGCTTAGGGCTAGGGTTAGGGTTATGCCTAGGGTTAGGCTTCAGAAAACCACAAAGCCAGGAGCTCCAGGGATACTCACCATGCAAAAGGCAGGCCAAGTTGAGTGTAGCACATCCAAATCCTTGCTCCCTCTTCGTCATTCTGCTCGGAACTCCCCACAGCCCAATGCCCGATTTCTGCCTCAGTCTAGGGTTAGGCTTAGGGCTAGGGTTAGGGTTCTGCCTCAGGTTAGGGTTCAGAAAACCACAAAGCCAGGAGCTCCAGGGATACCATGCAAAAGGCAGGCCAAGTTGAGCGTAGCACATCAAAATCCTTGCTCCCTCTTCTTCATTCTGCTCGGAACTCCCCACAGCCCAATACCCGATTTCTGCCTCAGTCTAGGGTTAGGCTTAGGGCTAGGGTTAGGGTTATGCCTAGGGTTAGGCTTCAGAAAACCACAAAGCCAGGAGCTCCAGGGATACTCACCATGCAAAAGGCAGGCCGAGTTGAGCGTAGTACATCCAAATCCTTGCTCCCTCTTCGTCATTCTGCTCGGAACTCACCACAGCCCAATGCCCGATTTCTGCCTCAGTCTAGGGTTAGGCTTAGGGCTAGGGTTAGGGTTATGCCTAGGGTTAGGGTTCTGCCTAGGGTTAGGGTTCACAAAACCACAAAGCCAGGAGCTCCAGGGATACTCACCATGCAAAAGGCAGGCCAAGTTGAGCGTAGCACATCCAAATCCTTGCTCCCTCTTCGTCATTCTGCTCGGAACTCACCACAGCCCAATGCCCGATTTCTGCCTCAGTCTAGGGTTAGGCTTAGGGCTAGGGTTAGGGTTATGCCTAGGGTTAGGGTTCTGCCTAGGGTTAGGGTTCACAAAACCACAAAGCCAGGAGCTCCAGGGATACTCACCATGCAAAAGGCAGGCCAAGTTGAGCGTAGCACATCCAAATCCTTGCTCCCTCTTCGTCATTCTGCTCGGAACTCACCACAGCCCAATGCCCGATTTCTGCCTCAGTCTAGGGTTAGGCTTAGGGCTAGGGTTAGGGTTATGCCTAGGGTTAGGGTTCTGCCTAGGGTTAGGGTTCACAAAACCACAAAGCCAGGAGCTCCAGGGATACTCACCATGCAAAAGGCAGGCCAAGTTGAGCGTAGCACATCCAAATCCTTGCTCCCTCTTCTTCATTCTGCTCGGAACTCCCCACAGCCCAATGCCTGATTTCTGCCTCAGTCTAGGGTTAGGCTTAGGGCTAGGGTTAGGGTTATGCCTAGGGTTAGGCTTCAGAAAACCACAAAGCCAGGAGCTCCAGGGATACTCACCATGCAAAAGGCAGGCCAAGTTGAGCGTAGCACATCCAAATCCTTGCTCCCTCTTCGTCATTCTGCTCGGAACTCACCACAGCCCAATGCCCGATTTCTGCCTCAGTCTAGGGTTAGGCTTAGGGCTAGGGTTAGGGTTATGCCTAGGGTTAGGCTTCACAAAACCACAAAGCCAGGAGCTCCAGGGATACCATGCAAAAGGCAGGCCAAGTTGAGCGTAGCACATCCAAATCCTTGCTCCCTCTTCGTCATTCTGCTCGGAACTCCCCACAGCCCAATGCCCGATTTCTGCCTTAGTCTAGGGTTAGGCTTAGGGCTAGGGTTAGGGTTATGCCTAGGGTTAGGCTTCTGCCTCAGGTTAGGGTTCACAAAACCACAAAGCCAGGAGCTCCAGGGATACTCACCATGCAAAAGGCAGGCCAAGTTGAGCGTAGCACATCCAAATCCTTGCTCCCTCTTCGTCATTCTGCTCGGAACTCCCCACAGCCCAATGCCTGATTTCTGCCTTAGTCTAGGGTTAGGCTTAGGGCTAGGGTTAGGCTTAGGGCTAGGGTTAGGGTTATGCCTCAGGTTAGGGTTCAGAAAACCACAAAGCCAGGAGCTCCAGGGATACCATGCAAAAGGCAGGCCAAGTTGAGCGTAGCACATCCAAATCCTTGCTCCCTCTTCTTCATTCTGCTCGGAACTCACCACAGCCCAATACCCGATTTCTGCCTCAGTCTAGGGTTAGGCTTAGGGCTAGGGTTAGGGTTATGCCTAGGGTTAGGCTTCAGAAAACCACAAAGCCAGGAGCTCCAGGGATACTCACCATGCAAAAGGCAGGCCAAGTTGAGCGTAGCACATCCAAATCCTTGCTCCCTCTTCGTCATTCTGCTCGGAACTCACCACAGCCCAATGCCCGATTTCTGCCTCAGTCTAGGGTTAGGCTTAGGGCTAGGGTTAGGCTTAGGGCTAGGGTTAGGGTTCTGCCTAGGGTTAGGGTTCACAAAACCACAAAGCCAGGAGCTCCAGGGATACTCACCATGCAAAGGCAGGCCAAGTTGAGCGTAGCACATCCAAATCCTTGCTCCCTCTTCTTCATTCTGCTCGGAACTCCCCACAGCCCTATGCCTGATTTCTGCCTCAGTCTAGGGTTAGGCTTAGGGCTAGGGTTAGGGTTATGCCTAGGGTTAGGCTTCACAAAACCACAAAGCCAGGAGCTCCAGGGATACTCACCATGCAAAAGGCAGGCCAAGTTGAGCGTAGCACATCCAAATCCTTGCTCCCTCTTCGTCATTCTGCTCGGAACTCACCACAGCCCAATGCCCGATTTCTGCCTCAGTCTAGGGTTAGGCTTAGGGCTAGGGTTAGGGTTATGCCTAGGGTTAGGCTTCACAAAACCACAAAGCCAGGAGCTCCAGGGATACCATGCAAAAGGCAGGCCAAGTTGAGCGTAGCACATCCAAATCCTTGCTCCCTCTTCGTCATTCTGCTCGGAACTCCCCACAGCCCAATGCCCCATTTCTGCCTTAGTCTAGGGTTAGGCTTAGGGCTAGGGTTAGGGTTATGCCTAGGGTTAGGCTTCTGCCTCAGGTTAGGGTTCACAAAACCACAAAGCCAGGAGCTCCAGGGATACTCACCATGCAAAAGGCAGGCCGAGTTGAGCGTAGCACATCCAAATCCTTGCTCCCTCTTCTTCATTCTGCTCGGAACTCACCACAGCCCAATGCCCGATTTCTGCCTCAGTCTAGGGTTAGGCTTAGGGCTCGGGTTAGGGTTATGCCTAGGGTTAGGCTTCAGAAAACCACAAAGCCAGGAGCTCCAGGGATACTCACCATGCAAAAGGCAGGCCAAGTTGAGTGTAGCACATCCAAATCCTTGCTCCCTCTTCGTCATTCTGCTCGGAACTCACCACAGCCCAATGCCCGATTTCTGCCTCAGTCTAGGGTTAGGCTTAGGGCTAGGGTTAGGGTTCTGCCTCAGGTTAGGGTTCAGAAAACCACAAAGCCAGGAGCTCCAGGGATACCATGCAAAAGGCAGGCCAAGTTGAGCGTAGCACATCAAAATCCTTGCTCCCTCTTCTTCATTCTGCTCGGAACTCCCCACAGCCCAATACCCGATTTCTGCCTCAGTCTAGGGTTAGGCTTAGGGCTAGGGTTAGGGTTATGCCTAGGGTTAGGCTTCAGAAAACCACAAAGCCAGGAGCTCCAGGGATACTCACCATGCAAAAGGCAGGCCGAGTTGAGCGTAGTACATCCAAATCCTTGCCCCCTCTTCTTCATTCTGCTCGGAACTCACCACAGCCCAATGCCTGATTTCTGCCTCAGTCTAGGGTTAGGCTTAGGGCTAGGGTTAGGGTTATGCCTAGGGTTAGGGTTCTGCCTAGGGTTAGGGTTCACAAAACCACAAAGCCAGGAGCTCCAGGGATACTCACCATGCAAAAGGCAGGCCAAGTTGAGCGTAGCACATCCAAATCCTTGCTCCCTCTTCGTCATTCTGCTCGGAACTCCCCACAGCCCAATGCCCGATTTCTGCCTCAGTCTAGGGTTAGGCTTAGGGCTAGGGTTAGGGTTATGCCTAGGGTTAGGGTTCTGCCTAGGGTTAGGGTTCACAAAACCACAAAGCCAGGAGCTCCAGGGATACTCACCATGCAAAAGGCAGGCCAAGTTGAGCGTAGCACATCCAAATCCTTGCTCCCTCTTCGTCATTCTGCTCGGAACTCACCACAGCCCAATGCCCGATTTCTGCCTCAGTCTAGGGTTAGGCTTAGGGCTAGGGTTAGGGTTATGCCTAGGGTTAGGGTTCTGCCTAGGGTTAGGGTTCACAAAACCACAAAGCCAGGAGCTCCAGGGATACTCACCATGCAAAAGGCAGGCCAAGTTGAGCGTAGCACATCCAAATCCTTGCTCCCTCTTCGTCATTCTGCTCGGAACTCCCCACAGCCCAATGCCTGATTTCTGCCTCAGTCTAGGGTTAGGCTTAGGGCTAGGGTTAGGGTTATGCCTAGGGTTAGGCTTCAGAAAACCACAAAGCCAGGAGCTCCAGGGATACTCACCATGCAAAAGGCAGGCCAAGTTGAGCGTAGCACATCCAAATCCTTGCTCCCTCTTCGTCATTCTGCTCGGAACTCACCACAGCCCAATGCCCGATTTCTGCCTCAGTCTAGGGTTAGGCTTAGGGCTAGGGTTAGGGTTATGCCTAGGGTTAGGCTTCACAAAACCACAAAGCCAGGAGCTCCAGGGATACTCACCATGCAAAAGGCAGGCCAAGTTGAGCGTAGCACATCCAAATCCTTGCTCCCTCTTCGTCATTCTGCTCGGAACTCCCCACAGCCCAATGCCCGATTTCTGCCTCAGTCTAGGGTTAGGCTTAGGGCTAGGGTTAGGGTTATGCCTAGGGTTAGGCTTCACAAAACCACAAAGCCAGGAGCTCCAGGGATACCATGCAAAAGGCAGGCCAAGTTGAGCGTAGCACATCCAAATCCTTGCTCCCTCTTCGTCATTCTGCTCGGAACTCCCCACAGCCCAATGCCCCATTTCTGCCTTAGTCTAGGGTTAGGCTTAGGGCTAGGGTTAGGGTTATGCCTAGGGTTAGGCTTCTGCCTCAGGTTAGGGTTCACAAAACCACAAAGCCAGGAGCTCCAGGGATACTCACCATGCAAAAGGCAGGCCGAGTTGAGCGTAGCACATCCAAATCCTTGCTCCCTCTTCTTCATTCTGCTCGGAACTCACCACAGCCCAATGCCCGATTTCTGCCTCAGTCTAGGGTTAGGCTTAGGGCTCGGGTTAGGGTTATGCCTAGGGTTAGGCTTCAGAAAACCACAAAGCCAGGAGCTCCAGGGATACTCACCATGCAAAAGGCAGGCCAAGTTGAGTGTAGCACATCCAAATCCTTGCTCCCTCTTCGTCATTCTGCTCGGAACTCCCCACAGCCCAATGCCCGATTTCTGCCTCAGTCTAGGGTTAGGCTTAGGGCTAGGGTTAGGGTTCTGCCTCAGGTTAGGGTTCAGAAAACCACAAAGCCAGGAGCTCCAGGGATACCATGCAAAAGGCAGGCCAAGTTGAGCGTAGCACATCAAAATCCTTGCTCCCTCTTCTTCATTCTGCTCGGAACTCCCCACAGCCCAATACCCGATTTCTGCCTCAGTCGAGGGTTAGGCTTAGGGCTAGGGTTAGGGTTATGCCTAGGGTTAGGCTTCAGAAAACCACAAAGCCAGGAGCTCCAGGGATACTCACCATGCAAAAGGCAGGCCGAGTTGAGCGTAGTACATCCAAATCCTTGCCCCCTCTTCTTCATTCTGCTCGGAACTCACCACAGCCCAATGCCTGATTTCTGCCTCAGTCTAGGGTTAGGCTTAGGGCTAGGGTTAGGGTTATGCCTAGGGTTAGGGTTCTGCCTAGGGTTAGGGTTCACAAAACCACAAAGCCAGGAGCTCCAGGGATACTCACCATGCAAAAGGCAGGCCAAGTTGAGCGTAGCACATCCAAATCCTTGCTCCCTCTTCGTCATTCTGCTCGGAACTCCCCACAGCCCAATGCCCGATTTCTGCCTCAGTCTAGGGTTAGGCTTAGGGCTAGGGTTAGGGTTATGCCTAGGGTTAGGGTTCTGCCTAGGGTTAGGGTTCACAAAACCACAAAGCCAGGAGCTCCAGGGATACTCACCATGCAAAAGGCAGGCCAAGTTGAGCGTAGCACATCCAAATCCTTGCTCCCTCTTCGTCATTCTGCTCGGAACTCACCACAGCCCAATGCCCGATTTCTGCCTCAGTCTAGGGTTAGGCTTAGGGCTAGGGTTAGGGTTATGCCTAGGGTTAGGGTTCTGCCTAGGGTTAGGGTTCACAAAACCACAAAGCCAGGAGCTCCAGGGATACTCACCATGCAAAAGGCAGGCCAAGTTGAGCGTAGCACATCCAAATCCTTGCTCCCTCTTCGTCATTCTGCTCGGAACTCCCCACAGCCCAATGCCTGATTTCTGCCTCAGTCTAGGGTTAGGCTTAGGGCTAGGGTTAGGGTTATGCCTAGGGTTAGGCTTCAGAAAACCACAAAGCCAGGAGCTCCAGGGATACTCACCATGCAAAAGGCAGGCCAAGTTGAGCGTAGCACATCCAAATCCTTGCTCCCTCTTCGTCATTCTGCTCGGAACTCACCACAGCCCAATGCCCGATTTCTGCCTCAGTCTAGGGTTAGGCTTAGGGCTAGGGTTAGGGTTATGCCTAGGGTTAGGCTTCACAAAACCACAAAGCCAGGAGCTCCAGGGATACCATGCAAAAGGCAGGCCAAGTTGAGCGTAGCACATCCAAATCCTTGCTCCCTCTTCGTCATTCTGCTCGGAACTCCCCACAGCCCAATGCCCGATTTCTGCCTTAGTCTAGGGTTAGGCTTAGGGCTAGGGTTAGGGTTATGCCTAGGGTTAGGCTTCTGCCTCAGGTTAGGGTTCACAAAACCACAAAGCCAGGAGCTCCAGGGATACTCACCATGCAAAAGGCAGGCCAAGTTGAGCGTAGCACATCCAAATCCTTGCTCCCTCTTCGTCATTCTGCTCGGAACTCCCCACAGCCCAATGCCCGATTTCTGCCTTAGTCTAGGGTTAGGCTTAGGGCTAGGGTTAGGCTTAGGGCTAGGGTTAGGGTTATGCCTCAGGTTAGGGTTCAGAAAACCACAAAGCCAGGAGCTCCAGGGATACCATGCAAAAGGCAGGCCAAGTTGAGCGTAGCACATCAAAATCCTTGCTCCCTCTTCTTCATTCTGCTCGGAACTCACCACAGCCCAATACCCGATTTCTGCCTCAGTCTAGGGTTAGGCTTAGGGCTAGGGTTAGGGTTATGCCTAGGGTTAGGCTTCACAAAACCACAAAGCCAGGAGCTCCAGGGATACTCACCATGGAAAAGGCAGGCCAAGTTGAGCGTAGTACATCCAAATCCTTGCTCCCTCTTTGTCATTCTGCTCGGAACTCACCACAGCCCAATGCCCGATTTCTGCCTCAGTCTAGGGTTAGGCTTAGGGCTAGGGTTAGGGTTATGCCTAGGGTTAGGGTTCTGCCTAGGGTTAGGGTTCAGAAAACCACAAAGCCAGGAGCTCCAGGGATACTCACCATGCAAAAGGCAGGCCAAGTTGAGCGTAGCACATCCAAATCCTTGCTCCCTCTTCGTCATTCTGCTCGGAACTCACCACAGCCCAATGCCCGATTTCTGCCTCAGTCTAGGGTTAGGCTTAGGGTTATGCCTAGGGTTAGGGTTCTGCCTAGGGTTAGGGTTCACAAAACCACAAAGCCAGGAGCTCCAGGGATACTCACCATGCAAAAGGCAGGCCAAGTTGAGCGTAGCACATCCAAATCCTTGCTCCCTCTTCGTCATTCTGCTCGGAACTCACCACAGCCCAATGCCCGATTTCTGCCTCAGTCTAGGGTTAGGCTTAGGGCTAGGGTTAGGGTTATGCCTAGGGTTAGGCTTCTGCCTAGGGTTAGGGTTCACAAAACCACAAAGCCAGGAGCTCCAGGGATACTCACCATGCAAAAGGCAGGCCAAGTTGAGCGTAGCACATCCAAATCCTTGCTCCCTCTTCTTCATTCTGCTCGGAACTCCCCACAGCCCAATGCCTGATTTCTGCCTCAGTCTAGGGTTAGGCTTAGGGCTAGGGTTAGGGTTATGCCTAGGGTTAGGCTTCAGAAAACCACAAAGCCAGGAGCTCCAGGGATACTCACCATGCAAAAGGCAGGCCAAGTTGAGCGTAGCACATCCAAATCCTTGCTCCCTCTTCGTCATTCTGCTCGGAACTCACCACAGCCCAATGCCCGATTTCTGCCTCAGTCTAGGGTTAGGCTTAGGGCTAGGGTTAGGGTTATGCCTAGGGTTAGGCTTCACAAAACCACAAAGCCAGGAGCTCCAGGGATACCATGCAAAAGGCAGGCCAAGTTGAGCGTAGCACATCCAAATCCTTGCTCCCTCTTCGTCATTCTGCTCGGAACTCCCCACAGCCCAATGCCCCATTTCTGCCTTAGTCTAGGGTTAGGCTTAGGGCTAGGGTTAGGGTTATGCCTAGGGTTAGGCTTCTGCCTCAGGTTAGGGTTCACAAAACCACAAAGCCAGGAGCTCCAGGGATACTCACCATGCAAAAGGCAGGCCAAGTTGAGCGTAGCACATCCAAATCCTTGCTCCCTCTTCGTCATTCTGCTCGGAACTCACCACAGCCCAATGCCCGATTTCTGCCTCAGTCTAGGGTTAGGCTTAGGGCTAGGGTTAGGGTTATGCCTAGGGTTAGGCTTCACAAAACCACAAAGCCAGGAGCTCCAGGGATACTCACCATGCAAAAGGCAGGCCAAGTTGAGCGTAGCACATCCAAATCCTTGCTCCCTCTTTGTCATTCTGCTCGGAACTCACCACAGCCCAATGCCCGATTACTGCCTCAGTCTAGGGTTAGGCTTAGGGCTAGGGTTAGGGTTATGCCTAGGGTTAGGCTTCACAAAACCACAAAGCCAGGAGCTCCAGGGATACTCACCATGCAAAAGGCAGGCCAAGTTGAGCGTAGCACATCCAAATCCTTGCTCCCTCTTCGTCATTCTGCTCGGAACTCACCACAGCCCAATGCCCGATTTCTGCCTCAGTCTAGGGTTAGGCTTAGGGCTAGGGTTAGGGTTATGCCTAGGGTTAGGCTTCTGCCTAGGTTTAGGGTTCACAAAACCACAAAGCCAGGAGCTCCAGGGATACCATGAAAAAGGCAGGCCAAGTTGAGCGTAGCACATCCAAATCCTTGCTCCCTCTTCGTCATTCTGCTCGGAACTCACCACAGCCCAATGCCCGATTTCTGCCTCAGTCTAGGGTTAGGCTTAGGGCTAGGGTTAGGGTTATGCCTAGGGTGAGGCTTCAGAAAACCACAAAGCCAGGAGCTCCAGGGATACTCGCCATGCAAAAGGCAGGCCAAGTTGAGCGTAGCACATCCAAATCCTTGCTCCCTCTTCGTCATTCTGCTCGGAACTCACCACAGCCCAATGCCCGATTTCTGCCTCAGTCTAGGGTTAGGCTTAGGGCTAGGGTTAGGGTTATGCCTAGGGTTAGGGTTCTGCCTAGGGTTAGGGTTCACAAAACCACAAAGCCAGGAGCTCCAGGGATACTCACCATGCAAAAGGCAGGCCAAGTTGAGCGTAGCACATCCAAATCCTTGCTCCCTCTTCTTCATTCTGCTCGGAACTCCCCACAGTCCAATACCCGATTTCTGCCTCAGTCTAGGGTTAGGCTTAGGGCTACGGTTAGGGTTCTGCCTAGGGTTAGGGTTCAGAAAACCACAAAGCCAGGAGCTCCAGGGATACTCACCATGCAAAAGGCAGGCCAAGTTGAGCGTAGCACATCCAAATCCTTGCTCCCTCTTCGTCATTCTGCTCGGAACTCACCACAGCCCAATGCCCGATTTCTGCCTCAGTCTAGGGTTAGGCTTAGGGCTAGGGTTAGGGTTATGCCTAGGGTTAGGGTTCTGCCTTGGGTTAGGGTTCAGAAAACCACAAAGCCAGGAGCTCCAGGGATACTCACCATGCAAAAGGCAGGCCAAGTTGAGCGTAGCACATCCAAATCCTTGCTCCCTCTTCGTCATTCTGCTCGGAACTCCCCACAGCCCAATGCCCGATTTCTGCCTTAGTCTAGGGTTAGGCTTAGGGCTAGGGTTAGGCTTAGGGCTAGGGTTAGGGTTATGCCTCAGGTTAGGGTTCAGAAAACCACAAAGCCAGGAGCTCCAGGGATACCATGCAAAAGGCAGGCCAAGTTGAGCGTAGCACATCCAAATCCTTGCTCCCTCTTCTTCATTCTGCTCGGAACTCACCACAGCCCAATACCCGATTTCTGCCTCAGTCTAGGGTTAGGCTTAGGGCTAGGGTTAGGGTTATGCCTAGGGTTAGGCTTCAGAAAACCACAAAGCCAGGAGCTCCAGGGATACTCACCATGCAAAAGGCAGGCCAAGTTGAGCGTAGCACATCCAAATCCTTGCTCCCTCTTCGTCATTCTGCTCGGAACTCACCACAGCCCAATGCCCGATTTCTGCCTCAGTCTAGGGTTAGGCTTAGGGCTAGGGTTAGGCTTAGGGCTAGGGTTAGGGTTCTGCCTAGGGTTAGGGTTCACAAAACCACAAAGCCAGGAGCTCCAGGGATACTCACCATGCAAAGGCAGGCCAAGTTGAGCGTAGCACATCCAAATCCTTGCTCCCTCTTCTTCATTCTGCTCGGAACTCCCCACAGCCCTATGCCTGATTTCTGCCTCAGTCTAGGGTTAGGCTTAGGGCTAGGGTTAGGGTTATGCCTAGGGTTAGGCTTCACAAAACCACAAAGCCAGGAGCTCCAGGGATACTCACCATGCAAAAGGCAGGCCAAGTTGAGCGTAGCACATCCAAATCCTTGCTCCCTCTTCGTCATTCTGCTCGGAACTCCCCACAGCCCAATGCCCCATTTCTGCCTTAGTCTAGGGTTAGGCTTAGGGCTAGGGTTAGGGTTATGCCTAGGGTTAGGCTTCTGCCTCAGGTTAGGGTTCACAAAACCACAAAGCCAGGAGCTCCAGGGATACTCACCATGCAAAAGGCAGGCCGAGTTGAGCGTAGCACATCCAAATCCTTGCTCCCTCTTCTTCATTCTGCTCGGAACTCACCACAGCCCAATGCCCGATTTCTGCCTCAGTCTAGGGTTAGGCTTAGGGCTAGGGTTAGGGTTATGCCTAGGGTTAGGCTTCAGAAAACCACAAAGCCAGGAGCTCCAGGGATACTCACCATGCAAAAGGCAGGCCAAGTTGAGTGTAGCACATCCAAATCCTTGCTCCCTCTTCGTCATTCTGCTCGGAACTCCCCACAGCCCAATGCCCGATTTCTGCCTCAGTCTAGGGTTAGGCTTAGGGCTAGGGTTAGGGTTCTGCCTCAGGTTAGGGTTCAGAAAACCACAAAGCCAGGAGCTCCAGGGATACCATGCAAAAGGCAGGCCAAGTTGAGCGTAGCACATCAAAATCCTTGCTCCCTCTTCTTCATTCTGCTCGGAACTCCCCACAGCCCAATACCCGATTTCTGCCTCAGTCTAGGGTTAGGCTTAGGGCTAGGGTTAGGGTTATGCCTAGGGTTAGGCTTCAGAAAACCACAAAGCCAGGAGCTCCAGGGATACTCACCATGCAAAAGGCAGGCCGAGTTGAGCGTAGTACATCCAAATCCTTGCTCCCTCTTCTTCATTCTGCTCGGAACTCACCACAGCCCAATGCCCGATTTCTGCCTCAGTCTAGGGTTAGGCTTAGGGCTAGGGTTAGGGTTATGCCTAGGGTTAGGGTTCTGCCTAGGGTTAGGGTTCAGAAAACCACAAAGCCAGGAGCTCCAGGGATACTCACCATGCAAAAGGCAGGCCAAGTTGAGCGTAGCACATCCAAATCCTTGCTCCCTCTTCGTCATTCTGCTCGGAACTCACCACAGCCCAATGCCCCATTTCTGCCTTAGTCTAGGGTTAGGCTTAGGGCTAGGGTTAGGGTTATGCCTAGGGTTAGGCTTCTGCCTCAGGTTAGGGTTCACAAAACCACAAAGCCAGGAGCTCCAGGGATACTCACCATGCAAAAGGCAGGCCGAGTTGAGCGTAGCACATCCAAATCCTTGCTCCCTCTTCTTCATTCTGCTCGGAACTCACCACAGCCCAATGCCCGATTTCTGCCTCAGTCTAGGGTTAGGCTTAGGGCTAGGGTTAGGGTTATGCCTAGGGTTAGGCTTCAGAAAACCACAAAGCCAGGAGCTCCAGGGATACTCACCATGCAAAAGGCAGGCCAAGTTGAGTGTAGCACATCCAAATCCTTGCTCCCTCTTCGTCATTCTGCTCGGAACTCCCCACAGCCCAATGCCCGATTTCTGCCTCAGTCTAGGGTTAGGCTTAGGGCTAGGGTTAGGGTTCTGCCTCAGGTTAGGGTTCAGAAAACCACAAAGCCAGGAGCTCCAGGGATACCATGCAAAAGGCAGGCCAAGTTGAGCGTAGCACATCAAAATCCTTGCTCCCTCTTCTTCATTCTGCTCGGAACTCCCCACAGCCCAATACCCGATTTCTGCCTCAGTCTAGGGTTAGGCTTAGGGCTAGGGTTAGGGTTATGCCTAGGGTTAGGCTTCAGAAAACCACAAAGCCAGGAGCTCCAGGGATACTCACCATGCAAAAGGCAGGCCGAGTTGAGCGTAGTACATCCAAATCCTTGCTCCCTCTTCGTCATTCTGCTCGGAACTCACCACAGCCCAATGCCCGATTTCTGCCTCAGTCTAGGGTTAGGCTTAGGGCTAGGGTTAGGGTTATGCCTAGGGTTAGGGTTCTGCCTAGGGTTAGGGTTCACAAAACCACAAAGCCAGGAGCTCCAGGGATACTCACCATGCAAAAGGCAGGCCAAGTTGAGCGTAGCACATCCAAATCCTTGCTCCCTCTTCGTCATTCTGCTCGGAACTCACCACAGCCCAATGCCCGATTTCTGCCTCAGTCTAGGGTTAGGCTTAGGGCTAGGGTTAGGGTTATGCCTAGGGTTAGGGTTCTGCCTAGGGTTAGGGTTCACAAAACCACAAAGCCAGGAGCTCCAGGGATACTCACCATGCAAAAGGCAGGCCAAGTTGAGCGTAGCACATCCAAATCCTTGCTCCCTCTTCGTCATTCTGCTCGGAACTCACCACAGCCCAATGCCCGATTTCTGCCTCAGTCTAGGGTTAGGCTTAGGGCTAGGGTTAGGGTTATGCCTAGGGTTAGGGTTCTGCCTAGGGTTAGGGTTCACAAAACCACAAAGCCAGGAGCTCCAGGGATACTCACCATGCAAAAGGCAGGCCAAGTTGAGCGTAGCACATCCAAATCCTTGCTCCCTCTTCTTCATTCTGCTCGGAACTCCCCACAGCCCAATGCCTGATTTCTGCCTCAGTCTAGGGTTAGGCTTAGGGCTAGGGTTAGGGTTATGCCTAGGGTTAGGCTTCAGAAAACCACAAAGCCAGGAGCTCCAGGGATACTCACCATGCAAAAGGCAGGCCAAGTTGAGCGTAGCACATCCAAATCCTTGCTCCCTCTTCGTCATTCTGCTCGGAACTCACCACAGCCCAATGCCCGATTTCTGCCTCAGTCTAGGGTTAGGCTTAGGGCTAGGGTTAGGGTTATGCCTAGGGTTAGGCTTCACAAAACCACAAAGCCAGGAGCTCCAGGGATACCATGCAAAAGGCAGGCCAAGTTGAGCGTAGCACATCCAAATCCTTGCTCCCTCTTCGTCATTCTGCTCGGAACTCCCCACAGCCCAATGCCCGATTTCTGCCTTAGTCTAGGGTTAGGCTTAGGGCTAGGGTTAGGGTTATGCCTAGGGTTAGGCTTCTGCCTCAGGTTAGGGTTCACAAAACCACAAAGCCAGGAGCTCCAGGGATACTCACCATGCAAAAGGCAGGCCAAGTTGAGCGTAGCACATCCAAATCCTTGCTCCCTCTTCGTCATTCTGCTCGGAACTCCCCACAGCCCAATGCCTGATTTCTGCCTTAGTCTAGGGTTAGGCTTAGGGCTAGGGTTAGGCTTAGGGCTAGGGTTAGGGTTATGCCTCAGGTTAGGGTTCAGAAAACCACAAAGCCAGGAGCTCCAGGGATACCATGCAAAAGGCAGGCCAAGTTGAGCGTAGCACATCAAAATCCTTGCTCCCTCTTCTTCATTCTGCTCGGAACTCACCACAGCCCAATACCCGATTTCTGCCTCAGTCTAGGGTTAGGCTTAGGGCTAGGGTTAGGGTTATGCCTAGGGTTAGGCTTCAGAAAACCACAAAGCCAGGAGCTCCAGGGATACTCACCATGCAAAAGGCAGGCCAAGTTGAGCGTAGCACATCCAAATCCTTGCTCCCTCTTCGTCATTCTGCTCGGAACTCACCACAGCCCAATGCCCGATTTCTGCCTCAGTCTAGGGTTAGGCTTAGGGCTAGGGTTAGGCTTAGGGCTAGGGTTAGGGTTCTGCCTAGGGTTAGGGTTCACAAAACCACAAAGCCAGGAGCTCCAGGGATACTCACCATGCAAAGGCAGGCCAAGTTGAGCGTAGCACATCCAAATCCTTGCTCCCTCTTCTTCATTCTGCTCGGAACTCCCCACAGCCCTATGCCTGATTTCTGCCTCAGTCTAGGGTTAGGCTTAGGGCTAGGGTTAGGGTTATGCCTAGGGTTAGGCTTCACAAAACCACAAAGCCAGGAGCTCCAGGGATACTCACCATGCAAAAGGCAGGCCAAGTTGAGCGTAGCACATCCAAATCCTTGCTCCCTCTTCGTCATTCTGCTCGGAACTCACCACAGCCCAATGCCCGATTTCTGCCTCAGTCTAGGGTTAGGCTTAGGGCTAGGGTTAGGGTTATGCCTAGGGTTAGGCTTCACAAAACCACAAAGCCAGGAGCTCCAGGGATACCATGCAAAAGGCAGGCCAAGTTGAGCGTAGCACATCCAAATCCTTGCTCCCTCTTCGTCATTCTGCTCGGAACTCCCCACAGCCCAATGCCCCATTTCTGCCTTAGTCTAGGGTTAGGCTTAGGGCTAGGGTTAGGGTTATGCCTAGGGTTAGGCTTCTGCCTCAGGTTAGGGTTCACAAAACCACAAAGCCAGGAGCTCCAGGGATACTCACCATGCAAAAGGCAGGCCGAGTTGAGCGTAGCACATCCAAATCCTTGCTCCCTCTTCTTCATTCTGCTCGGAACTCACCACAGCCCAATGCCCGATTTCTGCCTCAGTCTAGGGTTAGGCTTAGGGCTCGGGTTAGGGTTATGCCTAGGGTTAGGCTTCAGAAAACCACAAAGCCAGGAGCTCCAGGGATACTCACCATGCAAAAGGCAGGCCAAGTTGAGTGTAGCACATCCAAATCCTTGCTCCCTCTTCGTCATTCTGCTCGGAACTCACCACAGCCCAATGCCCGATTTCTGCCTCAGTCTAGGGTTAGGCTTAGGGCTAGGGTTAGGGTTCTGCCTCAGGTTAGGGTTCAGAAAACCACAAAGCCAGGAGCTCCAGGGATACCATGCAAAAGGCAGGCCAAGTTGAGCGTAGCACATCAAAATCCTTGCTCCCTCTTCTTCATTCTGCTCGGAACTCCCCACAGCCCAATACCCGATTTCTGCCTCAGTCTAGGGTTAGGCTTAGGGCTAGGGTTAGGGTTATGCCTAGGGTTAGGCTTCAGAAAACCACAAAGCCAGGAGCTCCAGGGATACTCACCATGCAAAAGGCAGGCCGAGTTGAGCGTAGTACATCCAAATCCTTGCCCCCTCTTCTTCATTCTGCTCGGAACTCACCACAGCCCAATGCCTGATTTCTGCCTCAGTCTAGGGTTAGGCTTAGGGCTAGGGTTAGGGTTATGCCTAGGGTTAGGGTTCTGCCTAGGGTTAGGGTTCACAAAACCACAAAGCCAGGAGCTCCAGGGATACTCACCATGCAAAAGGCAGGCCAAGTTGAGCGTAGCACATCCAAATCCTTGCTCCCTCTTCGTCATTCTGCTCGGAACTCCCCACAGCCCAATGCCCGATTTCTGCCTCAGTCTAGGGTTAGGCTTAGGGCTAGGGTTAGGGTTATGCCTAGGGTTAGGGTTCTGCCTAGGGTTAGGGTTCACAAAACCACAAAGCCAGGAGCTCCAGGGATACTCACCATGCAAAAGGCAGGCCAAGTTGAGCGTAGCACATCCAAATCCTTGCTCCCTCTTCGTCATTCTGCTCGGAACTCACCACAGCCCAATGCCCGATTTCTGCCTCAGTCTAGGGTTAGGCTTAGGGCTAGGGTTAGGGTTATGCCTAGGGTTAGGGTTCTGCCTAGGGTTAGGGTTCACAAAACCACAAAGCCAGGAGCTCCAGGGATACTCACCATGCAAAAGGCAGGCCAAGTTGAGCGTAGCACATCCAAATCCTTGCTCCCTCTTCGTCATTCTGCTCGGAACTCCCCACAGCCCAATGCCTGATTTCTGCCTCAGTCTAGGGTTAGGCTTAGGGCTAGGGTTAGGGTTATGCCTAGGGTTAGGCTTCAGAAAACCACAAAGCCAGGAGCTCCAGGGATACTCACCATGCAAAAGGCAGGCCAAGTTGAGCGTAGCACATCCAAATCCTTGCTCCCTCTTCGTCATTCTGCTCGGAACTCACCACAGCCCAATGCCCGATTTCTGCCTCAGTCTAGGGTTAGGCTTAGGGCTAGGGTTAGGGTTATGCCTAGGGTTAGGCTTCACAAAACCACAAAGCCAGGAGCTCCAGGGATACTCACCATGCAAAAGGCAGGCCAAGTTGAGCGTAGCACATCCAAATCCTTGCTCCCTCTTCGTCATTCTGCTCGGAACTCCCCACAGCCCAATGCCCGATTTCTGCCTCAGTCTAGGGTTAGGCTTAGGGCTAGGGTTAGGGTTATGCCTAGGGTTAGGCTTCACAAAACCACAAAGCCAGGAGCTCCAGGGATACCATGCAAAAGGCAGGCCAAGTTGAGCGTAGCACATCCAAATCCTTGCTCCCTCTTCGTCATTCTGCTCGGAACTCCCCACAGCCCAATGCCCCATTTCTGCCTTAGTCTAGGGTTAGGCTTAGGGCTAGGGTTAGGGTTATGCCTAGGGTTAGGCTTCTGCCTCAGGTTAGGGTTCACAAAACCACAAAGCCAGGAGCTCCAGGGATACTCACCATGCAAAAGGCAGGCCGAGTTGAGCGTAGCACATCCAAATCCTTGCTCCCTCTTCTTCATTCTGCTCGGAACTCACCACAGCCCAATGCCCGATTTCTGCCTCAGTCTAGGGTTAGGCTTAGGGCTCGGGTTAGGGTTATGCCTAGGGTTAGGCTTCAGAAAACCACAAAGCCAGGAGCTCCAGGGATACTCACCATGCAAAAGGCAGGCCAAGTTGAGTGTAGCACATCCAAATCCTTGCTCCCTCTTCGTCATTCTGCTCGGAACTCCCCACAGCCCAATGCCCGATTTCTGCCTCAGTCTAGGGTTAGGCTTAGGGCTAGGGTTAGGGTTCTGCCTCAGGTTAGGGTTCAGAAAACCACAAAGCCAGGAGCTCCAGGGATACCATGCAAAAGGCAGGCCAAGTTGAGCGTAGCACATCAAAATCCTTGCTCCCTCTTCTTCATTCTGCTCGGAACTCCCCACAGCCCAATACCCGATTTCTGCCTCAGTCGAGGGTTAGGCTTAGGGCTAGGGTTAGGGTTATGCCTAGGGTTAGGCTTCAGAAAACCACAAAGCCAGGAGCTCCAGGGATACTCACCATGCAAAAGGCAGGCCGAGTTGAGCGTAGTACATCCAAATCCTTGCCCCCTCTTCTTCATTCTGCTCGGAACTCACCACAGCCCAATGCCTGATTTCTGCCTCAGTCTAGGGTTAGGCTTAGGGCTAGGGTTAGGGTTATGCCTAGGGTTAGGGTTCTGCCTAGGGTTAGGGTTCACAAAACCACAAAGCCAGGAGCTCCAGGGATACTCACCATGCAAAAGGCAGGCCAAGTTGAGCGTAGCACATCCAAATCCTTGCTCCCTCTTCGTCATTCTGCTCGGAACTCCCCACAGCCCAATGCCCGATTTCTGCCTCAGTCTAGGGTTAGGCTTAGGGCTAGGGTTAGGGTTATGCCTAGGGTTAGGGTTCTGCCTAGGGTTAGGGTTCACAAAACCACAAAGCCAGGAGCTCCAGGGATACTCACCATGCAAAAGGCAGGCCAAGTTGAGCGTAGCACATCCAAATCCTTGCTCCCTCTTCGTCATTCTGCTCGGAACTCACCACAGCCCAATGCCCGATTTCTGCCTCAGTCTAGGGTTAGGCTTAGGGCTAGGGTTAGGGTTATGCCTAGGGTTAGGGTTCTGCCTAGGGTTAGGGTTCACAAAACCACAAAGCCAGGAGCTCCAGGGATACTCACCATGCAAAAGGCAGGCCAAGTTGAGCGTAGCACATCCAAATCCTTGCTCCCTCTTCGTCATTCTGCTCGGAACTCCCCACAGCCCAATGCCTGATTTCTGCCTCAGTCTAGGGTTAGGCTTAGGGCTAGGGTTAGGGTTATGCCTAGGGTTAGGCTTCAGAAAACCACAAAGCCAGGAGCTCCAGGGATACTCACCATGCAAAAGGCAGGCCAAGTTGAGCGTAGCACATCCAAATCCTTGCTCCCTCTTCGTCATTCTGCTCGGAACTCACCACAGCCCAATGCCCGATTTCTGCCTCAGTCTAGGGTTAGGCTTAGGGCTAGGGTTAGGGTTATGCCTAGGGTTAGGCTTCACAAAACCACAAAGCCAGGAGCTCCAGGGATACCATGCAAAAGGCAGGCCAAGTTGAGCGTAGCACATCCAAATCCTTGCTCCCTCTTCGTCATTCTGCTCGGAACTCCCCACAGCCCAATGCCCGATTTCTGCCTTAGTCTAGGGTTAGGCTTAGGGCTAGGGTTAGGGTTATGCCTAGGGTTAGGCTTCTGCCTCAGGTTAGGGTTCACAAAACCACAAAGCCAGGAGCTCCAGGGATACTCACCATGCAAAAGGCAGGCCAAGTTGAGCGTAGCACATCCAAATCCTTGCTCCCTCTTCGTCATTCTGCTCGGAACTCCCCACAGCCCAATGCCCGATTTCTGCCTTAGTCTAGGGTTAGGCTTAGGGCTAGGGTTAGGCTTAGGGCTAGGGTTAGGGTTATGCCTCAGGTTAGGGTTCAGAAAACCACAAAGCCAGGAGCTCCAGGGATACCATGCAAAAGGCAGGCCAAGTTGAGCGTAGCACATCAAAATCCTTGCTCCCTCTTCTTCATTCTGCTCGGAACTCACCACAGCCCAATACCCGATTTCTGCCTCAGTCTAGGGTTAGGCTTAGGGCTAGGGTTAGGGTTATGCCTAGGGTTAGGCTTCACAAAACCACAAAGCCAGGAGCTCCAGGGATACTCACCATGGAAAAGGCAGGCCAAGTTGAGCGTAGTACATCCAAATCCTTGCTCCCTCTTTGTCATTCTGCTCGGAACTCACCACAGCCCAATGCCCGATTTCTGCCTCAGTCTAGGGTTAGGCTTAGGGCTAGGGTTAGGGTTATGCCTAGGGTTAGGGTTCTGCCTAGGGTTAGGGTTCAGAAAACCACAAAGCCAGGAGCTCCAGGGATACTCACCATGCAAAAGGCAGGCCAAGTTGAGCGTAGCACATCCAAATCCTTGCTCCCTCTTCGTCATTCTGCTCGGAACTCACCACAGCCCAATGCCCGATTTCTGCCTCAGTCTAGGGTTAGGCTTAGGGTTATGCCTAGGGTTAGGGTTCTGCCTAGGGTTAGGGTTCACAAAACCACAAAGCCAGGAGCTCCAGGGATACTCACCATGCAAAAGGCAGGCCAAGTTGAGCGTAGCACATCCAAATCCTTGCTCCCTCTTCGTCATTCTGCTCGGAACTCACCACAGCCCAATGCCCGATTTCTGCCTCAGTCTAGGGTTAGGCTTAGGGCTAGGGTTAGGGTTATGCCTAGGGTTAGGCTTCTGCCTAGGGTTAGGGTTCACAAAACCACAAAGCCAGGAGCTCCAGGGATACTCACCATGCAAAAGGCAGGCCAAGTTGAGCGTAGCACATCCAAATCCTTGCTCCCTCTTCTTCATTCTGCTCGGAACTCCCCACAGCCCAATGCCTGATTTCTGCCTCAGTCTAGGGTTAGGCTTAGGGCTAGGGTTAGGGTTATGCCTAGGGTTAGGCTTCAGAAAACCACAAAGCCAGGAGCTCCAGGGATACTCACCATGCAAAAGGCAGGCCAAGTTGAGCGTAGCACATCCAAATCCTTGCTCCCTCTTCGTCATTCTGCTCGGAACTCACCACAGCCCAATGCCCGATTTCTGCCTCAGTCTAGGGTTAGGCTTAGGGCTAGGGTTAGGGTTATGCCTAGGGTTAGGCTTCACAAAACCACAAAGCCAGGAGCTCCAGGGATACCATGCAAAAGGCAGGCCAAGTTGAGCGTAGCACATCCAAATCCTTGCTCCCTCTTCGTCATTCTGCTCGGAACTCCCCACAGCCCAATGCCCCATTTCTGCCTTAGTCTAGGGTTAGGCTTAGGGCTAGGGTTAGGGTTATGCCTAGGGTTAGGCTTCTGCCTCAGGTTAGGGTTCACAAAACCACAAAGCCAGGAGCTCCAGGGATACTCACCATGCAAAAGGCAGGCCAAGTTGAGCGTAGCACATCCAAATCCTTGCTCCCTCTTCGTCATTCTGCTCGGAACTCACCACAGCCCAATGCCCGATTTCTGCCTCAGTCTAGGGTTAGGCTTAGGGCTAGGGTTAGGGTTATGCCTAGGGTTAGGCTTCACAAAACCACAAAGCCAGGAGCTCCAGGGATACTCACCATGCAAAAGGCAGGCCAAGTTGAGCGTAGCACATCCAAATCCTTGCTCCCTCTTTGTCATTCTGCTCGGAACTCACCACAGCCCAATGCCCGATTACTGCCTCAGTCTAGGGTTAGGCTTAGGGCTAGGGTTAGGGTTATGCCTAGGGTTAGGCTTCACAAAACCACAAAGCCAGGAGCTCCAGGGATACTCACCATGCAAAAGGCAGGCCAAGTTGAGCGTAGCACATCCAAATCCTTGCTCCCTCTTCGTCATTCTGCTCGGAACTCACCACAGCCCAATGCCCGATTTCTGCCTCAGTCTAGGGTTAGGCTTAGGGCTAGGGTTAGGGTTATGCCTAGGGTTAGGCTTCTGCCTAGGTTTAGGGTTCACAAAACCACAAAGCCAGGAGCTCCAGGGATACCATGAAAAAGGCAGGCCAAGTTGAGCGTAGCACATCCAAATCCTTGCTCCCTCTTCGTCATTCTGCTCGGAACTCACCACAGCCCAATGCCCGATTTCTGCCTCAGTCTAGGGTTAGGCTTAGGGCTAGGGTTAGGGTTATGCCTAGGGTGAGGCTTCAGAAAACCACAAAGCCAGGAGCTCCAGGGATACTCGCCATGCAAAAGGCAGGCCAAGTTGAGCGTAGCACATCCAAATCCTTGCTCCCTCTTCGTCATTCTGCTCGGAACTCACCACAGCCCAATGCCCGATTTCTGCCTCAGTCTAGGGTTAGGCTTAGGGCTAGGGTTAGGGTTATGCCTAGGGTTAGGGTTCTGCCTAGGGTTAGGGTTCACAAAACCACAAAGCCAGGAGCTCCAGGGATACTCACCATGCAAAAGGCAGGCCAAGTTGAGCGTAGCACATCCAAATCCTTGCTCCCTCTTCTTCATTCTGCTCGGAACTCCCCACAGTCCAATACCCGATTTCTGCCTCAGTCTAGGGTTAGGCTTAGGGCTACGGTTAGGGTTCTGCCTAGGGTTAGGGTTCAGAAAACCACAAAGCCAGGAGCTCCAGGGATACTCACCATGCAAAAGGCAGGCCAAGTTGAGCGTAGCACATCCAAATCCTTGCTCCCTCTTCGTCATTCTGCTCGGAACTCACCACAGCCCAATGCCCGATTTCTGCCTCAGTCTAGGGTTAGGCTTAGGGCTAGGGTTAGGGTTATGCCTAGGGTTAGGGTTCTGCCTTGGGTTAGGGTTCAGAAAACCACAAAGCCAGGAGCTCCAGGGATACTCACCATGCAAAAGGCAGGCCAAGTTGAGCGTAGCACATCCAAATCCTTGCTCCCTCTTCTTCATTCTGCTCGGAACTCCCCACAGTCCAATGCCTGATTTCTGCCTCAGTCTAGGGTTAGGCTTAGGGCTAGGGTTAGGGTTATGCCTAGGGTGAGGCTTCAGAAAACCACAAAGCCAGGAGCTCCAGGGATACTCACCATGCAAAAGGCAGGCCAAGTTGAGCGTAGCACATCCAAATCCTTGCTCCCTCTTTGTCATTCTGCTCGGAACTCACCACAGCCCAATGCCCGATTTCTGCCTCAGTCTAGGGTTTGGCTTAGGGCTAGGGTTAGGGTTATGCCTAGGGTTAGGGTTCAGAAAACCACAAAGCCAGGAGCTCCAGGGATACTCACCATGCAAAAGGCAGGCCAAGTTGAGCGTAGCACATCCAAATCCTTGCTCCCTCTTCTTCATTCTGCTCGGAACTCCCCACAGCCCAATGCCTGATTTCTGCCTCAGTCTAGGGTTAGGCTTAGGGCTAGGGTTAGGGTTATGCCTAGGGTTAGGCTTCACAAAACCACAAAGCCAGGAGCTCCAGGGATACTCCCCATGCAAAAGGCAGGCCAAGTTGAGCGTAGCACATCCAAATCCCCTCTCCCTCTTCGTCATTCTGCTCGGAACTCCCCACAGCCCAATGCTTGATTTCTGCCTCAGTCTAGGGTTAGGCTTAGGGCTAGGGTTAGGCTTAGGGCTAGGGTTAGGGTTATGCCTAGGGTTAGGCTTCACAAAACCACAAAGCCAGGAGCTCCAGGGATACTCACCATGCAAAAGGCAGGCCGAGTTGAGCGTAGCACATCCAAATCCTTGGTCCCTCTTCGTCATTCTGCTCGGAACTCACCACAGCCCAATGCCTGATTTCTGCCTCAGTCTAGGGTTAGGCTTAGGGCTAGGGTTAGGGTTATGCCTAGGGTGAGGCTTCAGAAAACCACAAAGCCAGGAGCTCCAGGGATACTCACCATGCAAAAGGCAGGCCGAGTTGAGCGTAGCACATCCAAATCCTTGCTCCCTCTTCGTCATTCTGCTCGGAACTCCCCACAGCCCAATGCCCGATTTCTGCCTTAGGGTTAGGGTTAGGGTTATGCCTAGGGTTAGGGTTCAGAAAACCACCAAGCCGGGATTTTCTCTGCCATATGCAGAGCCCAGCACTAGGAATAAAGGAATTCCAGGCTTTACAACGCCAAAAATGCAGTACCAGAGAGTTCTGTTATCCCGAGGTCTTGGGGGATACTTGGCAAAAATTTCCGGGGGCCCAGGCTGGACCGAGCTTTTAACACTCCCTGGATTCACGGGATCGGGGATTCCAGCGTGCCCTGCACGGGTTTTTTCAGGGAAGTCCCAAATCCTTCGTGTGAGCACGAAGCAGAATCCCCTGGGAGCTGTGAAGGCAACAGGATATTTCTTGGGAATTTTGAAGGGTTGGGTGAGTCCTCAGTGTTAGGTTGGAATGAACGCAAATTGTCCGGGAGTTGCTGGTTTGGGGATGGCCGGGTCTGGGTTTGGATTTGTGGGCACCGAGTGTTCCTTGTGTCAGCTTTAGGTCTTCTGGATTGGTAGGAATTGTCAGAGAAAAGAGAAGGCAATTGAAATGCGGAGCTCCATTCCCGGAGAAATGGTCAGGATGGGAGCGGGAAGGCTGTGGAGCTGCTGGGAGCTCGTGGAGAACGAAAGGATCTGAGGCCTGGAGGCAAAAGCTGTGGAACAAAGCCTGAAAAGGGTGTGGGGTGGGGCGGGAGGGGGAGGAGGGCACCGTGGTGGGGGGAAAGAGGGAAAGGATCCCTGCTCCGGGAATCCAGCAGGGACCAGGAGAGGATCATTTTCCATCCACTGCTCTCAGTGGAATCCTAATAAGGACGGTGGAAGGGAAGTGATTCGTTTGTTCTTAGGTTTGGAATGAAAGGTGCTCTTCCAGAGGGGACTATTGACCTGTTAAAATTCTGTTGGATACAGGAAAAGAGGGAGGAAGCAAGCAGCTGGGGAATGAAGGGGTGGATTTTTTGGTGGATACAGGGAAAGACACGGGAAGGGGCTCTCAAGTAGAATACACCTCACGGGCAGCACCAGGAGAAGCCTCAAGTGCCCTTTTTTTCCAAGCTCTGACATTCCAGAGGAGTAAGCAGTGGTCAGCCCATCACTTTCTGTATTCCTTGGATGCCCAGTGCTTTGTTGGGAAGAGATAATATTTGGAAATGAACAAATCCGGGGATGTAATTTCCTGATAGTAAAGCCCCAGAGAGCCTGGTTTTGATATCCTTCCAGCACCCAAACGCAGCAGAGGGAATCCTGGCGGAGCTGGAAAACGCTGTCGCTCCGTCGGTGGAATTCCTGGGAACTGGAAAGCAGCAGAAGCAGCAAGAACAGAGTTGGAAGCAGGCTCCAGCCGGGTAAGGCAGACACCAAATCCTTTGGAACTGGGCAGGGGTGGGAAGAATGAATTCTTACATTTGTAGCCCAGGGATTCCTGAGCAGGATCCCGGCAGGGAAGACTGCAGGGATCAGGCTGGGGCCTGATCGCAGCTGGGGGCAGCGAGCCTTGGAATTGGCTGAAGGGAAGAAAGAGGGATCCTTTGAGCACAAGGATCAGGTGTCAAATGCGGAGATGGCATCAGAAAATTCCTCGGGAGGGTTTAGTACCTGGGCCAAATCGATCTGCTGCCTTGTGAAGGAGCTCAGAGATCTGGGAAGAGCCCAAGCAACGCAGGGAATGCACTGGCAGATAAAACTGCCGGGGAACGGTGGGGAAAAGCATTGAACAGGGGGCCTCGTTTTGTAGAGGAATGGTACAAAAAATTGTCCGAAAGAATAGGAACGGAATGGGATTTTACGTATTCCTCGGAGGCCACAATCCGGTGGGAAGGCTGAGAGAAAGAAACAAAGCCTAAAAAGGCAGATGAGCCAGATCTGCCCAAAGCCTCCAGTGGCCACATTCCCTGGCATTGCTGAGGACTTCAGCCAAGCTCCAAGCAAAAGGTGAGCCCCTGATTTTGGTGCCAAGGGAAACTCCAAGTTAAGAATAATCCAAATATGAAGCACTTCTCACAAAACTCAGCTTTGCAAACCTTTCTTTGGGCTAAAAAAGAAAAGATGGGAATGCCCTTGGCAGAAAAGCAGCTGTGAGGCACAGCAGGCTTCAAATGCCTGTCAGCAGGAGCTCCAGGCTGCTGGCTCCGGGCATCCTGGGCTTTCCAGGCAGGTTTTGTAGCGGATTGCAAGGCAGTTTTCCTGCCTCTGGGGGGTGGCACCTGCATCCCACTGGAAAGGGAAAATGTGGAGAGAGGGGCAAGCGGGAAGACGGTTGCTGATGTGTGTCCTTGGATTGCAGTTCCTCCCGGTGGGTCTGTGCTGCTGGAAGTTTGAAGGAGATCAGTCCTGGAGTACGTGTGGGTTCACCTGTGGGGTTTGGGAGCAACGCTGGCCATGAAATTCCAGGGATGTTCCCCTTGCTGGAGTGAGAAGCAGTGGAAGCACTTTGCTGTCTGCTTCTTCATTGCCTTCGCCTCGGTCCCCTGGGGCTCCAGGTAATCCCCTCTCACCTTTGCTTTTCCAAGGGTCTCTAAATGAGGGCTTGAGATTTGGTGCAGCTCCCTTTACAGGGAAGATCTGTTCCAGGAAAGGTCTCCTGGTCTGGACCGATGGCGTTGCAGGAAGAGCAGGAAACCCCACAGCTCCTGTGGCTCCCTCATCCGATTTGCCTGCAGGCAGCAAGGATCATTCCCAAGTGTCATGCCCTGGCTCCGTGACTCGGTGAGGTTGTGTTCCCCCAAAGGCCAGGGGCCGCTTTGTTTTGCGGCTCACGAAAGTCCAGCTCGGTGGTGCTGGGTTTGGGTTTTGTGTGCAATGAAGGCACTAAAAAATTCCCCTCCTTCACTGGCACAGTCCTGGAGTGGGAGCAGATTCCCCTTATCCCGTAGTTATCCTGCTCCTGCCGTGGATCCCTGCGGTGCCGTGGCAGGTGAGGAGACTGAAAGCTTTCATTAGGAATTGGGGATTATGAGCACTGACATTTACTGTGCTAGAAAGTCCAAGGGACAAATTTGTGCCAATTAATGTCACGCCTTTAACTACGAGGATCAATTCGTGTTATGCTTGTACCAGAGTCTGGTGACAGAGGGGGTTTCCAAAGGAAGTCTTGGTCCATGGAGGCTTGTGCCCAAAGAAAATGCCAAGAGAACTGAGGTATGAAAAACAAAGGTCCTTTATTTATCTAAGAGCAGCAACAAAAACGAACTACAGAACATATTTACATTGTAAGAACCTTTGTAACAACAATGATCTATAGAACGTATTTACAAGAACATAGCTATCGATACTATATTAAATGTATTTACAGAAGACAAAAAGAAATGCTAAAACGTATATACAGAAGGGTGCCATCTCTGGCCTGGATCTCCATCAGTCCTGGAAGAAAAGCAAGTGACATAGTCATTGCAGTCAGGCACAGAGGGCTGTTCCATGTGCCCCCAGCCTGGGACACACTGGCAGAGCGGGACTCTGCTGCCAGCGCTGAGCCTGGCTGGGGCTGGGAGTCAGGCCCCAGGCACTGGCATGGGGCTTGTGTGAGCCAAAGCAAGGGCAGGACAGGCTGGGGATGGTGCTTGTGCTGCCAGAATCCAGCCCACGGGGCACCGTGTCCCTCAGCGGGGCACCCAGCCCAGCCCCAGCCTGGCAGCAGGGCACCCACTCTGCCTGTGGGGAGCACATACCTGTCCTACTGCTGGAGTCCGTCTTCATCCCAGGACCATGTCCTCCTCCTCGTCTTTTCCATCCACATCCATGTCCTCACTGTATTCTTCCATTTCCACCTCCATCTCTTCCTCCATCTCTTCCTTCACATCCACCTCCATCTCTTCCTCCATCTCCTCCTTCGCATCCACCTCCATCTCTTCCTCCATCTCTTCCTTCACGTCCACCTCCATCTCTTCCTCTCCAGTCTCTCCTCCCTCCACTTCCATCTCCTCCTCTGTATCAATCTTTATATCCACCTCCATCTCTTTCTCTTCGTCTCTGGAAACCTGCAGATGTAGCAAAACCTCGGAGTGGGATCCCTGTCCCACAGCATCCCCACAGAGGCACTTAGGTGGTGTCCATTTCCATGGAATGGCACCTTACCTTCCTCAGGACAAATGTGAGCATCTGGCAGGGATGAACGGCAAAATCCAGGCACGAGAGACCTTTGGGAACACTTGGGAGTATCGGAGCAGGGGCCAAGCAGGGTGACGGGTGTGTAGGCACAAGGGCGAATGGTTGTGTTGTCCTCTTTGCTGGATGCTGGGAGCTCCAGTGTGAATGCAGACCGTGACGTCACAATTCACAGGAGTCCAGGGTCACCGTGGAGTGGACAACGGGCATCATAGAATGATGGAATCCCTGAGTGGTCTGGCTTGGAAGGGACGCTAAAGATCATCTTGTTCCAACTTGAGCAATCTTCTACCAGAGCACGTTGCTCAGAGTCCTGTTCCCACCTGGCCTTGGGTGTTTGCAGGGATGGGGCATCCACATCCTCTGTGCACAGCCTGGGCCAGTGCCTCAGCACTCTCAGTGTGAAAAAGCAGCTTCCTTAGAGCCAACCTAAATCAACCTCCTGCAGTTAAAAGCCATCCCCACTTCTCCTCTTGCCACTGGCCCTATTGAACACTGTCCCCATCTTTCCTATGGGACCCTTCGAGTCCTGCATGGCCACAGCAAAGCCTCTCCAGGGCCTTCTGTTCTCCAGGCTGAACATTCTCAACCCCACATGGACAGCAGTGACTTAGATCAGCAGAAATCAAAGCTGCAAGGTAGCAAATAGCACCAGGAACTGAGAGACGGAAGCTTTAGACCCAGGCTTGTCTCAAAATAGACAAAATTAGTAAGAGTGGAGGGGCAGATGGTGGGACACTGGCTCTGTTCTAACTGATGAATATTTTCTTTTTTTCTTCTTCTTTTCTCTCATGCTGACCCAGGTTTTGCTGTTTGAAAGGAAGCTTGGCACAGCATCCATTGTCTTCTCCATTTGTGAAACACCGAGCAGAATCTGAGCAGGCTGATGGCGCAGAGCAAAACCTGCAAATATCTTGATAATCCTGAGCCTGGGGGATGCAGCTAAACCCAGTCCAAAGTAATTTCTGGAAAGTCAAACCTGGTTTACATTTTCTTGACTTTGGCTGTGCCAGCTTCACCAGACATTTATAAAAAAGCAAACAAAAAACTCCAACCAAAAAAGACAAAAACCCAAACAAACAAACCCACACAAACCAATCAAACAAACAGATTAAAAAACCCAAATAAAACCAAAAGGAATGAGGAGTTCATCTTAGTTGTGAGGATATCACAGCAGGCGAATGGCTGCTTCCCACAGGATCACCATAAAAAGCCACATGGAACAGCTCCTCCAGAATATACACAACAGGGGCAATAGAAAAAGTGCTACATGGTGGCTTTGAGGGTAGCTCCACATGAAGGTGAAGGATGAGCACTCGGTGGTACAGATCCAGCATTCCCCACACTCCAGGCCGCTCTTTGCTCCTGATGAAAGAGCCTTGCAGGACTGTGGCCCTTCTCAATGCAATGTAAATCATTGCCATAGCTCTCAGCTGAGCCACTGGCATTTCCAGAGCGAGATTCAGGCACAATCCTACTGCCTCGGAGCATCTGTGGAAGATCCTGAACTTCTTCACCCCCAGAAACACAAAGCAGCTCAGGCTTTCCCTGAATTGGGTCTTCAGAGGAGGTTTCCAGTATCTCTGAGATTTGTTCACCCCTCAGCACGTGTGACTTTATGTACAGTGATGCATTTGGGTTCCTTCCTCACCCCTGTGTGCCAGTGAGAAACCACCCACGTGGATGAAGGATAATGTGTACAGGAAAATTTATTCCTGGATTGTCATTTTGCTTCACTGTCACTTAGTTTAACATGGTCCTTATCTAAGAAGGACTTAGAAGAATTGTGTAGGAATTTTGGCTCTGAGAGGAGCAGAAAGCACATTTTCTAAAGCAAATTCCCAGCTGATGCAGCTTCCCTGGCAAAAGAGTGATTCCCATTCATCTTCCTGGGAAGAATGTGAAGACCCATTCAGAGATCACAGGTTCAGCTGGCCTTTGGCTTTGTGTACCTCATTTCACATGTCCAGTTTCATTAAAAGCTCAAGTTTGCCTTGCAACACGGAAGTGCTGTAGCTATTCCCAGGAGAAAACCAAGAAATGACTGTCCCATGGTGTGGTCACTAGGTTGGTACCTGGGGTAGAAATCCCACCACAGTTGTGGCTCTGTGAGCAAAGAGAGCCAGTGCTTTTTGGGGCTGTAACAGCTGAGAGTGTGGCAGAGCAGTTTTTATATTCTTTTTAGAGTCCTGAAAACATTGTTCCCAAAACAATCTTTCTCTCCTGTCTTCTGTCATAAATTGTGGAACAGAGAAAATGGAAAGGAGCAGAGGGTTGTTTAAATTGGCTTTTTTGTTTTGTTTTGTTTTTTAGTCTTAAAATAGCATCAGCGTGATGCATGGTACTTTAGAAATTGGATTAGTGCCACCTATTTCGTCCCACCAGAGAGGTGGGATTTAAGACTTCCAACAATAGAAACACCAGATGTGCAAGAGCTCAGTTTTCCACCCCTCACACCCCGGTATCTTGCTGTGCTATTTTAAGCAGCCTCAGCCAGGTATATTAAAATACTGCTCCAAACAACAACAGAATGAAAATGTTCCACCAAATGGGGAAAAATAAGAAAAGTGGGCGGCAGCTGATGTTCATTTTGCAAAGTCAGATGCAAACAATGTTTGCTGGATTCCTGTCCTAGAAAAATGTAGACATTTAATAGAAATCTACCTCTGAGGCTGGTAAGTTTGGTATGATTTTAGATCTGGGAGGAACAAAACAGGTTCTAGAGAAGCTGTGATTGTCGCAGCCTTGGAAGTGTCCAAGGCCAGGTTGGATGGGGTTTGGAGCAAAGTGGTCTAGTGGAATATGTCCTGAGTGTGGTGAGAGTTGGAACAAGATGAGCTTTAAGGTCCCTTCCAACCCAACACATCCTGTGAGTCCATGAAAAGAAACTTTTGGTTTTCCTAAGGTGTTGCCTTGGCAAGGGGAGGTCACAAATACCTCAGGTAGTTTGAAATGCCCTGAGCAGAGCCCAGCTGTGCTTTATCACAGGTGCTGAGGGATTTTCACTTGTATTTTATGGGGGATTTTCACAGGGCAGTGCAAGAGCAGCTGAATGTGTTTGACAGGCAAAGAGGGCCAGTGTGGCAGCAGCTTCATTCAACAGAGCTTTTCCTTCTGTGATCCTGTATCACCCGAGGTACTCTGGGGCTCTTGAAGCCGGCAGCTGGGCAAGTTAATCATGATAAGAAGTGATAAATTAGCCTGCTCCACTCTCCTTAGCATGGGGGGGTGATGAGCATTAGGTAGTTTGGGGAGCATTGCCAAGATGGGAGCTTGTTTTTTGCCAAGGAGAAGGGAGAAAATATTGCTTAGAGTAAATAAAGCAGCTCTGCTTCCCCGGCAAGAGGAAAAGAAGCGATTAAAGATGTGAGTGCTGCATGGAATCATTTGCATGAGGATATATCTTGTCTGCTATGCAGGATAGTTCCCAATAAACCCTGCTTTGCCTGACCTTTATTTTCGGATTTGTACCGCATAGTACAAGAGACAAGATTAAAAATCCCAAAGTGCTTTGTGGGCAGGGAATGAAAAGTGGGGAGGCACTTTTTTGTTTTCTTCAGCCTGCCTCTTCTTTTGTTCCTTTCAGAGATCTCACTTCATTTCTGCTGTTTTTTGGAGCACATGTGCTTAGCTCTTCCCAGATCCCCTGGCCTTGTTTTAGCTCTGGCTGTCATGGACACTCTAAATTGTAAGGTTTTTCCCTCCATCTACCTCTGCTTCTTCAAGTGGTTTACCTTCCTTTACCTGTTGGAGTGATGGATTTTTCTCACCTTTTATTACTTAGTGCTTTTTCTGTATTTCCTTCATTCTCTAAAACCAACTTTTCACTTGCCCTGTGGCTGTTAGATGCCAGATATGGGAGCATTAATTCTTTCTCTGCTGCTTGTCTGAGCTTTCACAAGGAGCTGAGAGCTCTCTGGGGTTAAACTTGACTTGCTTCATCACCTTCCTTGCTGCTGCCTATGTCCTTGGACACTTAAGGGAAATGCCTCATACTAATTTATGTATAGATTAATTTTCGAATACAGCCTCTCTATCTACCCTAACATATACAGCAATATAAGAAGCTGGGAATAGAGATCAGCAAGTTTTGAGAATAAGGAGCCGGCGTTTTTCTGTAGGAAGGAAAGCAGCAAGCGCCTGGCCCCAGGAGCCGAGACGCTCGGGCTGCAGGAGCTGCAGAGCGCCCGGAGCCGGCTTTTCCCTGTGCTCTGTGCCTGCCCCCGGGCTGAGCTGGGCGGCGCTGCTGCCGCCTGGTGGCGAGAGCGCGGCACTGCCGCCCCCGACACGGCGCCCCGGCGCTGCTGCCGCCCGGTGGCGGCTGAGCCGAGAGGGCGGCGGCCTCGGTGGCTGCCGAGCGTGGCAAGGAGCGGGAGCGAGCGGGGCCGGGTCTGTCAGCGGAGGGGAGGGGCGAAGGGCGGTTCGGAGCGCCAAGGGACACGGCCGTGCACGAGCGGGGCCACAGCTATGGAAAGGGCCGGGCGCCGTGCGGGGCGGTGACCGCGGGGAATGACAGCGCGGGGGGCGGCCCGGCGGGGCCGGTTTTGCCGGGCAGCAGAGGCGCGGTCGCAGCGCGACCCGGGCGGGAGGCACCGGGCGGGCACGGTCGGAATCGAGCCGCCCGCGTGTCGCTCTCAAGGAGGCGGCTCGGAAAGGAAGGCGCAGTTCCGCGCTCTCGGGACGGCGTTAAGTGACGTTTTTATTAGAATATTATAGTATTTATTTTATTTTATTATTTTATTATCTGCCAGGACCTTGCAGAGGGTGGTTTACACTTCCGCCACACTCAAGATGGCGGACGCAGTAGGCCCCCTGCGAGAGGTGTCCCTGCCGATGCCTGCCGCCGGTCGCGGAGCCGTCGGCCGCCTCCGGCGCGGCTGACCCCGCCAGCCGTGTCCTCGCACCGGGAAGCACGGCGGAAAATCGCGCGGAAAGCGCGGGGCCGGCGTCGGAGTCCGGGCCGGATTCAGGCAGCCGACTAGACAGAAGCCCTTGTGAGGGGCGGCGGGGGCCCTAAGTGTACCACACTAAAGATGGCGGCTCGACCGGAAGTGGCTTCTGCCAGCACCCAAGATGGCGGCGAAGGGCGGAAGTGTCGTCACTGCCACACTAAAGATGGCGGTCGTGTGCACTGTTTTCTGACCTTCTCAATATGGCGGCAGGGAAGGCCCCCCCCCAAGCTGCGTCTATTCGGCTGCCTGAACGCGACGCCGACGCCGACGCCGACGTCAGCCCAGCGCTTGCGCGCAATTTTCTGAGGCGTTTCCCGCTACGCGGACACCGACTGTGGGGTCAGCGGCGCCTCGGGCAGGCGGGAGCATTCAGGCAGTCGAATAGACGGAGCGGGGGGGGGGGAGGGGGGGGGGTCCTTCCGGCCGCCATCTTGAGAAGGTCGAATAGCCACATCGGTGCCGTATCGGTGACTTCCGCCCTTCTTCGCCAGGAGCGCCAATGGCGGGGAGCCCGGGGAGCAGCGCTGCCGGGCCGGGGGCACCGGGGCGGGTGCTCCGGGCTCGGAGGTGAGCGGGGAACGGGGACAGCCCCGAGCGGACGGTGGGGGCCGCGGGGGATCGGTATTCCGGCCCAGGGATGAGTGTTCCGGCACAGGGGTGGCTGTCCCGGCACAGGGATGCGTTCCTGGACTGTCTAATAATATTATTTAACGATCGTGCAAGGAGATCTGTATAAAAAAATCCTCCGTGGTCATCCTTCTCCCACAGCCCCGCTGTGTTTTCAGGATCTTGGGGGAAGAGTTTGGGTCTGAACAAGGCTCTCGGGCACAGGGTGGGATTCTTGGGGTGCAGGGCCAGGATTTGGACTCGATGCTCCCTGTGGGTCCCTTGCAGCCCAGGAAATGCTGCGATCCTGTGCCTCTGAGGGTGAAATAAAGGGCAGCGGTGGGGTTTGTGCCCGCTGTATTCACGGCCCCGCCGGCTCAGGGCGGGTTAAAGGCGCAGCTGCCCCGAGACAGCGGGACCGGCCGGGGCTGCTCGCTCCCGGTGCTGCCGCCTCGTGGGGAGAGCCCGGCACTGCAGCCCGCGCAGGCGCTGGACCACGGGATGGGCGTGGAACAGCAGCGCAGGGGATGCTGAGGCAGCCCAGGGAATGCTGCGGTCCCAGGGAAGGCTGAGGCGTCCCCTGCCCGGGGCACTCGGCAGCAAACCCCTGATGTTGAGCAGAAAAAGGAAAGTTCTGGGTTAGTGGGAGGAGGTTTCTGGAATGGAGCTGGGACAGGTGCTGATCCACGCATGGAATCACGGGCTGGTTTGGCGTGGAAGGGACCACCAGGATCATTTACACTCTGTTTGTTGTCTGATTGCACAGCGAAGAACATCCAGAACTGCCGCCTCACCCTCACGGACAGCAGGAATGTCTTCCATAGCTCTTGTTTTGGAATGGGAATGGCTGTTGGGAGCTCTGGCAGGACCAGGTAAGAAGAGAAATGGGATCATTGTGGCTGCTGCTGGAGGTGGTTTTCTGCTTTCCGGCTGTTCTTCTCATTGATCCTTTCACAGCAGTGTTCTAGGGCACATTTGAGGGTAATTCCAGGAATTTGAAACCAGATAAAAACTGGTGGGGAAAAAATGTGAACACAATCCATTTCTGGTAGTTCCAAGCTTCTCCCACAACACCGTTCCAGGGGAAAGCTGATAAAAGGGTAAAGATGCAGAGGAACAAGTGCTGTAAAGCCCCCTGGCGCTCTGAGAGAGCAAACCTTCCAGTACTCCCAGCAGATCTCTTGGAGAAAGTGTGGGATCGCAAGGTTTTCCAGGAAAGCAAAACAAGGGTGGAGATGAGGGAATAGGCTTCCAGTTCTTCCTTGAGCTGAAAGCCTGGGGGAATTGAGAGGGGCCACAAGAACTGTTTGTGTAGGCAAATGGGAGTTTGGGGGCTGAATCTGAGTTTCCCTCTGGGGCATTTTTGAGGGAAAAGCTGAGGTGCTGTTTAAGGGAGAGAATGGACATTTTTGGGGTGGAAAAAGTTGAATCAATATTGTAGAGGAAGTAAAACGCTGGGGGTAAAAGTGGATGCAATGTGGAGGGGACAGATTGAATATTTTGGAGGCAAAATGGGGAACTGAGTAGTGGAGAGATGGGGAACATTTTGGAGGCAACACTTGACAAACTCTCTGGGGTGGAGAACGACCACATTGAGGGAAAAATGAGGTGATGAGCAGTGGGCACGTAGGGAAGGTCGTGGGGGTAAATCTTGAGAAAAGCCCCGTGGTATTCAAGAAATCCTTGGTAGCAGGACTGAGGAATTCAGTGGTGGAAAAATAGGGGAATTTTGCGGGGGTAAAACTTTAAAAGATCTAAGAGTTGAGAGTGTGTGTTTTTAGGTAGAAAGGATGTCTTGTTGAAGTTGGGCGTCTGGATTGTGGCATTTATGGATCCAGAAAGTAGAAGATAAAGGAGACTCCCAAAGCCTCGGTAGCTGTGTTAAGAAATCCGTCCCGGGGAAGAAAGGTACCTAAACCTCCTAGAAGTAGGGACTAATTAGCATGGGAAGGGGAAAACCCACCCCCAGTGGGAGAGAGCACGCCGGGTAAGGGAAGAGAAGGATGCCCTTAAGAAGAAGTAGGGAAGGTGAATTTCTCGGCTTGCTGAAATGTATCAAAAAGTTTGGAATCTGGGTCTGTGTGGAGGCCGGGATTTTCTCAGCCATATGCAGAGCCCAGCACTAGGAATAAAGGAATTCCAGGCTTTACAACGCCAAAAATGCAGTACCAGAGAGTTCTGTTATCCCGAGGACTTGGGGGATACTTGGCAAAAATTTCCGGGGGCCCAGGCTGGACCGAGCTTTTAACGCTCCCCGGATTCACGGGATCGGGGATTCCAGCGTGCCCTGCACGGGTTTTTTCAGGGAAGTCCCAAATCCTTCGTGTGAGCACGAAGCAGAATCCCCTGGGAGCTGTGAAGGCAACAGGATATTTCTTGGGAATTTTGAAGGGTTGGGTGAGTCCTCAGTGTTAGGTTGGAATGAACGCAAATTGTCCGGGAGTTGCTGGTTTGGGGATGGCCGGGTCTGGGTTTGGATTTGTGGGCACCGAGTGTTCCTTGTGTCAGCTTTAGGTCTTCTGGATTGGTAGGAATTGTCAGAGAAAAGAGAAGGCAATTGAAATGCGGAGCTCCATTCCCGGAGAAATGGTCAGGATGGGAGCGGGAAGGCTGTGGAGCTGCTGGGAGCTCGTGGAGAACGAAAGGATCTGAGGCCTGGAGGCAAAAGCTGTGGAACAAAGCCTGAAAAGGGTGTGGGGTGGGGCGGGAGGGGGAGGAGGGCACCGTGGTGGGGGGAAAGAGGGAAAGGATCCCTGCTCCGGGAATCCAGCAGGGACCAGGAGAGGATCATTTTCCATCCACTGCTCTCAGTGGAATCCTAATAAGGACGGTGGAAGGGAAGTGATTCGTTTGTTCTTAGGTTTGGAATGAAAGGTGCTCTTGCAGAGGGGACTATTGACCTGTTAAAATTCTGTTGGATACAGGAAAAGAGGGAGGAAGCAAGCAGCTGGGGAATGAAGGGGTGGATTTTTTGGTGGATACAGGGAAAGACACGGGAAGGGGCTCTCAAGTAGAATACACCTCACGGGCAGCACCAGGAGAAGCCTCAAGTGCCCTTTTTTTCCAAGCTCTGACATTCCAGAGGAGTAAGCAGTGGTCAGCCCATCACTTTCTGTATTCCTTGGATGCCCAGTGCTTTGTTGGGAAGAGATAATATTTGGAAATGAACAAATCCGGGGATGTAATTTCCTGATAGTAAAGCCCCAGAGAGCCTGGTTTTGATATCCTTCCAGCACCCAAACGCAGCAGAGGGAATCCTGGCGGAGCTGGAAAACGCTGTCGCTCCGTCGGTGGAATTCCTGGGAACTGGAAAGCAGCAGAAGCAGCAAGAACAGAGTTGGAAGCAGGCTCCAGCCGGGTAAGGCAGACACCAAATCCTTTGGAACTGGGCAGGGGTGGGAAGAATGAATTCTTACATTTGTAGCCCAGGGATTCCTGAGCAGGATCCCGGCAGGGAAGACTGCAGGGATCAGGCTGGGGCCTGATCGCAGCTGGGGGCAGTGAGCCTTGGAATTGGCTGAAGGGAAGAAAGAGGGATCCTTTGAGCACAAGGATCAGGTGTCAAATGCGGAGATGGCATCAGACAATTCCTCGGGAGGGTTTAGTTCCTGGGCCAAATCGATCTGCTGCCTTGTGAAGGAGCTCAGAGAGCTGGGAAGAGCCCAAGCAACGCAGGGAATGCACCGGCAGATAAAAGTGCCGGGGAACGGTGGGGAAAAGCATCCGAACAGGGGGCCTCGTTTTGTACAGGGACGGTACAAAAAATTGTCCGAAAGAATAGGAATGGAATGGGATTTTACGTATTCCTCGGAGGCCACAATCCAGTGGGAAGGCTGAGAGAAAGAAACAAGGCCTAAAAAGGCAGATGAGCCAAATCTGCCCAAAGCCTCCAATGGCCACATTCCCTGGCATTGCTGAGGACTTCAGCCAAGCTCCAAGCAAAAGGTGAGCCCCTGATTTTGGTGCCAAGGGAAACTCCAAGTTAAGAATGATCCAAATATGAAGCGCTTCTCACAAAACTCAGCTTTGCAAACCTTTCTTTGGGCTAAAAAAGAAAAGATGGGAATGCCCTTGGCAGAAAAGCAGCTGTGAGGCACAGCAGGCTTCAAATGCCTGTCAGCAGGAGCTCCAGGAGAAACGGCTGCTGGCTCCGGGCATCCTGGGCTTTCCAGGCAGGTTTTGTAGCGGATTGCAAGGCAGTTTTCCTGCCTCTGGGGGGTGGCACCTGCATCCCGCTGGAAAGGGAAAATGTGGAGAGAGGGGCAAGCGGGAAGACGGTTGCTGATGTGTGTCCTTGGATCGCAGTTCCTCCCGGTGAGTCTGTGCTGCTGGAAGTTTGAAGGAGATCAGTCCTGGAGTACGTGTGGGTTCACCTGTGGGGTTTGGGAGCGACGCTGGCCATGAAATTCCAGGGATGTTCCCTTTGCTGGAGTGAGAAGCAGTGGAAGCACTTTGCTGTCTGCTTCTTCATCGCCTGCGCCTCGGTCCCCTGGGGCTCCAGGTAATCCCCTCTCACCTTTGCTTTTCCAAGGGTCTCTAAATGAGGGCTTGAGCTTTGGTGTAGCTCCCTTTACAGGGAAGATCTGTTCCAGGAAAGGTCTCCTGGTCTGGACCGATGGCGTTGCAGGAAGAGCAGGAAACCCCGCAGCTCCTGTGGCTCCCTCATCCGATTTGCCTGCAGGCAGCAGCAAGGATCATTCCCAAGTGTCATGCCCTGGCTCCGTGACTCGGTGAGGTTGTGTTCCCCCAAAGGCCAGGGGCCGCTTTGTTTTGCGGCTCACGAAAGTCCAGCTCGGTGGTGCTGGGTTTGGTTTTTGTGTGTAATGAAGGCACTAAAAAATTCCCCTCCTTCACTGGCACAGCCCTGGAGTGGGAGCAGATTCCCCTTATCCCGCAGTTATCCCGCTCCTGCCCTGGATCCCTGCGGTGCCGTGTGTTCTCCAAGCTCACAGCACTGCTGGCTCGAGACAAGAAAAACAATCCCTGTTCCTTCTCTTCTCCGTCCTTGATGTTCCCAGGCCCTGCATCTCCCTGGCTATTCCCTGTGGGAGTCTTCATCTCCATCCCACCTTATCCCGATCAGGTAAGGGTCTGAGACGTGTTTAGCAGCAAATGCATTCCTGTGAAGAAAGCCAAGAGCAAAGAGCATCCAGATGCAGAGAAGTCTTTAGAAAAGCGTTCCAGACGTGCAAATGAGGGATGTGTCTTCCTGCATCTCCTGTTGTTTTTCTCTGTCACGTTTTGGAAGGGTTTCTCTCAGTGATTTCCTGCAGTCCAGGTGCGTCCCTTCTTTTGTCCAAATCCAGTGCCAGAGGATCGAACAACTGACGAGTGGGGCCTGGGATGAAAACGGTTCTCCTAAAATGAGGGAAACAATGCTAGAAGAGAAATGAGCATCCTTTTAATGCCTGGAATAAAAATGCTGGAAAAGGGCACTTTTTATTTGCTATGGTGTCATTCTCCTTTTTTTTTCCATAGCTAAAACTCCACGGTGAGCAATCAGAGCAGAAATAGGAAATGCAGGAGTCTTGGATTCCACAGTGGGATTAACTTCCCTTTTCTGCTCTCTTTCAGGACAGGAAAAACCACTGAACTCGCCCCATCTTTGGGACCAAGAGCTTTGGTGCTGGAGTAGGCAAAGCCAGCTAGGGCCCCCCTTGTCCTGCCCATGGTGTGGGTCAGGGACAGGCTCCTCTTCTCCTCTGTGCTGGGATGAACTGCCTAGGGAATGCTATTACTGACAGCCCGGTCCTAGCCCCGGCTACTGGAAATGGGCGGAGGTGAAGAGGCAAGTGCCAGAGTTGCTTGGGGATGATGGAATTGTGGTGTTTGGCTGTGCCCAGAGGGGCAGGTTGGGCATTTCTGTGTGTCTGAGGACCGGTTTGGGTGCTGGGGAGCCCGGGGAGCCGAGCTCTCAGTGCATTCCCAGCTCACCCGGGGGTGGGAGCTGGTGCAGGGCTGGGTGACAGCCTCTGGTCGGGCTCGGGGCAGGCCCTGGCCCCGGCACAGACACGCTGGGGTGGTTTGGGGCCGCTTGGGGAGCCGTGGGAGGAGAATGAGGGATGGTGCTGGGCAGAGCGATCGGCCTGTGCTCGTGTCAGTGCAGCCGTGCAGGGCACTGGGATCTGGGTAAAACACCGGCTCTCCTGGTGTTCAGGGAAGCAAGGTCTGTATTTATCCATACATATTTATCCCTACATATTTATCCCTATATTTATCCATGGATTATCCATATATGTTTATCCATATACATTTATCCATATTTTTATCCACGTATTTACCCATGAATTTATCCCTATATTTACCCATGTATTTACCCAGGTATTTTATGAACACTCAAGTGCCATATCCATGTATTTTATGAGCACTTCCAGGGTTGGTGACTCCACCACTGCCCTGGGCAGCTGTTCCAGCGCTGGACAACCCTTCCCATGCTGGGCCAGGAGATGGATTCTGGAAATGCAGACTCCGAGGAGCAGGGGATTAAGGCAGCATTGGATTCCTTTATTCTCCCAGAAGGATAAAGGAGATTTATCCCCAGACGAACCAGAGGTGTTCACACTGAGGTCATTAGTGGGATTTCTTCCTTACTCCCACAAATACCCACTGGGGTGACAGAGTTCCCTACAAGGGCGGTGTTGGAAGGAGCTGCTGGAATGTTTTGCTGTTTATTGGGATCCACAGGATGTTTGGTGTCTCTCAGAGCTGTTCCAGGCTTTCCACAGACCCAAACGCTCCTCACACTTCTCCTCAGAGTAGAGAGGTTTCCCAGAGTGCTGGTTTTTAATTTCAGATGCTGGGATAACGACACGGCTTCAGGAGGCAGGAGACTCATTGTGCTGTGCCTCAGTCCAGGCAGGGACAACCCCCAGCTAATAAAAACCTCTTTAAAGCACAAAAAGTCCCATTAAACTGATATTATAAAGGCTGCAAATTGAAGCAGGCCTCAATCAGAAAGCAGCAGAATTTAATTCCCCCCCCTTGCCCATTTGCATGATGATCTCCTTCCTAATTGCCCATCTACGCTTTTCCCACAGAAGTGCTGTCCCGAGGTTGGAGATGGTTCCAGCTTTATGGAGCTTTGATCTTTATCTGCTTTTACTTTTTACAGGGCACAGAACCCGAGAGTGGCAGCTGCTTTCCTCTTGTTCCTCCTGTGGCAGTGAACTGCTCTTCCCGAGGACGGCTGCAGGAATTCTCAGGCAGCATAACGTATGGAATGCCAGGCACGCTACAGAATTCCAGTGGGAGCAGCAGGAACTTCTGTTCTTTACTGGCAGGGCTGTGCCATGAAGGGGAGCTCGGAGATATTGGTCAGCTCAGGGAATGAGCCTGGCTCATGGTAAGGAAATTCACTGTGCAGTTACTTCGGGCCCTTCTCCTCCTTCTCCTCCTTCTCCTCCTTCTCCTCCTTCTCCTCCTTCTCCTCCTTCTCCTCCTTCTCCTCCTTCTCCTCCTTCTCCTCCTTCTCCTCCTTCTCCTCCTTCTCCTCCTTCTCCTCCTTCTCCTCCTTCTCCTCCTTCTCCTCCTTCTCCTCCTTCTCCTCCTTCTTCTCCTTCTCCTTCTCCTTCTCCCTCTCTTCCCAACACCAGTTCCAGACCTCAGTATAATCCATGTTCCCACAGCCTGACCTTGCAGTTTTCCCAGTTTAGCAGCCCCAGCCACACTTGCAGCCTCTCTGTCTGGACTTTGTCTTGCTGAAATCTCCCTTTGTTGATCCTTTGCTGCCTCACCTTTTATCCAGCAATAACGTGCAGTGGGTGGAAGCTTCTCAGAATTCCCTCCCTGTTCCACTGGAAACATTCCCAAGTGGAAGCAGCTGCACTGCCCATCAGCACTTGCCTGCTTTTAGGGGTGGTTGAGGCATGAAGGATGCAACAAATGGAGTTGGCTCCAAGGGGATGAAATGCTCCCCCTGAGGCTGCTCAGAGAGCTGGAGCTGAGGAATCCGGGTGGGAATCACTCCAAGAAAAAGGAAGGAAAAGAGAGCAGAGGAACAGGGATGCAATTCCAACCTCTCCAAGGACTGGGATGGGCACATTCACCATCACCATTTAATCTAGACACGATTTCTTCTTTGCCTCTGGCTGCCAGGAGCAGGATGAGCAGCTTAATGAGTTTAAATAGTGAATAGTTTAATTAGCTGGAAGAGACTGGATCAATAGCTGCTTAAACAAACAACTGGATCCCTGTTTCCAAGCTTGGATGTAGTTTTGGAAGGTTCCTGGCAGTTTGGCAGGGATTAGTGATGCTGAGAATGTGCTTTTTTGTGGGTTTGGGGCTTTTACTCCTGTTCACGTGGCTGCTCTTTTTCTTGTTGAGTGGAAAACAGGAGGGAAAGAGCAACGACGGAAGGAATTCCACTCTTGCTGCTTCAAGGGATGGATCAGGAAGGGAACAGGCTGCAGGGAATTTGGAGTGCAAACTGAGATCTCTCCGATATTTTCGGCTCAGTCAGTCCATCAGTGCTTGGTAGCTGTTTAGGCCACGTGCAAGGTGAATGATGGTGCACATGGCAGAGCTGCTGGTGGCTCCTTCCCCTGCCCGGCTGTCAGTCACCCTGCAGGGTGCTGGAGCAGCGTGCCAGAGGCCGTGGATCCTATGGATCCCATGGATCCCAGGGGCGTGATCAGGAGCCTGGGCCTGCTGGCCACTCCTTGCTCTCTCTTACCCTGATTTTTCAGCTCTGCAGCGAATCCAGCTTGAGTTTTTCAACCCCCTAGAAACCCAGGGACCTTTCATGTCTGTTCTCAGATCTGGGATTTAAATCCAGCCCTTATCAAAGCACCCCGTGACCAGGCAGGCCCTGAATCCCAGCAGGGATCTGATAAAGAGGGACCTGACATCCTAAAGAAACCCTTTGAAATCCTGCTGGGATTGATTTGTATCCATAATGGAGCCCCGAGCTCTCTGCCAGGGAGAGATGAAGCTGCTCCTTTGCTTTATTATCCTCAGGCCCATCCCAGCTTTGAGGGAAATTCAGTCCCTCTTCAAGCCCCAAAATCATGGAAAAGCTCCTTTGTATCCTCTCCACAGCCCCTACGTGGATTAATCAACTTTTTATTTGCTATGGTGTCATTCTCCTTTTTTTTCCATGGATAAAACTCCACGGTGAGCAATCAGAGCAGAAATAGGAAATGCAGGAGTCTTGGATTCCACAGTGGGATTAACTTCCCTTTTCTGCTCTCTTTCAGGACAGGAAAAACCACTGAACTCGCCCCATCTTTGGGACCAAGAGCTTTGGTGCTGGAGTAGGCAAAGCCAGCTAGGGCCCCCCTTGTCCTGCCCATGGTGTGGGTCAGGGACAGGCTCCTCTTCTCCTCTGTGCTGGGATGAACTGCCTAGGGAATGCTATTACTGACAGCCCGGTCCTAGCCCCGGCTACTGGAAATGGGCGGAGGTGAAGAGGCAAGTGCCAGAGTTGCTTGGGGATGATGGAATTGTGGTGTTTGGCTGTGCCCAGAGGGGCAGGTTGGGCATTTCTGTGTGTCTGAGGACCGGTTTGGGTGCTGGGGAGCCTGGGGAGCCGAGCTCTCAGTGCATTCCCAGCTCACCCGGGGGTGGGAGCTGGTGCAGGGCTGGGTGACAGCCTCTGGTCGGGCTCGGGGCAGGCCCTGGCCCCGGCACAGACACGCTGGGGTGCTTTGGGGCCGCTTGGGGAGCAATGGGAAGAAAATGAGGGATGGTGCTGGGCAGAGCGATCGGCCTGTGCTCGTGTCAGCGCAGCCGTGCAGGGCACTGGGATCTGGGTAAAACACCAGCTCTCCTGGTGTTCAGGGATGCAAGGTCTGAGGGACCGGATTTACTTGGGGTTTTCCAGGACAGCAGGAAGAAGAGGAAATGTGGTGCCAGAGGTGCGTCCCATCAGGTTGCAGTTCCCTCTTTCCCATTTCCATTTCCTCCTCAGTGCGGGTGTCCCCTGCAGCCCATGAGCACGTGGCCGGTGACAACTCCCTGTCTGTAGAGGGATTCCTTATGGAACAAGGGCAGATGACACTTGTGTGAGGCTTACGACTGTTAGAATTAGACCAGGATGGGTTTAAGGAAAACTAGAATCGTGTGTTAATCTTACTGGTCAATGAACAAATGGAATCCACACTTCTGTAAGAAAAAATAGAGTGTATGGAGCATATAGAAGAAGCTGGTTTTGCCTGCTGCTGCTGCTTGGCTGTATCATGTAACCCCATTCGAACTCTGCCTTCAAGACAGCTGTGAGACCGTGAAATAAAGAACTTAGCAGAACAGCAGCCTCCTCTGCTCTTTCACCCTGGTCCGAGAAGGAGGGGTACCCTGTCAAAGGCTCAACACTTGCCTTTCTGACTTTGTTTCTAAATTTCTACCTTTCTAATTTTGTTTGTTTCTAATTTTTTTGTTTGTTTGTTTCTAACTTTGTTTGTTTTCAACTTTCTCCCTTTAGAAATTTGTTTGTTTCTTGTATTTTACCTCTTTGTTTGTTTCTAAATTTCTGCCGTTGTAACTTTGTTTCTAACTTTCTACTTTTAAAATTTCATTTGTTTTTAACTTTTTACCATTCCTCCCAGCGAGGGCTGTGTGCAGAATACTAAAACCTGTTAAGTTCTTCACTTTTACGTCTATAGGCAAATGCTACTGATTTAGATGTAAATTCATTTTGAAATAAGCCAGCCCTCTCTGTCTACTCTGTCGCATACAGCAATATAAGAAGCTGGGAATAGAGATCCGCAGGTTTTGAGAATAACGAGCCGGCGTTTTTCTGTAGGAAGGAAAGCAGCAAGCGCCTGGCCCCAGGAGCCGAGACGCTCGGGCTGCAGGAGCTGCAGAGCGCCCGGAGCCGGCTTTTCCCTGTGCTCTGTGCCTGCCCCCGGGCTGAGCTGGGCGGCGCTGCTGCCGCCTGGTGGCGAGAGCGCGGCACTGCCGCCCCCGACACGGCGCCCCGGCGCTGCTGCCGCCCGGTGGCGGCTGAGCCGAGAGGGCGGCGGCCTCGGTGGCTGCCGAGCGTGGCAAGGAGCGGGAGCGAGCGGGGCCGGGTCTGTCAGCGGAGGGGAGGGGCGAAGGGCGGTTCGGAGCGCCAAGGGACACGGCCGTGCACGAGCGGGGCCACAGCTATGGAAAGGGCCGGGCGCCGTGCGGGGCGGTGACCGCGGGGAATGACAGCGCGGGGGGCGGCCCGGCGGGGCCGGTTTTGCCGGGCAGCAGAGGCGCGGTCGCAGCGCGACCCGGGCGGGAGGCACCGGGCGGGCACGGTCGGAATCGAGCCGCCCGCGTGTCGCTCTCAAGGAGGCGGCTCGGAAAGGAAGGCGCAGTTCCGCGCTCTCGGGACGGCGTTAAGTGACGTTTTTATTAGAATATTATAGTATTTATTTTATTTTATTATTTTATTATCTGCCAGGACCTTGCAGAGGGTGGTTTACACTTCCGCCACACTCAAGATGGCGGACGCAGTAGGCCCCCTGCGAGAGGTGTCCCTGCCGATGCCTGCCGCCGGTCGCGGAGCCGTCGGCCGCCTCCGGCGCGGCTGACCCCGCCAGCCGTGTCCTCGCACCGGGAAGCACGGCGGAAAATCGCGCGGAAAGCGCGGGGCCGGCGTCGGAGTCCGGGCCGGATTCAGGCAGCCGACTAGACAGAAGCCCTTGTGAGGGGCGGCGGGGGCCCTAAGTGTACCACACTAAAGATGGCGGCTCGACCGGAAGTGGCTTCTGCCAGCACCCAAGATGGCGGCGAAGGGCGGAAGTGTCGTCACTGCCACACTAAAGATGGCGGTCGTGTGCACTGTTTTCTGACCTTCTCAATATGGCGGCAGGGAAGGCCCCCCCCCCAAGCTGCGTCTATTCGGCTGCCTGAACGCGACGCCGACGCCGACGCCGACGCCAGCCCAGCGCTTGCGCGCAATTTTCTGAGGCGTTTCCCGCTACGCGGACACCGACTGTGGGGTCAGCGGCGCCTGGGGCAGGCGGGAGCATTCAGGCAGTCGAATAGACGGACCGGAGCGGGGGGGGGGGGGGGGGGGTCCTTCCGGCCGCCATCTTGAGAAGGTCGAATAGCCACATCGGTGCCGTATCGGTGACTTCCGCCCTTCTTCGCCAGGAGCGCCAATGGCGGGGAGCCCGGGGAGCAGCGCTGCCGGGCCGGGGGCACCGGGGCGGGTGCTCCGGGCTCGGAGGTGAGCGGGGAACGGGGACAGCCCCGAGCGGACGGTGGGGGCCGCGGGGGATCGGTATTCCGGCCCAGGGATGAGTGTTCCGGCACAGGGGTGGCTGTCCCGGCACAGGGATGCGTTCCTGGACTGTCTAATAATATTATTTAACGATCGTGCAAGGAGATCTGTATAAAAAAATCCTCCGTGGTCATCCTTCTCCCACAGCCCCGCTGTGTTTTCAGGATCTTGGGGGAAGAGTTTGGGTCTGAACAAGGCTCTCGGGCACAGGGTGGGATTCTTGGGGTGCAGGGCCAGGATTTGGACTCGATGCTCCCTGTGGGTCCCTTGCAGCCCAGGAAATGCTGCGATCCTGTGCCTCTGAGGGTGAAATAAAGGGCAGCGGTGGGGTTTGTGCCCGCTGTATTCACGGCCCCGCCGGCTCAGGGCGGGTTAAAGGCGCAGCTGCCCCGAGACAGCGGGACCGGCCGGGGCTGCTCGCTCCCGGTGCTGCCGCCTCGTGGGGAGAGCCCGGCACTGCAGCCCGCGCAGGCGCTGGACCACGGGATGGGCGTGGAACAGCAGCGCAGGGGATGCTGAGGCAGCCCAGGGAATGCTGCGGTCCCAGGGAAGGCTGAGGCGTCCCCTGCCCGGGGCACTCGGCAGCAAACCCCTGATGTTGAGCAGAAAAAGGAAAGTTCTGGGTTAGTGGGAGGAGGTTTCTGGAATGGAGCTGGGACAGGTGCTGATCCACGCATGGAATCACGGGCTGGTTTGGCGTGGAAGGGACCACCAGGATCATTTACACTCTGTTTGTTGTCTGATTGCACAGCGAAGAACATCCAGAACTGCCGCCTCACCCTCACGGACAGCAGGAATGTCTTCCATAGCTCTTGTTTTGGAATGGGAATGGCTGTTGGGAGCTCTGGCAGGACCAGGTAAGAAGAGAAATGGGATCATTGTGGCTGCTGCTGGAGGTGGTTTTCTGCTTTCCGGCTGTTCTTCTCATTGATCCTTTCACAGCAGTGTTCTAGGGCACATTTGAGGGTAATTCCAGGAATTTGAAACCAGATAAAAACTGGTGGGGAAAAAATGTGAACACAATCCATTTCTGGTAGTTCCAAGCTTCTCCCACAACACCGTTCCAGGGGAAAGCTGATAAAAGGGTAAAGATGCAGAGGAACAAGTGCTGTAAAGCCCCCTGGCGCTCTGAGAGAGCAAACCTTCCAGTACTCCCAGCAGATCTCTTGGAGAAAGTGTGGGATCGCAAGGTTTTCCAGGAAAGCAAAACAAGGGTGGAGATGAGGGAATAGGCTTCCAGTTCTTCCTTTAGCTGAAAGCCTGGGGGAATTGAGAGGGGCCACAAGAACTGTTTGTGTAGGCAAATGGGAGTTTGGGGGCTGAATCTGAGTTTCCCTCTGGAGCATTTTTGAGGGAAAAGCTGAGGTGCTGTTTAAGGGAGAGAATGGACATTTTTGGGGTGGAAAAAGTTGAATCAATATTGTAGAGGAAGTAAAACGCTGGGGGTAAAAGTGGATGCAATGTGGAGGGGACAGATTGAATATTTTGGAGGCAAAATGGGGAACTGAGTAGTGGAGAGATGGGGAACATTTTGGAGGCAACACTTGACAAACTCTCTGGGGTGGAGAACGACCACATTGAGGGAAAAATGAGGTGATGAGCAGTGGGCACGTAGGGAAGGTCGTGGGGGTAAATCTTGAGAAAAGCCCCGTGGTATTCAAGAAATCCTTGGTAGCAGGACTGAGGAATTCAGTGGTGGAAAAATAGGGGAATTTTGCGGGGGTAAAACTTTAAAAGATCTAAGAGTTGAGAGTGTGTGTTTTTAGGTAGAAAGGATGTCTTGTTGAAGTTGGGCGTCTGGATTGTGGCATTTATGGATCCAGAAAGTAGAAGATAAAGGAGACTCCCAAAGCCTCGGTAGCTGTGTTAAGAAATCCGTCCCAGGGAAGAAAGGTTACCTAAACCTCCTAGAAGTAGGGACTAATTAGCATGGGAAGGGGAAAACCCACCCCCAGTGGGAGAGAGCACGCCGGGTAAGGGAAGAGAAGGATGCCCTTAAGAAGAAGTAGGGAAGGTGAATTTCTCGGCTTGCTGAAATGTATCAAAAAGTTTGGAATCTGGGTCTGTGTGGAGGCCGGGATTTTCTCAGCCATATGCAGAGCCCAGCACTAGGAATAAAGGAATTCCAGGCTTTACAACGCCAAAAATGCAGTACCAGAGAGTTCTGTTATCCCGAGGACTTGGGGGATACTTGGCAAAAATTTCCGGGGGCCCAGGCTGGACCGAGCTTTTAACGCTCCCCGGATTCACGGGATCGGGGATTCCAGCGTGCCCTGCACGGGTTTTTTCAGGGAAGTCCCAAATCCTTCGTGTGAGCACGAAGCAGAATCCCCTGGGAGCTGTGAAGGCAACAGGATATTTCTTGGGAATTTTGAAGGGTTGGGTGAGTCCTCAGTGTTAGGTTGGAATGAACGCAAATTGTCCGGGAGTTGCTGGTTTGGGGATGGCCGGGTCTGGGTTTGGATTTGTGGGCACCGAGTGTTCCTTGTGTCAGCTTTAGGTCTTCTGGATTGGTAGGAATTGTCAGAGAAAAGAGAAGGCAATTGAAATGCGGAGCTCCATTCCCGGAGAAATGGTCAGGATGGGAGCGGGAAGGCTGTGGAGCTGCTGGGAGCTCGTGGAGAACGAAAGGATCTGAGGCCTGGAGGCAAAAGCTGTGGAACAAAGCCTGAAAAGGGTGTGGGGTGGGGCGGGAGGGGGAGGAGGGCACCGTGGTGGGGGGAAAGAGGGAAAGGATCCCTGCTCCGGGAATCCAGCAGGGACCAGGAGAGGATCATTTTCCATCCACTGCTCTCAGTGGAATCCTAATAAGGACGGTGGAAGGGAAGTGATTCGTTTGTTCTTAGGTTTGGAATGAAAGGTGCTCTTGCAGAGGGGACTATTGACCTGTTAAAATTCTGTTGGATACAGGAAAAGAGGGAGGAAGCAAGCAGCTGGGGAATGAAGGGGTGGATTTTTTGGTGGATACAGGGAAAGACACGGGAAGGGGCTCTCAAGTAGAATACACCTCACGGGCAGCACCAGGAGAAGCCTCAAGTGCCCTTTTTTTCCAAGCTCTGACATTCCAGAGGAGTAAGCAGTGGTCAGCCCATCACTTTCTGTATTCCTTGGATGCCCAGTGCTTTGTTGGGAAGAGATAATATTTGGAAATGAACAAATCCGGGGATGTAATTTCCTGATAGTAAAGCCCCAGAGAGCCTGGTTTTGATATCCTTCCAGCACCCAAACGCAGCAGAGGGAATCCTGGCGGAGCTGGAAAACACTGTCGCTCCGTCGGTGGAATTCCTGGGAACTGGAAAGCAGCAGAAGCAGCAAGAACAGAGTTGGAAGCAGGCTCCAGCCGGGTAAGGCAGACACCAAATCCTTTGGAACTGGGCAGGGGTGGGAAGAATGAATTCTTACATTTGTAGCCCAGGGATTCCTGAGCAGGATCCCGGCAGGGAAGACTGCAGGGATCAGGCTGGGGCCTGATCGCAGCTGGGGGCAGCGAGCCTTGGAATTGGCTGAAGGGAAGAAAGAGGGATCCTTTGAGCACAAGGATCAGGTGTCAAATGCGGAGATGGCATCAGACAATTCCTCGGGAGGGTTTAGTTCCTGGGCCAAATCGATCTGCTGCCTTGTGAAGGAGCTCAGAGAGCTGGGAAGAGCCCAAGCAACGCAGGGAATGCACCGGCAGATAAAAGTGCCGGGGAACGGTGGGGAAAAGCATCCGAACAGGGGGCCTCGTTTTGTACAGGGACGGTACAAAAAATTGTCCGAAAGAATAGGAATGGAATGGGATTTTACGTATTCCTCGGAGGCCACAATCCAGTGGGAAGGCTGAGAGAAAGAAACAAGGCCTAAAAAGGCAGATGAGCCAAATCTGCCCAAAGCCTCCAATGGCCACATTCCCTGGCATTGCTGAGGACTTCAGCCAAGCTCCAAGCAAAAGGTGAGCCCCTGATTTTGGTGCCAAGGGAAACTCCAAGTTAAGAATGATCCAAATATGAAGCGCTTCTCACAAAACTCAGCTTTGCAAACCTTTCTTTGGGCTAAAAAAGAAAAGATGGGAATGCCCTTGGCAGAAAAGCAGCTGTGAGGCACAGCAGGCTTCAAATGCCTGTCAGCAGGAGCTCCAGGAGAAACGGCTGCTGGCTCCGGGCATCCTGGGCTTTCCAGGCAGGTTTTGTAGCGGATTGCAAGGCAGTTTTCCTGCCTCTGGGGGGTGGCACCTGCATCCCGCTGGAAAGGGAAAATGTGGAGAGAGGGGCAAGCGGGAAGACGGTTGCTGATGTGTGTCCTTGGATCGCAGTTCCTCCCGGTGAGTCTGTGCTGCTGGAAGTTTGAAGGAGATCAGTCCTGGAGTACGTGTGGGTTCACCTGTGGGGTTTGGGAGCGACGCTGGCCATGAAATTCCAGGGATGTTCCCTTTGCTGGAGTGAGAAGCAGTGGAAGCACTTTGCTGTCTGCTTCTTCATCGCCTGCGCCTCGGTCCCCTGGGGCTCCAGGTAATCCCCTCTCACCTTTGCTTTTCCAAGGGTCTCTAAATGAGGGCTTGAGCTTTGGTGTAGCTCCCTTTACAGGGAAGATCTGTTCCAGGAAAGGTCTCCTGGTCTGGACCGATGGCGTTGCAGGAAGAGCAGGAAACCCCGCAGCTCCTGTGGCTCCCTCATCCGATTTGCCTGCAGGCAGCAGCAAGGATCATTCCCAAGTGTCATGCCCTGGCTCCGTGACTCGGTGAGGTTGTGTTCCCCCAAAGGCCAGGGGCCGCTTTGTTTTGCGGCTCACGAAAGTCCAGCTCGGTGGTGCTGGGTTTGGTTTTTGTGTGTAATGAAGGCACTAAAAAATTCCCCTCCTTCACTGGCACAGCCCTGGAGTGGGAGCAGATTCCCCTTATCCCGCAGTTATCCCGCTCCTGCCCTGGATCCCTGCGGTGCCGTGTGTTCTCCAAGCTCACAGCACTGCTGGCTCGAGACAAGAAAAACAATCCCTGTTCCTTCTCTTCTCCGTCCTTGATGTTCCCAGGCCCTGCATCTCCCTGGCTATTCCCTGTGGGAGTCTTCATCTCCATCCCACCTTATCCCGATCAGGTAAGGGTCTGAGACGTGTTTAGCAGCAAATGCATTCCTGTGAAGAAAGCCAAGAGCAAAGAGCATCCAGATGCAGAGAAGTCTTTAGAAAAGCGTTCCAGACGTGCAAATGAGGGATGTGTCTTCCTGCATCTCCTGTTGTTTTTCTCTGTCACGTTTTGGAAGGGTTTCTCTCAGTGATTTCCTGCAGTCCAGGTGCGTCCCTTCTTTTGTCCAAATCCAGTGCCAGAGGATCGAACAACTGACGAGTGGGGCCTGGGATGAAAACGGTTCTCCTAAAATGAGGGAAACAATGCTAGAAGAGAAATGAGCATCCTTTTAATGCCTGGAATAAAAATGCTGGAAAAGGGCACTTTTTATTTGCTATGGTGTCATTCTCCTTTTTTTTTCCATAGCTAAAACTCCACGGTGAGCAATCAGAGCAGAAATAGGAAATGCAGGAGTCTTGGATTCCACAGTGGGATTAACTTCCCTTTTCTGCTCTCTTTCAGGACAGGAAAAACCACTGAACTCGCCCCATCTTTGGGACCAAGAGCTTTGGTGCTGGAGTAGGCAAAGCCAGCTAGGGCCCCCCTTGTCCTGCCCATGGTGTGGGTCAGGGACAGGCTCCTCTTCTCCTCTGTGCTGGGATGAACTGCCTAGGGAATGCTATTACTGACAGCCCGGTCCTAGCCCCGGCTACTGGAAATGGGCGGAGGTGAAGAGGCAAGTGCCAGAGTTGCTTGGGGATGATGGAATTGTGGTGTTTGGCTGTGCCCAGAGGGGCAGGTTGGGCATTTCTGTGTGTCTGAGGACCGGTTTGGGTGCTGGGGAGCCCGGGGAGCCGAGCTCTCAGTGCATTCCCAGCTCACCCGGGGGTGGGAGCTGGTGCAGGGCTGGGTGACAGCCTCTGGTCGGGCTCGGGGCAGGCCCTGGCCCCGGCACAGACACGCTGGGGTGGTTTGGGGCCGCTTGGGGAGCCGTGGGAGGAGAATGAGGGATGGTGCTGGGCAGAGCGATCGGCCTGTGCTCGTGTCAGCGCAGCCATGCAGGGCACTGGGATCTGGGTAAAACACCGGCTCTCCTGGTGTTCAGGGAAGCAAGGTCTGTATTTATCCATACATATTTATCCCTACATATTTATCCCTATATTTATCCATGGATTATCCATATATGTTTATCCATATACATTTATCCATATTTTTATCCACGTATTTACCCATGAATTTATCCCTATATTTACCCATGTATTTACCCAGGTATTTTATGAACACTCAAGTGCCATATCCATGTATTTTATGAGCACTTCCAGGGTTGGTGACTCCACCACTGCCCTGGGCAGCTGTTCCAGCGCTGGACAACCCTTCCCATGCTGGGCCAGGAGATGGATTCTGGAAATGCAGACTCCGAGGAGCAGGGGATTAAGGCAGCATTGGATTCCTTTATTCTCCCAGAAGGATAAAGGAGATTTATCCCCAGACGAACCAGAGGTGTTCACACTGAGGTCATTAGTGGGATTTCTTCCTTACTCCCACAAATACCCACTGGGGTGACAGAGTTCCCTACAAGGGCGGTGTTGGAAGGAGCTGCTGGAATGTTTTGCTGTTTATTGGGATCCACAGGATGTTTGGTGTCTCTCAGAGCTGTTCCAGGCTTTCCACAGACCCAAACGCTCCTCACACTTCTCCTCAGAGTAGAGAGGTTTCCCAGAGTGCTGGTTTTTAATTTCAGATGCTGGGATAACGACACGGCTTCAGGAGGCAGGAGACTCATTGTGCTGTGCCTCAGTCCAGGCAGGGACAACCCCCAGCTAATAAAAACCTCTTTAAAGCACAAAAAGTCCCATTAAACTGATATTATAAAGGCTGCAAATTGAAGCAGGCCTCAATCAGAAAGCAGCAGAATTTAATTCCCCCCCCTTGCCCATTTGCATGATGATCTCCTTCCTAATTGCCCATCTACGCTTTTCCCACAGAAGTGCTGTCCCGAGGTTGGAGATGGTTCCAGCTTTATGGAGCTTTGATCTTTATCTGCTTTTACTTTTTACAGGGCACAGAACCCGAGAGTGGCAGCTGCTTTCCTCTTGTTCCTCCTGTGGCAGTGAACTGCTCTTCCCGAGGACGGCTGCAGGAATTCTCAGGCAGCATAACGTATGGAATGCCAGGCACGCTACAGAATTCCAGTGGGAGCAGCAGGAACTTCTGTTCTTTACTGGCAGGGCTGTGCCATGAAGGGGAGCTCGGAGATATTGGTCAGCTCAGGGAATGAGCCTGGCTCATGGTAAGGAAATTCACTGTGCAGTTACTTCGGGCCCTTCTCCTCCTTCTCCTCCTTCTCCTCCTTCTCCTCCTTCTCCTTCTCCTCCTTCTCCTCCTTCTCCTCCTTCTCCTTCTCCTTCTCCTTCTCCTTCTCCTTCTCCTTCTCCTTCTCCTTCTCCTCCTTCTCCTTCCCCTTCTCCTTCTCCTTCCCCTTCTCCTTCTTCTCCTTCTCCTCCTTCTCCTTCCCCTTCTCCTTCTCCTTCCCCTTCTCCTTCTCCTCCTTCTCCTCCTTCTCCTCCTTCTCCTCCTTCTCCTCCTTCTCCTCCTTCTCCTCCTTCTCCTCCTTCTCCTCCTTCTCCTCCTTCTCCTTCTCCTTCTCCTTCTCCTTCTCCTTCTCCTTCTCCTTCTCCTTCTCCTTCTCCTTCTCCTTCTCCTTCTCCTTCTCCTTCTCCCTCTCTTCCCAACACCAGTTCCAGACCTCAGTATAATCCATGTTCCCACAGCCTGACCTTGCAGTTTTCCCAGTTTAGCAGCCCCAGCCACACTTGCAGCCTCTCTGTCTGGACTTTGTCTTGCTGAAATCTCCCTTTGTTGATCCTTTGCTGCCTCACCTTTTATCCAGCAATAACGTGCAGTGGGTGGAAGCTTCTCAGAATTCCCTCCCTGTTCCACTGGAAACATTCCCAAGTGGAAGCAGCTGCACTGCCCATCAGCACTTGCCTGCTTTTAGGGGTGGTTGAGGCATGAAGGATGCAACAAATGGAGTTGGCTCCAAGGGGATGAAATGCTCCCCCTGAGGCTGCTCAGAGAGCTGGAGCTGAGGAATCCGGGTGGGAATCACTCCAAGAAAAAGGAAGGAAAAGAGAGCAGAGGAACAGGGATGCAATTCCAACCTCTCCAAGGACTGGGATGGGCACATTCACCATCACCATTTAATCTAGACACGATTTCTTCTTTGCCTCTGGCTGCCAGGAGCAGGATGAGCAGCTTAATGAGTTTAAATAGTGAATAGTTTAATTAGCTGGAAGAGACTGGATCAATAGCTGCTTAAACAAACAACTGGATCCCTGTTTCCAAGCTTGGATGTAGTTTTGGAAGGTTCCTGGCAGTTTGGCAGGGATTAGTGATGCTGAGAATGTGCTTTTTTGTGGGTTTGGGGCTTTTACTCCTGTTCACGTGGCTGCTCTTTTTCTTGTTGAGTGGAAAACAGGAGGGAAAGAGCAACGACGGAAGGAATTCCACTCTTGCTGCTTCAAGGGATGGATCAGGAAGGGAACAGGCTGCAGGGAATTTGGAGTGCAAACTGAGATCTCTCCGATATTTTCGGCTCAGTCAGTCCATCAGTGCTTGGTAGCTGTTTAGGCCACGTGCAAGGTGAATGATGGTGCACATGGCAGAGCTGCTGGTGGCTCCTTCCCCTGCCCGGCTGTCAGTCACCCTGCAGGGTGCTGGAGCAGCGTGCCAGAGGCCGTGGATCCTATGGATCCCATGGATCCCAGGGGCGTGATCAGGAGCCTGGGCCTGCTGGCCACTCCTTGCTCTCTCTTACCCTGATTTTTCAGCTCTGCAGCGAATCCAGCTTGAGTTTTTCAACCCCCTAGAAACCCAGGGACCTTTCATGTCTGTTCTCAGATCTGGGATTTAAATCCAGCCCTTATCAAAGCACCCCGTGACCAGGCAGGCCCTGAATCCCAGCAGGGATCTGATAAAGAGGGACCTGACATCCTAAAGAAACCCTTTGAAATCCTGCTGGGATTGATTTGTATCCATAATGGAGCCCCGAGCTCTCTGCCAGGGAGAGATGAAGCTGCTCCTTTGCTTTATTATCCTCAGGCCCATCCCAGCTTTGAGGGAAATTCAGTCCCTCTTCAAGCCCCAAAATCATGGAAAAGCTCCTTTGTATCCTCTCCACAGCCCCTACGTGGATTAATCAACTTTTTATTTGCTATGGTGTCATTCTCCTTTTTTTTCCATGGATAAAACTCCACGGTGAGCAATCAGAGCAGAAATAGGAAATGCAGGAGTCTTGGATTCCACAGTGGGATTAACTTCCCTTTTCTGCTCTCTTTCAGGACAGGAAAAACCACTGAACTCGCCCCATCTTTGGGACCAAGAGCTTTGGTGCTGGAGTAGGCAAAGCCAGCTAGGGCCCCCCTTGTCCTGCCCATGGTGTGGGTCAGGGACAGGCTCCTCTTCTCCTCTGTGCTGGGATGAACTGCCTAGGGAATGCTATTACTGACAGCCCGGTCCTAGCCCCGGCTACTGGAAATGGGCGGAGGTGAAGAGGCAAGTGCCAGAGTTGCTTGGGGATGGTGGAATTGTGGTGTTTGGCTGCGCCCAGAGGGGCAGGTTGGGCATTTTTGTGTGTCTGAGGACCGGTTTGGGTGCTGGGGAGCCCGGGGAGCCGAGCTCTCAGTGCATTCCCAGCTCTGCCAGGGGTGGGAGCTGGTGCAGGGCCGGGTGACAGCCTCTGGTCGGGCTCGGGGCAGGCCCTGGCCCCGGCACAGACACGCTGGGGTGCTTTGGGGCCGCTTGGGGAGCCGTGGGAGGAGAATGAGGGATGGTGCTGGGCGGAGCGGTCGGCCTGCGCTCGTGTCAGCGCAGCCGTGCAGGGCACTGGGATCTGGGTAAAACACCGGCTCTCCTGGTGTTCAGGGATGCAGGGTCTGAGGGACTGGATTTACTTGGGGCTTTCCAGGACAGCAGGAAGAAGAGGAAATGTGGTGCCAGAGGTGCGTCCCACCAGGTTGCATTTCCCTCTTTCCCATTTCCATTTCCTCCTCAGTGCAGGTGTCCCCTGCAGCCCATGAGCACGGGGCCGGTGACAACTCCCTGTCTGTAGAGGGATTCCTTATGGAACAAGGGCAGGTGACACTTGTGTGAGGCTTACGACTGTTAGAATTAGACCAGGATGGGTTTAAGGAAAACTAGAATCGTGTGTTAATCTTACTGGTCAATGAACAAATGGAATCCACACTTCTGTAAGAAAAAATAGAGTGTATGGAGCATATAGAAGAAGCTGGTTTTGCCTGCTGCTGCTGCTTGGCTTTATCATGTAACCCCATTCGAACTCTGCCTTCAAGACAGCTGTGAGACCGTGAAATAAAGAACTTAGCAGAACAGCAGCCTCCTCTGCTCTTTCACCCTGGTCCAAGAAGGAGGGGTACCCTGTCAAAGGCTCAACACTTGCCTTTCTGACTTTGTTTCTAAATTTCTACCTTTCTAATTTTGTTTGTTTCTAATTTTTTTGTTTGTTTGTTTCTAACTTTGTTTGTTTTCAACTTTCTCCCTTTAGAAATTTGTTTGTTTCTTGTATTTTACCTCTTTGTTTGTTTCTAAATTTCTGCCGTTGTAACTTTGTTTCTAACTTTCTACTTTTAAAATTTCATTTGTTTTTAACTTTTTACCATTCCTCCCAGGGAGGGATGTGTGCAGAATACTAAAACGTGTTATGTTCTTCATTTTTACATCTATAGGCAAATGCTACTGATGTAGATGTAAATTCATTTTGAAATGAGCCAGCCCTCTCTGTCTACTCTGTCGCATACAGCAATATAAGAAGCTGGGAATAGAGATCAGCAGGTTTTGAGAATAAGGAGCCGGCGTTTTTCTGTAGGAAGGAAAGCAGCAAGCGCCTGGCCCCAGGAGCCGAGACGCTCGGGCTGCAGGAGCTGCAGAGCGCCCGGAGCCGGCTTTTCCCTGTGCTCTGTGCCTGCCCCCGGGCTGAGCTGGGCGGAGCTGCTGCCTTCCGGTGCCGGCTGAGCCGAGAGGGCGGCGGCCTCGGTGACTGCCGAGCGTGGCAAGGAGCGGGAGCGAGCGGGGCGGTGTCTGTCAGCGGAGGGGAGGGTCCCGGGAGCGGCCCCGGTGCGGCCCCGGTGCGCGGGGCGGGCCCGGCCCGGGAGAGAGGGGCGGGGCCCCGAGCGATGGAGCCGCCCCCGTGCCGGGCAGGGCGGGCCCCGGGGCCGGGCGGGGCCGGGGCTCTGGGGCGGGGCCGAGCGGGGCCGGGCGGGGCCGGGGGCGGCTTCAGGGGCGGGGCCGGGCCTGGCTCAGGTGCGCGGGGCCGGGTCCGCACAGGTGCGCGGGGTTTCAGGGCGGCCGCGCAGGGCGGGGCCGAGGTGATTTAAGCCCCCGAAATCGCCCCTGCCGCCATTTGCTCCCTCAGAGCTCGGGGAGGCTGCGGCCGGGCCGGGCTCCCCCGGCGTGGCCCGGGAGAGGCCCCCGCTCCCCCTCTTTCTTCCCCGTCTTTCTTCCCCCTGTTTCTCCTGCCCTTATCCTCCTCCTTCTTCCCCCGCTTATCACCTCTTTCCTACCCCCCCCAGTTTCTTTCTCTCTCCCCCACACCCTCCCTGTCTCTCCCAGCCCCCTGCCTGCCCTCTCCCCAGCGCCCCCCCACCCTCTCTCCCTGCTCCCCTGTGCATCCCCGACCCCCCCCGCCTCCTTTCTCCCCCACCCCTCCTTTCTCCCCTCTCCGTACCCCGCTCCCCAACCCGACTCCCCTCTCTTCCTCCTCCTCTGACCATCATCCCTCTCCCTCACCCGACCTTTCCCTTCCCCCCTCGTTCTCCCCAACCCACCCCGACTCCTCTCCCTACCCCATCTCATCCCTCCCCGTTCCCTCTTTCCCCCGCAGCCGCGGGGCACGGGGCGCCGGAGAATAAAGCCCAGAGGGCCGGAGCCCGGCGCCCCTGCCCTCGCTGGAGCCTCGCACGGGGGACCCGCTCGGCGGGTCCCCCGTGCAGTACAAAAACAGCGCCGGGGCTCCGGCTTTCCACACATCACACTGGGGATCCCCTCCTCAGGAGGGGTTCCCGGGGGGGGTGGTGGGTTTTGGGGAGGGTGGTGTGTTGGGGTGGGCCCCCTCCTCAGGAGGGGTTCCCGGGGGGGTGGTGGGTTTCGGGGAGGGGGGTGGGTTGGGGTCGGGGTGGGCCCCCTCCTTAGGAGGGGGTCCCGGGGGGGTGGGTGGGATGGGCCCCCTCCGGAGGAGGGGGTCCGGGGGAGGGGGTCAGGGTGGGCCCCCTCCGGAGGAGGGGGTCCGGGGGAGGGGGGTGGGGCGGAGGGGGGACTTTCCCCCCCTCCAGTCCCCTCTCCCGGACCCCCTCCTCCGGACCGGGGCCCCGGGGGGAGGGAGGAGGGGCTGTTGGTTTGGCCTGTGGTCTCTATGTCTGTTCATGCCACAGAGTGACGTGACCCCTCTCTGCTTCCCCCCCCCCCCCCCCCCCCCCCGAGGCCCCGGTCTGGAGGAGGGGGTCCCGGGGAGGGGGCTGGGGTGAGCCCCGTCCGGAGGAGGGGGTCCGGGAGAGGGGACTGGAGGGGGGGGGGGGGGGAAAGTCCCCCCTCCGCCCCCTCCCCCCGACCCCCTCCTCCGGAGGGGGCCCACCCTAACCCCCTCCCGGGACCCCCTCCTCCGGAGGGGGCCCACCCCAACCCACCACCCTCCCTGAAACCCACCCACCCACCCGGGACCCCCTCCTGAGGAGGGGGCCCACCCCAACCCACCACCCTCCCCGAAACCCACCACCCCCCCGGGAACCCCTCCTGAGGAGGGGATCCCCAGTGTGATGTGTGGAAAGCCGGAGCCCCGGCGCTGTTTTTGTACTGCACGGGGGACCCGCCGAGCGGGCCCGGCCCGTGTGGGGCTCCAGCGAGGGCAGGGGCGCCGGGCTCCGGCCCTCTGGGCTTTATTCTCCGGCGCCCCGTGCCCCGCGGCTGCGGGGGAAAGACGGGACAGAGGATGGGAATAAGGGAGCAGACGGGGTCAAAGAAGGAGCGCAGGTGGGGGGTTCGGGGTGTGCAGGGAGAGGTGGGATGGGGGGACAGGAAAGGAGGCGGGGGGAAGACGAGGACGGAGCACAAGTGGGGGGTCAAGGTGCAGAGGGGAAACGAGGGAAGAGGAACAGGGGGAGGTGGAGGGGGAAGGAAAGGTGGGAGACGGAGGGGGAGGATTGAGGGCAGGTGGGGGGAACTGCGAGGGGAAGGGGAGCAGGGTGAGGGGGCAGGGGGGACCCGGGATGGGGGCGAAGGAACGGTGGAGAAGGGGAGAGAGGGTGGAGGGGTAGGGCAGGGTTGGGGTGTGTAGGGGGACAGGGAAGGGGGATGGGGGGGACCGGGCCGGGGGGGTAGGGAGGGGAGGGCTAGGGGGGAGAGGGGGGGGGGTGGGGGGGGGGGTGTAGGGGGTGGGGGAGGGGAGGCAGAGAGGGGAGAACGGAGAAGGGTTAGAAGAAGACAAACTAACACAAATATAAAGGAAAAGAACTACAGAGACATAGAAATATGGAAATACAGAGATCTAGAGCCCGGTCCGGCCACAACCGTTCCCACCGAGCGCCGAGGGAGCAAATGGCGGCGGCGCCGATTCCCGAGGCTTAAATCCCCTCGGCCCCGCCCCGCGCAGCCGCTCTGGGGCCCCGCGCACCTGTGCGGACCCCGCCCTTCACACCTGTGCCAGGCCCGCCCCGCCCCGCCCGCGCCCGTAAATGCTGGCGGATCCGCGCCCGCTCCGCTTTGTGCGGTGGATGCTCATCCTGCTCCTCCCGGGCTGTGGCGGGACCGTCGTTCGGAGCGCTGTGCGGAGCCCGGCACCGGGGGCTGCTCCCGGCGCTGCGCCGAGCCTGAGGCGCTGAGGTGGGAACGGGACCCGGGCCCTGGGATTCGGGGCTGGGTCCTGTCGGTGTCTGCTGGGGGTCCCGGGCCGAGCCGCTTGTCTCTCGGCGGGCGGGGTGCGGCTGCCAGGCTCGGAGAACTGAGGTGGGATGGGGGATGGCATTAGGCTTCGGGATCGCCGCGGCTGGCAAGTGCCGCTCCGGGATTGGCGCTGGCGCCGAGCCCGGCGCTGCCGCTCCGGCTGCGGCCAGCGCGGGGCTGGGCTCCCGCCGGAGCTCCGGCTACGCTCCCGCTGCGGCCGTGGGGAGCCGGGGCCGTGCCGGTGCCGGGCCCGCCGGGAGGGCGGCGCTTCCCCGCAGCAGGCGCTGGATCGCGCCTGGAAGCGGCCGGGCCGCGGGGACCGCCCGTGCCCGCCCCGGCACCCCCCGAGGCCGCCGCTCCCTCAGCGCCGCCCGCCCTGTGGGGCGCCCCCTGGCGCAACCGGAGCGCCGGCGCTCCCGGCCCGGCCCCGCCCGCAGCCCCCGCGGGGACGCGGAGCTCCCCCAGCCCCGGCACTGCCGAGGCCGCCGCACCCCCTGCGCACGGCAGCGCCCGCCTCCCCCTGCCCCGGGCCGCTCCCCCGGGGGCCTCCCGCCCGCCGCGGCCCCGCCCAACCAGCGCGGCTGCAGCGGGACGAGCCGCTCCCCCGGCCCGGCCGCTGGCGCCGAGGCCGCTGCTGCCGCTCCTGCTCTGACTGCGCCCGCTGCGGGACCGGGGCCTCGCCGGGGCTCGCTGCTGCTTGAGCCGCTCATCCCACAACTGCCGCTTGAGACCTGATGCTCTCCTTCCTCCCCCCCGCTTTCTCTGAGGCTTGCACGCTCCACTGCAAAAACCTCTGGCTTTAAAAGGCCAGGGAAAAATGTTTCCTCTTTATTTCCAGAGCACAGGAGATCCTGAGTGGCAATGGGTACACAAGGACCACCAAGTCGAACCCTTATGTGAATGGCTCCTCTGGCCACTGAACCCACACCTGGGCACTCTCAGCACCCTGCTCCAGCCAAGCCAATCTCAGCTCCTGGCAATGTCCTGCCTGGGATAGGAATGCCAAGTGCCAGCAAGATCATTCCTATGCAAATACAACTCCTTCTTTTATGCTAATGCTGCTTGCCACACCAGCCCCTGTAATTGCCATAGGGCAGAGCTCCATGGCCAGCACCTGATCATGCAACAACACAGGTGAGCAGTTGTGTGACAGCACTGAACTCTTCCCATAACCCTGATTTCCTGCCCTTTCCAGGATTTACCCAACAGCTGTAAAGGTGCTTGTTCCATGGCCCTTTCCAGGGAGAAATGAGCAAGGCAAGTCCTGAGGGTTCACTTGGTCCATGGCCAAAGCTCTTCTGGAGAGGGTCAGGGCTGCTCCTGCCTGCAGAGGGGCCTTTCCCACAGGTGAGTGTTCACAGCCCAAAATCCCAGGGGCTGCTGAGGCCGGGCCAGCTTTTGTGGCCCAGAGCTGCACAGAGCTCTCAGCAACTCCTGCTCACTGCCAGGAGTGTTCCTTGGTGCTCCTTCCGTGTGTCCCAGCTGGCAGGGAATGGGGGGAAGGAGAAGGCCAGGAGGCCCAGGAAGGGAAGCAGCAGCTCTTGTGCTTTGGATTTGCAGAGAGGAGCTGTGCCTGCAGTGTCCTGCCTGTGGCACGCAGTGTGCCAAACACACATCCCAGGAACGGGCACTGGGCTGCCCGGGCAGCGCTGGGATGGACATGGATAAAGGGCTGCCCGCGGCCCCTCGGCCAGGGGCTGCTCTGAACAGGCACCCAGAGATGCTTCAGTCCCGACAGACCCCACTGACACCCCAAAAATGCCCCAAGGAACAGCTGGCACTGGGGAATGTCAGCATGGGCTGTTTGCAGAGGGGCTCAGACAGCAATTCCCAGTGCTGACCTCCCACACACCTGCCAGCTATGTCCCAGCCACCCAAAATGCCTTCCCTTCCAGCCTGAGGCCATCATCCCTCAGCAGTGTTAAAGCCAAGGCAAGCTTCCCCCACAACAATGAAATGCCAAGCAATGCCCTCAGAGATGCCTTCAAATGAAAGGTCAGAGTCAGAGAAATCTCTTTGGATTGAGTTGGGAGTTTTTGGGGAGCCAGCTGGAACTGCACAACTGATGGAAAGCTTTCCCAGGTGGCTCCCACTGCAGGTGCCCTGAAGGCAGGGATGTGCATCCCTTTCCTGAGGGAAAAGAACTTGCAGAGGCCACTCCTGAGGCTCTGGAATGAAATCAACTCCTGCAGGGAGAGAAGTCCTCCCGTGGGCACAGGGGCTGCCTCAGCACAGGCTGGGAGCGTGTCCAGCCAGCGCCTGTTCCTGCTTTCAAATATCACCTGGAGCCCCAGCTCGGGGGGTGCAGGCAGCTGAATTCCAGGGAACTCTGTCAGGTGCCCCCAGGGACATTGGGGGGGGGGGGGGGGCTGGGGGATGAGGGTTACAAACAGCAAATTCTATGGAACATGAAGCTGTCCTTGCCCTGACCCTGCTGAGCTTCCCTGGAAGCTCTGCTGGGTCCTGACACAGCTGGTGTTAAATAGGCAGCTCTGCATGGGAATATCCATGCTCCAGGAGGCGCTGGGAGGCTATGCCAGTGGCAATTCAGCAGGGAATTCAGGGCTTTGGGTAGAATTCATCTGAACTAGCAAAGCCAACCCCCAAATCTGCCCACCACCCAGGGAACAATCTTTGTGCTGCCCTGGCAGCCAAAGCCCCTGGGCTGGGAAATGTCAGCAGGCAAATGGATGGAATGATCTAAATGCCAGCAGCCCCCAAAGGGACAATGCCATCACCTCCCTTTGCTCCCAAAGTGTCCGCTGTGTTCCCCACAGGTACCCTGGGGATGCCAGGGAGGTGCCTTTGCCCACAGTGCCTTTCTCCTGCCCCTCTCCAGCCTGAGGCCTCTTCTCCCTTCCCTGCCAGCTGATGCCAAGGAAGGAAGACACAGTGAGTGCTGAGTTGACCTCCAAATAGTCCTTCCCTCACCTTGAGATGACCTGAGATTTTACCCCCAAAATGTCCCCATCTGCCTCCTTCTGAGTTCCTCATTTTTTACAAGGAAGCATTCTTTCTCTGCTCTGGAGATTACCACAAGATTTGCCCCCAAAACTTTCCCCACCTGTCCACTACCTCTTTCCTCATTTCCACCTCAATCTTTTCATTCTTTGCCCTACAGATGCTTTCAATTTTTACCCCTCTGAACTTCCCTACCTGTCCATAAGTGATTACCTCAGTTTACCCCATCAAGTGCATTCTCTCTGCTACAGATCACCTCAGATTTTACCTCCAACATTTTCCGTACATCTCCACCACTGACTGAGTACTTTATTTTTACCTCCAAATACTCATTTTCTACCATGGAGATTCCCTCAAGTGTTACCTGCCAGATTTACCCACCTGTCCACAGCAATTCCCTCCGTTTACCTCAGGATGCTCCTGCTCTCTCCTAGAGATTACCTCACATTTTACCCCCTCAGTTTTCCCTACCTGCCCAGTTCTGATCACCTCCTTTTTACCTCAAAACATGAGTTCTTTCTTCTACAGATGAACTCGGATTTTATTACCAAAATGTCTATTTTGTCCCCTGTGCACTGACTAGATTTTAAAACCCAAACCACGCAGGTTATGTCTGTCTTACCCCCAAAATGTTCATTCTGTCCCCTACAAATTAGGTCAGATTTTTTCTCAAAACCACTTATGGTTCCTACATAATTACCTCAGGGTTTGCCCCCCACATTCTACCTCATCTTGACTACTGATCACCTCATTGCTTCCTCAATATGTTCATTCTTTGCCCTACAGATCTTCCCAAGTTTTACACCCCAAATTTCCTTGCCTAGCCCCAGTGATTGCCTCAGTTCATGTCAGTGGTCACACTCTCCCTAGAGATTACCTCAAGTTTAACCCCCAAAATTTTCCTGAACTGTCCACAACTTATTACCTCATTTTTACCAAAAAAGATTCATTCTCAACCTTTAGATCATTTCAAGTTTGACCCCCCAAAATTCCCCTACCTGTCCACTACTGATTCCCTCATTCTTCCTTCAATATTTATTTCCTTTCTACCATGTAGCTTCTATCAAGATTTACCCCCAAAGTTTTCCATCTGTCTACTACTGCTTACCTCATTTTTACCTCAAAATGTTCTTTCTACAGCTTATTTAATATTATTTTTACACAAGTTTCCCTATCTGCCCACAACTGATTCCCTCATGTTACCTCAGTGTGTTCATGCTCTCCCCTAGAGATTAGCTCAGATTTAGCCCCCAAATTTTCCCCACATGCTCAGTACTCATCACCTCCTTTTTCCCTCCAAGTGTTCATTCTCTGCTCTTGAGACTTTGTCAAGTTTGGCCTCCAAAATGTTCCTTCTTTGTCTACTACTGAGTACCTCATTTTTGCTCCAAAATATTCATTCTGTCCCCTACAGATTACATCAAGTTTTACCCCCCAGTTTTTCCTTCCTGTACAATATTAACTCTTTTCTGCCCCAAAAATGTGCATTCTTTCCCCTAAACATCACCTCAGCTTTTCCCTCAAAAATGCCACCTTGCTCTGCTTGACATCACCTCCCATTTTCCTACACAAACAATTCTTGTGTCCCCTCTCAGTCACCCCAGGTTTTCAGCTGAAAATGTCTCCTCTGTCCCCTCAAAGTCATCCCAGGTTTTCCCAGTGAGGAGCTGCAAGGAATTCAGGCAGGGCCAATGACACCAGGGAACAGCTGTAAATTCAGAGGCAGAGAGAGATGATCTACCAGGAAAGGGGAAAGGTTCAGAAAACATTTCTGCAATTAATTAATAATTATTTCCAGTTCCCCACTGAGAAGAACACAACCTCACAGCTGTTAAGGCCTGACAGTTCCCTGCAGGGAGAGCTCAGCCCATGTGCCCAGAGGCAATCGCAGCATCTGCAAGAAAGAAAGAAGCAGCAAAAGGTGATTGCTTCTCTTTCAAAGTTATTTCAAGTGCTCACACCCAAACCCACCTTTGCTCTTGATTCTGGCCAGGTGCATGGTGAGCGCTGGGCACAGGTCATGTCATCCATGCTGGTGTGAGTGATGCTTTCTGGGGGAAAGCAGCTGATCTCCAAAGTTCCCTTCCTGCCCTGTGCCTGATCTGCACAGGAGAAAACCTCTTCCAGGAAGGGATTGTGCTCCCTCTAATGCCATTTGCCCAGTCTGTTCCATGGGGATATTGCCAGCCTGGGGCAGCAGAGGCACACGCAGCTCTCAGCACTCCCTGCTCCAAGCACAGCTCTGGGCTCCTTTGCAGACTGCCTCTGCCATGGGGTTTTCTCCAGGAGAAGCCAAGGAATTGCTCCTGGAAGGGTGCAGATTAAGTTATCCCAAAGGGAAGCAAAGAGTAAGTACTCCAGGAAGAGCCCTTGGGATCTGCTGGGCTGAGGTGGGAAGGGGACATTCATTCCCTGCAGGGCCAATACACAACAACCTCCAAGCCAAAGCACAGACTGGCAGGTGGGGTCTGACAGCAGCACTCTGACAAACCTCCTTGTCATTCTTCCCTGCAGTGACTTTTGCAAGCAAACTCTGAAGCTGACAAGCCCAGAAGCTCCATCCAGCCACTCTGGAAGGAAAGGATACTCCCAGGGATGAGGCACATTCCCAGCAAACTCTCCCAACACAGCCTGGAGGCAGCGCTGGAGCTCGGGTGTGGGGCTGGGAAGGGCTGCCAGGAGCATGCAGCCCCCAGGTGGGGTGGCAGCGGCAGCAGCAAATTCCCACAGGCTGATGGCACAGCAGAGAGACAAAGGCCAGCAGTGCCCACGGGAGGTGCAGGGTTAATTCTGCTCCCTGCCCTGCCCCATCCCTGCAGGAAATCTCCAAGGGGGAGAGAAACTCTCAGGGTGCCCAAAATGCAGCATCTGTCACCCTGATCCAGCTTCAACTCAGCGTGGGGGGCCAAACTCCCCCCACAGGTAAACACTGAGCTGACCTGGTCAGTCTCAAACACAGCCCCAGTTCTCACCTTCAGCCTGCTCCTGGGGCTGCTGCCACATTCCTGACAAGGAGCCCCTTTGGACAGGGCTCTCTCTGTGTCTCAGGTGCTGGGCACTGCAGGGACCAGGGCAGCCCCCTCTGGGGACAATTGGGGATTCATCCCACACCATGGGCAGGACCAGGGGCCCTCCAGTACAGGCTGGTGGGGCCAGAGCCCATTGGGTTTGGCTGCTCAAACACCAAAGCTTTTGGCAAAGATGGGACAAGTTAAGTGGGTTTTCCTGGCCTGAGAGAGAGAAGAAATTGTTGAAATTAAGCATGGCAATTAAGTCCACTGTGGAAGTCAAAGGCTCCTGGCTTTCCCATTCCTGTTCTGATTGCTCACTAGAGGGTTTTATCCATAAAAAAATGAGAGGTGGCACCAAATAAAAGAGCTCTTTTTCAACATTTTTCCCCTACTTACTTTCATACCTAAAAAGGATGTCCATTTTTTCTTAGTGCATTCTTTGCCTAATTTTAACAGAACTGTTTTCCTTCCAGGCCCCACTTGTGGGTTCTTCACTCCTTTGCCATTGGACTTTGGACAAAGGAAGAGAAGCATCTGCTCCAAACAGGTGTCATCCTATGGGGAACACCCCCTGTACCAGCCCCAGCCTGGGCCAAGCACGCTGCCTCACTCTCCCCATTCTGGATGCTGGCTCCAATCCAGTCTGAGTTTTCCCCTGTTTTCCATGTCTAAGGACAGGAACTTGTCCTGGTCAGGGTGTAAGGCCTTAAACTGCACCTTGATCTGGGGGGCTGGGACTGGGATTCCAGCAGGGAATTCATTGTTTTACAAATAAAAGTTATTCCAGGGAGCTGCTGCTTCACCACACAGTGTCAGCAAAAGAGAGAGAACACCAAAGGTGTATCCAAAAACAAGGATGGAATGATTCCTCCTGCTTTGAGTGGGATCAGGGCTTATGCTGCCCTGGAATGACAAAGAACTTCTCCCTCAGCCCCCTAGAGAGCCCTCAAAAAGCCAAAGTGCAGCAGGGAAGGAAGGAAAGGCACCTGCTGGGGACAGCACAGCTCCAGCTGCTCATGGGGACTGGGACTGAGTCTGGAGCCAAAAGCCCCTTCCCAGGCTGGAGGGGCTTGCCTAAAGCACCACCTCTGGGAAGCAAAGGGCTATGGAAGAAATGGAGTGGGAATTTACAATAATAATCATAATGGATCGGGAAAGAGCAACAACAGAAGCAACAATCATTCCAAGGGAGCAGGAGGGATGCTGAGCTTTAAACAAGGTTTGAGTGAGGCAGCAGCTCCTGGCAGTTCTAACCCACAGCTCCAGCTCTGCGATTCCAGGAGCACTGCAAGCTCCTCCTGCCCAGTCCCTGGCTTTGCCTCCTGCCAGTACTCGGCCCCTCGGGCATGGGTGGCTGCGAGTGCTCCAGTGCTGCTGCCCCGAGGGAGCGGGAAAATGGCCACTAAACCCCTTCCCACTGGGCTGGCTCTGAGCTCTGGCTGGGGAAAACATTTGGCACCCCTGGCATTTCAATGCAATCAGTTTCCATCACTTTGAAGATGCACTGAATAAACCCAGGGCACATAAGTAAACCTCTCCCCATAAGGAGAGCCCCAGGGAATACACAATTATTCCTATGCCTGGCCAAAGAAACCAGGAGCCAGGTTTTGGGGAAGAGACTCCAGACTCTTATCTCCTTCCCTGGCTGTAAACCACTTGCAGAGGCTTTGGAGTTCATACAAGCTTGTCAGGATTTGGCTACTTCATTTAAATTCTATTCAGATACTGGAATGGAAGTGTCCTAAAGGCACCTCACTCAGACTTTAAGCCCTCTACCACCAAAGAATTTAGATGCTCTTTTCTTAGGAACACCCCACCTCTGCTTCTTTAGGTGTCTCCATGTGGGACATCAATTAAATGCGGACAAATTTTAGAATGCAGCTTCCAAGTCAAGTTACCTGCTAGGAAATTACTCCAGCTCTCTGGCACCTTGGGCTGTTTTAAACACAGCCTGGCCCTTCATGGCTGAGGCTCTGAGCTACACAACTTGTGAGCTGGCAAGTAACAGCAGCTGAGGTCTCATCCCAGCTGTACACAAAAACAGGGAGTGGGGGCTGCACTTGGATACATGCAGGCAGGGTTGGGCCCCTTCTGAAAGCTTCAATCCCTGTTTTTCAGAGACTCAATCAGGGATAATGACATTTTCACAAAGCTCTCTTAAGGCACGTGAAAACCCGAGCAAGAAAATGGAATCAAAGCCTTTGTTCCACTGGCCTCACGCCCCAAATTCCAACGGGACAGACAAGTCCCTCTCCTCGCAAGGCAACGTCTCCTACCTGGATCTGTGCCTTCCCCAGCCTTTGGTGGCCGTTGTCTCCATCCTCCCACACCTCCTCATCTTCCTCCTCAGCAGGCCTGGCTTCCTCATCCTGCAGAGCAAGCACAGGGACACTCACCAGCCTGCTCATCCCAAACCTGGGCAGCAGGGATGGACTGCTGGGACCCCCTGGACAGTCACCCCTCTGCTGGCCACCATCCCTGCTCTGCAGTCCATTCCCGTTCCTGGCCTGGCATCTCCTTTGAACGGGATGTTAAACCACAACCACTTGCTCTGCTGGGTTTTGGGACATCAGAGACTCCTCCAAGGCAGTGGACAAAGCTCCTGTTCCCACAGCCTCTGCCTCCCAAAGCCCTGCTAGGGCCAGGCAGAGCAAGGGAAACCCCTCAGTTCCTGCTGGAAATTTCCTCTTGTGCCCGTAAACCCAGGGAAATCGTGGCTGCCCCATCCCTGGAAGTGTTCAAGGCCAGGCTGGCCGCAGCTTGGAGCACCCTGTGGATGGAATGAGGTGATCCTTAAGGTCCCTTCCCACCCAAATTATTCCGCCATTCCAGGATGATTCTGTGATCTCTCCCTGCATTTATTTTGCATCGTTTCCTCTCTAATCTGAATTCCCAAATCGAAATGATTTTTTAAAGAAATCATTTAAAATTATCCCAGGAATAAAAAGGGGTGCATCAAACATACAAGAATCATTCCTACCTCCATCAAATCATTGTTAATTGGAAGCCTATTTCCTCATCTCTGTCCTTAGTTTTCCTTTCCTAGGAAACCTTATGATCCCACAGTTTCTCCAAGAGATTTACTGGGATTGCAGAAAGGTTTGCTTTGTCAGGGAGGCAAGGGGGTTTACAACACTTGTTCCTCTGCATCTTTATCCTTTCACCAGCTTTCCCCTGGAACGGTGCTGCAAGAGAAGTTCAGAATTACTAGAAATGGATCAGGTTCACCTTTTTTCCTCATTCTTTTCCAACAACTTCCAAATTCTTGGAATTATCCTCAAATGAGGCCTAGCAAGCTACTGTGAAAATATCAATCAGAGGAACATCTTGACAAGAGAAAACCACATCCAGCAGCAGCCAAAACAATGCCACTGCTATTCTTACCTGGTCTCCAGGTGCTCCAGCCAGAGCTCCCAACACCCACTGCCATTCCATGGGGGTGAGGAGGCAGTTTTGGACGTGTTCTTTGCCACGGGATGGGATAACAGAGCCCAGAGGGTCTTTGTGTCCCTTCCAAGCCACCCCATGATTCCATGATACCATCAGCACCTATACCAATTCCATTCTGGAAAGCCCAATTCCATTCCTCCCATCAACTCAGAATTTCTCCCTTCCTCTCTCTGCTCCACATCAGGCATGTGTTGCCACAGGCATGGGATGCCTCAGCACTGCCTGGGAATGCCACTCAAGGCTGCCCTGGTGGCCTCAGTGCTCCAAAATGCCCAGCTGGCTCCCGTTCCAGTCAGGAATGTCCCAAACAGCAGCGTGGGGTGTGCCCTCTGCCATCCCACCATTGGGGCAGCTCCCATAGAATGTGACCGACTTACTGGGTTTGGAATTCCTGGCTTAAAAGTCAGGTGGTGGAATATCCTCTCCTGGGAATATCCAGAAGACCAGAAGGCTCCCTGGAAGCCACAGGTCAGGGACAGAGTCAGATGAACGATCCTGAACTGGTTTTCAGGGGATGCATCCCCAGCCTGTGGCTGCAAAAACTCCAGAGCTGTTCCTTCCCCTTGGGACAGCCAGGGAAAACATCCCCAGCATGGATTTCTGACAGGAAAAACCTCACTGCTCCAGGCTACTTGGCTCCTCCCAAATCCAGGCCAGCACTCCAACAGGCTCTAAGGACAAAACAACAGCAAAGACCATCTCAGGGCACACGCCACGAGCTGGGCGTCACATTCCTCACTGGAACTGGGCTGTTCCCACATCCCTGGGACAGTCGGGAGCATCCCCCGTTCCTCACTCTTCCATTCAGGACAAAGAGACAACAGAGCTGTCAAACAGCCAGTGTCTTACCCCAACAATCCAGGGAAAACCACCTTGCTCTGGGGAGAAACATCATGCCCAGTTATGGAAAAAGCCAAAGAGCAGTACTGGAAACACTCCCGGGCATGGAGGCTCCCAGCTCCGGAAATGCAGCTCACAGGCTTCTTCCCATGGGAACCCCAATCTTGCCCGGGACTGGGCTCAGGGAGAAAGTGCTGCCCATTCCACCACTCTGGCACAGACACCCCAGGAAGGTGTCCCTGACCATGGCAAGGGGCTGAACAGGATGGTCTGTAAGGTTCTTGCCAGCACAGACCATTCCAGGAGTTTAAGGTGGATTTGAGCAGCTCCTGGGGACATGAACACCACCCACACCTCCCACCTGGCTCAGCCCAGAGTCCATCCAGCACTCACAGAGAGCTGCTGGGAGCTGAAATTCTCCCTGCTCCCCCTGCCTGGGAAACCCTGCCTCCAGCTCCTGGGAAAGAGGAGCTGCATCCTGCTGGGTGCCCCTGGCTCTGGGCAGCTGCCGCCTTCAGGCGGGGGGATGGCTCGGGCAGCTCTGGTGACTGTTCCACCTCAATGATTTTGTGTTTTCCCGCATTTCCCTGGGCTGGAGGGGAGCAGGGGGTGCGGTGGGAGTGCGGGAAGGCAGCGGCGGGGAGGGCAAGGAGTGGGGCCGGGCACCGCACGGCGCAGGGGGGGCTTCTGCTGGCAGTGGAGGGGCGCGACCGTACGGAGGCGTCCCCGCCGCTGCCGGCCACTGCCCACGGGGCTCCTGCCCGCCCCCGGCGCCACTGACCCCACACCCCGTGTCCCCACACTGGGAACCACCACGGAAAATCATGCTGGAACCTCTAATCCTGAGCCCAAGCCTTGACCTTTTATCCCCTGACCTTTGACCCCTTGACCCATTCCTTGACAACCCGAGCTTTGATCCCTTACCTTTGACCATCCAGCAAGTGGCCAAGATGCCCGCGGGTGGCTACGCCAGCGAGTAGGTGAAATGGAGACCGTGGCGATCGTGCCAGACCCGAAGGCGAGCTCCTCGGGCAAAAAGATCCACGATGATGTCGAGACTCAAAGGCCGATGACAGAGATGGGTGGGAACTGCCCTGCCCAGCAAAGGCTCGGGTGATGCTGAGGAGAAACCCTCTCCCTTTACTTCCAAGGGGCCCTCCCACAACAGCCCTCTCCTCTAAGCTAACTTCCAATTGCCTCCTGGAACTCCAAAGGCCTTTCCCTTCTCCCAACCACCGCTCCCAACACTTAGCTTTCTGAAGACAAACGGACAAAATCCATCCTTGGCAGAAAAAATGCATCAGCACCTCAGATGTCAACACGTTCCCCACGGTCCGCTTTGGCAGCTGCGAAAGATGGAGAACAAGGAGAAAATTCAGCCTCTGACAACACACGCCAAAAGAGACCCCTTCCGCAAGGCCCCCTCCCTCGAAACTGCCGAGGCTCAGCGCTTACCTGCTCTCTCCAAACTTCAGCTCCACACCTGCTCACGGTACCTAAGACAACAAAACAGAAAACGTCACTGTTGCCCTCCAGAAGAGCATCCCCGGGCTACTCCACACCACTGCCCCGGCTCACCTCAAATCCTGATCTGACTCTGGAGGTGGCCAGGACAAACCTGCACAATGAAAAGGGACACGCTCAGCACGCTGCCATAGACCACTGGCCTATCAGCCACCCCACCTAAATGCCAACTCACCTGCTCGCCTCTGGCCCTTGGCACGCCCAGGGCAGCAGCAGCACCTGCAGAGAAGCAAAGCAAAAACACACAAAACATGCTGAGAGACTGTGAAACCACAGCCTCCCTGCTCCGACTGAAGTACACCACACCTATACCTTAGGCTTGCACGCTCCAGCATCCAGGGCCAGGACATCCTGCAAGTGGACCACCTAAAACACACAAACAACAACGGATGCTTAGAGCTGCTCCAAAAATTGAGACTGAGGCCGTAACAACTCATTCTGTCCACCGGTCACTGCTCACCTCGCTCCATCGCCCCTGACTGCCAATATCCGGCATTACTTCCAAAAAAAAAAAAAAGACATGGAACAATGCTGTAACATAGTAGCATGACATAGCCCAGCAGGACTGCAGAGAGGGGCAGAGAGGGAAAGCCGGCCAGGATCTCGTTCCCAGCCCTGAGCAGGGGCTTTACTGGCCTGACTGTCCTGTACTACCCGAGCTCTGGGGACAATGAACCAGGCTCAGTCCCTGCCTCACCACTGGCACCCTGAAATTCTGGCACTGCAAGAGTCAGGGGAGGCTTCAGCAGTGATTTCAGCAAGGTCAGAGCTGCTCCCAGCAAAAGCTGTTCTTAGACTACTCCTGGCAGAAGAACCCAGAGTACCTGCCACTGCAGGATGCTTGTGACTTCCAGGTGGAGGAGAAGGGTGGAAACAATCCAAGATGAAGACAGAATGATGAACACAGCAAAGAGGATTTCTGTATGCTCTGCACTGTTTTGTCACGTTTAGCCCTTCCTGGGCTGTTCTCTGCTTGTTGTTCTCAAGATCAACATCTCTGACTAAGGGCGGGTGATGTGAATTCCAAGGAAGTACAATTCAATTCTCCCCTAGATCTTTCCCTAAAGTACAAGATACTGATTCACCTCCCTTCCCACCAGAGTCAATCAAAGACTATCCAAAAACGTAAATGATGATAATGCGGAATCTGGTCTCCATTAGAAAAATTAATGTAGTATTTTTTATCAGAGCTTTGGTTAAATGTAACAACGCAGGAAGTGCCTGTGCTCAGGTTATTGGAGAGTGCGAGGTTTTCTCATCGCATCAGCCCTGTCAGCTGACAAATGTGGCTGTGCACTAAGGCACAAAGCACTGACGTTTGCACACTACAGCTGGAATCTGCTATCTCTGTGTGCAGACACAACCACTGCTCATCACAGATAAACCCACAAGGGCTGCTCCAGCACTGACTTACCTGGGGAAAAACCAGCACTAAGAGGAGCAAAATAAAAAGCATGGGAGTAGTAGTTTCACCCTGAGCAGCTCTGTGAGATGGGCAGGAATCAGAGAATCCCCTGAGTAACTCTGAACTTGCTTTTCCTGATCACCTTTCACAGAATCCATAGCAGCAACCCATGAACATCCCGTGTGTAGGTTTATTCCAAAACCCACTCACAGAAACATCAGGATATTGCACCTAAAGCTGCCTCTGCCAGAGGGAAGCAAGAGCTGGGGCTGGGAGAGGAAACAGGCAGGAACTTGCTCTCAGGAGAGGCAGCACGTGGGCTGCTGGCACTGCCAGCAGGAGGACGCAGGTGGGAGCAGGTAAAATTCCAATACAAAATGCAACTGGGGAATGTGACGGTGCAGAGGCTGTAGGTTGGCAGTCTAAGACTTTGGGGTTTATCACAGCTCTGCAAAAGCACCGAATTTTGCCAGCAGGTACCACTCATCCTCCTCAGGACAAGCTTCCAAGAGTTCATCTCTCAATTTGTGCCCCAGTGTGGGCCAAGTGCTGGTGGAGCCTGGGCTGGCACCCCGAGCTCTCACCCCAGCTGGCACCCCCAGGCCTTTCCAATGTGCCACTGCCACCCAAGTCACAATGGTGGGGCCTGAGGAAAGGAAGGAATGAGGAGGGACTTAGGACACAATCCTGCCCTTCAGACAGGCAGATTTACCTGTGCTCCAGTCTCAAGGGGGCTCTCAGTGGATAACTCAAGCATCCCGCGTGGGACACTGGGGCCAAGGAGCAGCTGGAGGCAGCTCTGTCACCTGGGCTACCTGTGTGTAGCCATATTTAGCAATAACTGAATTGATTGAAATAAAGGGTAAAAGCTTGACTCAGCCTGTAACTTTCACCTTTCTTTCAAGTGCAAAAAGAAGCAGAAAAATCCATTCATATTGATGCTTTCCAGCTATGTCTCTTTCAGATTCCCAGGTATTCATCCCCTCACAGAGTTTTAGCGGTGACACAGAAGAAAGTTCTTTGCGTGCTGCCAGAAAAACGAGACTTCTCCCATTTTTTATTTTCACACCTAAAGTATGAAAACATTATCATCACACAGAATAGTTCTGCACACTCTCCTCTGGGCAAGGGGAAGATTCCCTGATAGGCAGATTCCAACCCCTCCTGTCCATATTTACATCCCTAAGGCCTCAGACCCTCTGTAGGTAACCACGGGGTTCCCAGGTGAGAGGAGTCACTGTGAGAACAGAATTAAACCCCAAAGCACCTCTGAGGAGACAGCGCCTGACTCTGGGAGTGCCTCCCTCTCGCGTGGAAGGTGTGGCTTACTCAGGAGTTACTCCAGGAGTTCCTACTCTGCCCAGGCCAGGCCTGCTCCGGACACTCCCCATGCCCTCAGAGCCACAAACCCAGCTCAGGGCTGGGCTCAGAGCTCCAACACCACCAGGAATGAGCACTCCCTGAGCCCCCTGCCCTCCCAGCCCTGCTCTAGGCTGGGCAGGCACTGAGGGGCTCACTGACACCTCCAGGGTGGCTCTTTAAAGGTGGTGGCACAGGTGCTCCACAGCAGACCTGTGCCAGACCCAACTTCTCCACGGGCAAGGAAGAACCTCCCAAAGCAGGTGACACAAAAAGCTCTGGTGTGGCCCAGGGACTGCTCAAGGTCACAACCAAAATTAGTTCTGAGCTCAGGGTGGTGTCACTTCAGTTCCCTGCCACTGCTGCCACTTCCTGCCACCTTCAGCTTTTGCTCCAGGCACCAAAATATGATTTTTTCAAGGCCAGCCCATCTAAACTATCTGAAATTGCAGCCTGGCCGATCTCGGGAGCTCCCAGACTCACTCATGAGGATGAAGTGACAGACCAGCAGTGAGCACTTCTCCCTCTTCCAGCCAAGCTGTGAATTGCTCCTCCCTCAGCTTCAGCAACCACTTTTCGTGCCAGTTCCTGAAGAGAATCTCGTGCTGAACATCCATCACTTTTTCAGTGCAGAGCATTTGGCTTCATCCTCAAGCCCTAGAAACACTCAGCTAAACCAGCACTAAAACCTGATTAAACTTGCATCCTGCACAGCACAATGAACTTGGACTTGGGCAGGAATCAGAATATCTGGGAATGAAGAGAACCCAAGAGCTCGGAGAGGTTTGCTTTGCCCTTGTCCTGCCTTGGGCTCCTGGCTCTGCCACAGCAGTTACAAGAAGCAGAGCAGCGACCTCCCCTCCCCTCCTCATCAACACAAACCCCCAAAAGCAGAGTTTGTCTCTCTCAGACCCACCTTGAGCTGTGTCCGCAGCAACAACGAGGCTGTTGAAAGCAGCAACCCCACAGCTCGGCGTCTGCAGGGCTGCACCCTCTCCATCCTACAGCCTCTCCATCTCCCCACAGCTTGGAGTGATCTGTTCTCCCAGTTTAGAGAAGGTGACACCAACCTCACTTTGGTTTGGGTACAAACTCTGAGGCAGACACTGAAGGCAAAGGAAGACGAGGCCTTGGTGGGAAGGGACCTTAAAGCCCATCCAGTGCCACCCCTGCCAAGGGCAGGGACACCTTCCACTGTCCCAGGCTGCTCCAAGCCCCAGTGTCCAGCCTGGCCTTGGACACTGCCAGGGATCCAGGGGCAGCCACAGCTGCTCTGGGCACCCTGTGCCAGGGCCTGCCCACCCTCACACGGAAAGATTTCTTCCATGTATCTACTCTGAACTGAAGTTTAAGTATCTAAGCTCAAGTTTAGTTATTGCTGAGCCTCTGCTGAAGATAACTGAGACACCATAGTAGGAGAGAAAGGAAACAGGCCTGTAGAACAAACCACAGGCGAGTAACAAACCAAAATGATGTGGCCAAGAACAATTATTGCCACAGAAAAGAAACCTCAGTCACCAAAAACTCCAGTCTATTCCTACATCCTCACCCAGGGGGACTCCAAACACGACACTGCAACTCATGCTCCTCCCAGCTCCACACACACATTGCTGGGACCTCTTGCAAGCTGCTCGAGCTCTCTCCACATGCCAAATCTGCCCATGGCAGAGGTGCTGCTTTCCTGGCTCAGCTCCCAAGACTCAACTCTCAGTATTTCCGCCCTCAATACTGTAAATTTCTGGTGATCTGGAGCAAAGATTTCTGGCTTGCTGTGTGGCTTCTCACACAGAACCTGACCCCAGGGGCTCAGTCTCACTCTCTCCGTGTTTGACACAAGTCATAAAGCAAGAACTGCAAAGACATTTCGAGGCAGTATCAGGGGCCTGAGACAGCTTTTGAGATCAAAGTTGAAATCCACTGTTTTCTTTCATTGCTGTTAAACTGTACTGGAGTCCTGGGGGCACTTTTGGGCGCCACAGTATACAAAAGATACAAAGCTGACAGCATCCAAAGAAGGGACATGGGGATGGGGAAGGGTGTGGAAGGACCATGAAAGAGCTGCTGAGGGCACTGGGTTTGTTCTGGTAGAGAAGTGTGAGGTCAGAACACATCGGGGGCTACAGCTCTGATCTCCGCTCCCTGGGACACAGACAGGACCCAGGGAGCAGCTGGAGCTGGGCCAGGGCAGGCTCACGCTGAGATCAGGGAAAGGCTCTTCCCCCAGAGGCTGCTGGGCACTGCCCAGGCTCCCCAGGGAATGGGCACGGCCCCGAGGCTGCCAGAGCTCCAGGAGCGTTTGGACAGCGCTGCCAGGGATGCCCAGGCTGGGGCTGTTGGGGGGTCTGGGCAGGGACGGGGGGGGTGGGACTGGGTGATCCCTGTGGGCCCCTTCCAGCTCAGGATATTCCAGGATTGTCTCACTCCCCAACAGGGGAGAGTCTGCTCTCACACAGAGCTGCACACACACTGTGCAGGAGGCAGCAAATGACAACAATTGACATTGATACATTAATAAAGCCAAGATATTAAGCAAGCCAAAAGATAAATTTTCCCTTTTGTTCCTGACCAACAAGACCTGTCCCAGTCCCAGTCCAGCCACTAAGCAACTCCAGTGTGACACAGGGACTGCCTCACACCTCGAGGCCGACACACAACAGCAGCACAGCACCGGGAGTTTAATCACGTTTCCCTCATTAGAGGAGACAATTAATGACCGCTCAGGTGCACAACCACTCCTGCAGAGCACTTCACTAGACCCCGTTTTGCAAGAACTCCCCCAGGCTGCAAAGCCCCATTTGCCAGGGACCTGAGAGAAGAATTCGGTAGTTTTAAAGGAATGTCAGGAACTAGGAATACACCTGAGTGTAGGAACCGAGAGTGCCGAGAATATTTCTCGGTTTCCATCTCGCCCGATCCATCTGTTACGGCGCAAGGCAGAGGCAGGTCCCTACCTCCCGAGCCTGGGGTCCTCCCATCAGATGAGCCATGCGCGCGGCCAGGGGCGGTCCCGGAGCTTCCATCGGGCCCTCCCGCTATCCCCATGCGGCCTGGGTTCGCGGCCGCTTCCGCGTTTGAACGGCGGCGCCTGCTGCTGACGTCATCACTCCCGCCGCTTCCATCCCGGCCTTACTTCCGCCTTCGGGAGCCCTCACTTCCACGCCTGCGCGGCGCGGCATCGGCCGCCCCTCCTCAGTGCCGGTTACCCCGGCAACGCCGCTCGCGGCTCGAGCCGCTCCTGGCCCGGCCCCGGCCCTGCCCGGGACGTCAGCCCCGGCCCCGCTGCCAGCCCAGCCCCGGCCCCGCTGCCAGCCCAGCCCCGCCCCCGCTTCCAGCCCAGCCCCGGCCCCGCTGCCAGCCCAGCCCCGGCCCCGCTTCCAGCCCCGCCCCGGCCCCGCTTCCAGCCCCGCCCCCGCTGCCAGCCCAGCCCCGGCCCCGCTTCCAGCCCCGCCCCGGCCCCGCTTCCAGCCCAGCCCCGCCCCCGCTTCCAGCCCAGCCCCGGCCCCGCTTCCAGCCCAGCCCCGCCCCGCCCCCGCTTCCAGCCCAGCCCCGGCCCCGCTTCCAGCCCCGCCCCGCTCCCGCTGCCAGCCCAGCCCCGGCCCCGCTTCCAGCCCAGCCCCGCCCCGCCCCCGCTGCCAGCCCAGCCCCGGCCCCGCTGCCAGCCCCGCCCCCGCTGCCAGCCCAGCCCCGGCCCCGCTGCCAGCCCCGCCCCGGCCCCGCTGCCAGCCCAGCCCCGGCCCCGCTTCCAGCCCAGCCCCGGCCCCGCTGCCCGGCACCAGCGCTTCCCAGGCCAGCCCGGTCCCGCCCACGGTCCCGGCCGCCCGCCCGGCACCTCCAGCCACACACGGACGCTTCAGCTGCCACGCCGATACGACCGATAAGCACAGCACCTCCAGCCAGCAGTGCAATTCGTTCGGCTACTGCAGTTCCATCCTAGGAGCTTTCGGCAGCTACACCTCCTACCAGCTCTGTGTCCACACAGCCCCCGTCTGCACCGCAGCCACAGCCGTGGACACACAGCAGAGACATTTCAACAGCTGCCGTGTCACCACGGCATGTACCCCCTATCATCACTCTGATAACACCACTCAGAGGATTATCACAACAATCACACGATGCTGAACCATGTTTCCCGTGCCATTTCAGCGAAACAAATACGATTTTATCTCCAGAACAGAAAGAGGACTTTCTCAACTATACGTGGACACCTCTTCCATCACAACAGGACCAAGCACGTGTTATTAATAGTGACGTCTCGCATCGAGACATTCCATTTCATGCACATTCTTCTCGAACTTCTCAGGGACATTCAGCTGATTTTATGGGACTTTTTCATCCTCAAATGCCTGCTCAACACTTCAGTGAGAAGGATATAGTGACCAGCACAGCTTCAGAAAGCATTCCTCTATCTTCCCAAGCTTCATCTCCTTTTTTTACAACAACCAATACAACTCCAACTTCTCATATGCCTTCTTCACAGCTTCGAAATCCACAACAGGCATCTGATCCCTCATTTTTCCACCGTCGCTTTCAGCTTTCGGATGACTTTGTTCGTCACCTTTATTTCCGACTCAGAGAACGTGCAGATTATCTGCCTCCAGAGGTTGCAGCACTGGGTCCCCACCCCTCACCCATCCCGCATGCTGGCAGTACCCTACCCAGATCCACTGCACCCTCTCCTCCAGTGGCCAGATCACAGCCACCTGCGATGGCAGGTTCAGCCACTCCTCGTTTATTTCCTTACAGTGCACAGCCGCAAATACCGACCCCTATTCCTCATCCAGGAGGGGGAGAAGAACATGGAATAATAATAAAATAAGAATTTTAAAGTTGTTTATTTTATATTAATTTTTTTTTAATTTTATGAGAGAACTACATACCCCATGACATTTGAGTTTCAATTATTAATTCAGTTAAGGTTCTCTTTAAAGTTTGTTTCATCCTCTCTACCCGTCCTGAACTCTGTGGGTGCCATGGGATATGTAGTTCTCTCATAAAAAAAAAAAAAAATAAATAAATAAAATAAACAACTTTAAAATTCTTATCCCTTAGACCCTGTGTTTCCCACCCAGCATGAAGCATACTTGCTTTCTTCTGTGTTAATGAGTTCTTTTGAATTTATAAATACTTGTATTAGCGGTGATGGCGCCCGCCCGCGGAGTGATCCGCCGGAGGGACTATTTGTGATGCGCTCCTGCCCGCGGAGGGATCAGCGCTGATGCCGCCCCGCCCGCCCAGCTGCTCTCGCTGCCTTTTCCCGCTCTCCCCTCTGCTCCCAGCGCTTCTCCTGCAAAGGGCGCGGCTTTTCCTGGGCTCTTTTCCTGCCGGGCTGCAGCGAGCGCTCCCCTCAAGGAGCAGGGGCAGCTTTGCTCGCGGCGGCAGCGATTCAACAGAGCAGGCCCGGAACAATTCCTGCTTAGCCGGGCTTTGAGCACATTCCTGAGCCAGCACTAGCAGCAGCGAGTGAGGCAGCGGCACATGAAGGAGGCTGCGGCTCTGGCCAGGCTGGGGAGGGGTTCCTCTGTAAAAGAAGAACAGGGAGAGACAAACCAGAAAGGGCAGGAAAAAAAGAAAAAGCCAAGACAAACTAAACTTTTTTAAAAAAATAATCTGGATCCAGAGGGACTTCTGGCTGGAGAACTTCCTGGGGAGCAATCCTGCCCCTCTGGGAGGCAATGCCAGGGCAACTCCAGCTGAAACCTGCACACAAACACCACAAAGATTTCAGATATTTGCAGGAAGCATCCACTTAGCAACTGCTGCTTAATAATTTATTCCCTTTCCCATTAAATGGTACATTCAGTCCACAAGACTTCAACACCTTTCTGGTAGTTTTATTTACAGTCTGCAGCGTGTTCTGTAAAACACAGGAGTGCACACAGACACACACGCACAAACATTTAAAGAAGTACAGTTTATTCCAAAGGAAGTCTACGCACTACTTTTTCCATAAAAATTATTAAAAATACTTTAGTTACTGTATTCTACCTAAACCAAGATACTTGAGAATTCTTCCACAAGTGATGCCCCCTCCCCACAAAGGGCACTCCGACAAGAAGAAATTCAGGAGACTGCATCACCAAATAAAGTCCTAATGGCAACTGCTTCAATGCACCAGAAGAACAACGAATTCCCACTCTGCATCCAGCAATCCCTGCTCTGCAGCCTGTCTGCATCTGCTTTTGTAGGGCTTGTGGGGCTTTTGCATTCACTTCCTTCTCCAGGGCAGTTCCCACAAACAAAGAATGACTGAATTTCTGCAGACTGTCACTCGGCAATCCTGCATTTCACACATGCAAAGGGAAACACTTTCCTTTGAGCCCTTTATTTCAAGGAGTCTCTTTTTTACTGAGCATCCAGTGAGAACAGTGCCCAGTTGTGGCTGTTATTATTTCTCTGCTTTTGCTGCGTGGCAATATTGTGCTGGAGCTCTGCAGAACACCCACTGCAGCCCTTGTCTCACTGGGGCACACCGAATTGACAAAAAAAAGGCACAAAGATGAAACTCCTAAAGCAGCAGCAGCCCCAAGTCACTGAGCTGCTGCTTCCCACCACCAACACTCTGTGTCTCAGCAAACACTTCCAACGCACGAGCCAAGGCCACAGGGGAGTGAAAAGCCCAGAGCCTGCGGGCAGGACAAGCACTCCATTGATCAGTAACAAACCAACACAGCTCAGCTGGATGGTGCACTTAAGACTGGACCTGGAAGCATCAGGAAAAGCCATTGGAACACAAGCTCAGCAGCACAGAATCCATTTGGCACCAGCTGATGAGATGGGAGGCTCTGTGTGGGACACGTTGTGCATTCAGCTTCAACAATGCCACAGCTCCACAGCAGCGCTGAAAAACTTCTGCTTTTAACAGTTGGAGAGGATTTTCTCAATGGAAGTGAAGCTGTCATTAACAGAGGAACAGCACACAATGCACAACATAACCTGCAATAAAAAGCTTCTGCTTTCCAGCATGTAAGCATCCAGGTTACTGGACTTCAGCTCATGGAAACGAATCTGATGATAGATTTTTTTTTTAATTTTTCTTGGAACTAAAAAAGTAAAATCTTCCATAAAAGGATAAAGCACAAAAATACTCTCTCAGTACGTCTCAGGAAGCCATTTAATACCTTCCATGTCCTAGGAACAACTAGGCAAAACACTTGGAAAGTGTGAGCAGTAGAAATGTTGACCATTGAATGTTTGGCAGCCGTGTGCTCCAGCCCCTGGGAGGGGCTTGTCCCCCACTCCACACCAGTCCTGCAGCTCCCCAGCTATTTCTTCTTCTTCTTCTTTGGGGGCTCATCCTCAGAGCTGCTGCTGCTGCTGCTGCTGGAGGAGCTCGGATCCGAGTCGAAGTCGGAGGAGGAGGAAGAGCTGCTGGAGGAGGAGGAGGGGGAGGAGGAGGAGTGTTGGGTGGAGTCGCGGGAGACAAGCACTCAAGGCATCATGTTCAGCAAGTCTCGATTTATTTTTCAAAACTACACTTATAGTACCTTTAATTAGCTCATACATATTGCAAAAGTCGAGCTCCTCATTGGTGGGAGCTATTCCGTGGGATCTGTAAACACGGTGGTCTTATCTTCCTCTTCCATATGGTTTCTGTCTTCTTACTTATCTGAATGCACATTCTGTTATCTATGCAACCTCTTGCTCAAGGACTCAGTGTCTGCATCTTTACTAAGCCTGCTGTGTTATCATGACCTTTGCTTTTTAGCCATTCTTCAGAAAGACTCTCAACAGAGGAGGAGCTGTCCTCACTGTCACTGTCCTCGGAGGAGGTAGAGGAGTCCTGGCTGTCAGAGGAGTCGCTGGCTGAGCTGTCACTGCTGCTGCTGCTGCTGCTGCTGGAACTGGTCACACTTTTGGACCTGGGAGAGAACAAAGAGCTGAGCACAGCCCTGCCAGAGCCCATGGCACCGTGTTCTCTGCTCTGCTGTAATTATCCAAAGATCAATTTGTTGCCTTGAAAATTTCCAGGCCTCACCACCTAAGATGAATTCCTGTGCCCTCCCTCCCTTTCCCACTCCTGGATGAGTGGATTTTGGCCATTTGAGCAACGGCAGAGTGGCCCCAGGGCATGACATAGGCCAGCAGGACTGCAGAGAGGGGCAGAGAGGGAAAGCTGGCCAGGATCTCGTTCCCAGCCCTGAGCAGGGGCTTTACTGGCCTGACTGTCCTGTACTACCTGAGCTCTGGGGACAGTGAACCAGGCTCAGTCCCTGCCTCACCACTGCAGCAGGAATTCTTGTTGTGACCAAACTTGTCCAGCGAACACATCCTACAAGCTCCTTCCTGGGCAGTTATTAATAAGGAAAACCAAGAGACTGTAAACAACCTTAAAGCAGGATACCAAGCTCCAGCCTTTTCTTTGAGAAGCAAATATGGCTAATTTGTGCCTGCTCAGAATCAGAAGGAGCAGCTGATCTCCTGGCAAGAGCCCAGGGTGGAGCACGCAGCAGAGCTGGGACACTGTGGTGGGGTCCTGCCACGTTCCTCACCATGGGGCTGCCGAGTCCCTGGGAAGTGCCCGTTCACTGGGTCACCCTGCTGCCAGCAGTTGTTTCGCACTTCCCACTCCACATTAATGTTTCATCTCCGGCATTTCAAATGCTTTGCATTTCGGTAGGAGCGGGGAGCCTGTCTCCCATGGCAACAGTGCCAGGAGTCCAGGACAGGAGAAGGAGCTGAATGGGAGCACAAACTGGAGAGGTTTCTCACCACAGCTCAGCTGATTGCTGTTACTGAAACCCAGTTCTTGCAGTAAATCAATCCCAAGTGTTTGCTCCTCCATTCTGCCACAGCTCATCTCAAATACCACTGGATTTGGAGCCTTTCAGTGGCCAGGGCAGCTCCGGGTGCCCCAGGCAAGACCTTGGTGGAGACTTTCCCTTGTCAGCAGTTTGCCAGGGGACCCTCAGAACACCTATCCTGTTGTTTTCATCCATGGAACTAGTGGGATTCTCAACCCTGCAAGAGGCAGAAGCACCAGCAATCCTGGTCCTTCCTCACTAGGACTTTCAAAATAAGCCAAGGTGTTCTGTGTCTGTTCAAATTAGCTTTAAAGGCACTGATTTAACAGAGAGGGTATTCCCCCCCACCTGAAATTCACTGGGAATTAGAAATGGACACAAAATAAAAATGAATGATTCCTACTCCTCCATCCCTTACTCTTCTCATCAGTCCACAACACTCGCCCCATGTGACAGAAAAGAGAAGGCACACTCAGGTTAGGGTTAAACTGTGTTTACGTTCTCTTTTCAGGCCAAACTAAGGAAGCACATCCAAAACCCCCGTGCTTCAGAGTTGGTGCATTTCCTCTTCAGGCCGCTGGAACTGGTAAATCTTATTCCCAGGTCTCACTGGGAACTCCTTTTATTTCTAGTTCACACTTACAAGTAGATAGATTGTGCAACAGGGTTGGAAAACTGCTCATACCTGGCCACAGCTTTCTCAGGAACTTCCAGAAGTGATGCCGGTTGTTCCTGGCCTCTGATCCGGTTTGAAGCTTGAAGTAAATACAGGAATCCCAGCAAATATGAATCCTTCCACCGGGTCAATAAGGCATTACTGTGAACAAAAGGGGCAGCCAGCTGGAATCCCCACTGGGAATCTGTCTGGTCTCACCTTCAGGCAAATACGGCTCAGTATTTGCACTGAAAATGCTTGGAAGCAGAAATCCCAACTTGGAAAAGGAGCCACAAAGGAATAGCAAGATACTTTCCATTTTTTGAAGTGTCAGCTTCTGACACTTCACTCGTCTGTAACAACAGCTCATTTGTAGATCAGCTCTTCCTTTGACTCCAATCCAAAAAAATCTCATGTTCCCTTGAACTGTCCAGTCTCCTTCAAAGACTTAGGTTGATGTTTCTTGCAGTGACTGTGCTGATCCAAGGATCAGCTTTGTCTTCGCTTCCTGCTCATCTGTGTGTCCCTGGTTTGACATTTTGACCGTTTCCTGCAAGTTCTCTTCTCTTTGTGTGGTTTGTGTGTGACCCAGATCATCAACAGCTGCGGTGGCCCCGAGCTGGCCCCGTCTGTCCTCAGCCCACTGCTTTCTAAAGACACCACCGATTTCCTGAGAGGACACCTGACACCCAAAGAGATAAACCTCTGGGATTCCCTGGGGGAGACATGGACCAGATCCAGGTAAGGACAGAGCTGCCATCTCCCCAGGCTCCCCACGCAGACGGGATGCTTGGATTCCCTGATGCTCCTGCTTCTTCTTTCAGGGGATGCCCTGAAAGACACATTCTTCGTGAATGTCACCTCATATTCCCACTTTCTGTCCTAGAGCCGAGTGGCCCCGAGACACGAACATCCCCACCTACATCCCCAAATTCCACAACGGCTGGGAACCACCCACAGAAATCTTCCGTGGAGCTCCCTGGGAAATAGACATTGGACACTTGCAAGAGGAAGGTTAGTCCTGTGTCCCTGTCTCTTCACTCTCCCTCCCCCTTTTCCGGAGAAATGGAGCTGCAGGGGTAGTGGTGGCATGCAACAAGTAGTTGGCTCAAAACTCAGTTGGATCCGGTTGCCCCAGTTAAATACAGAAAGCAAATGAGGCTGGAAAAGGGCAGCAATAATGAGCCTCTCCCAATCCAAGGCAACAGCACCCTACAGCGTAACTGAGCTCCAGGGACACAGGCTTCCCTGGAGAACACCTTGACCAAAATCTGCCAGACCATGACTCATCTACCACTATCCCTCTCCTTTTCTCCGATCAGCTTTCCCCTTTCCTGGTAACACTGACTCCATGTCTGCCTTTCCAGCTCTCCTCAGCCAATGGATATCCTTACTGGAACTCCTCACTCAAGCGTGGTCAGACGGCTGAGCAGACACAGGTCGGGGATGCCTTCAAACAGAACATCACTCCACATGGAAATAGGTAATGGATCCGCACGCCCGGAGCTTTGGCTCCCGCCTCGGAACCTCATGAACGCACACGGACACGTACAGTGACACTGGGACGTTTGGGCATCCTGGAGACAACTCCCTGCCACTGTTAATAACCACCAAGGGAAGACAAAGATCAGCTGAGGGGTTATTCCCATAAGCACTGTCTGCTGTTTAACCCCCAGCAGCTCTGCAAGGAAAGGAATCGCAGGTGTTTTCCACCGCAGGAGGCAAAAATATTGACTGACTTCATCAGTCCATCCATAGGTCTTGTTTCCCAACATCAGCCCAGCAAAGTGACCTTAAGGATCAGGTGCCAAAGATGCTGCACTGCGCTTTGGCTCTCCATGTGTGTAGAGATGCTGGAATCATGGAATCACAGAAGGGATTGGGTGGGAAGGGACCTTAAAGATTATCCCGTTCCAACCCCCTGCCATGGCCAGAGACACCTTTCACTATCCCAGGTTGCTTCAAGCTCTGTCCAGCCTGGCCTTGGACACTGCCAGGGATCCAGGGGCAGCCACAGCTTCTCTGGGCAACCTGTGCCAGGGCCTCAGCACCTTCACAGGGAAGGATTTCTTCCCAATATCCCATCTAAACCCACCCTCTGGCAGCGGGAAGCCATTCCTCCTTGTCCTTTCACTCCAGGCTCTTCAAGTCCCTCTCCAGCTCTCTTGGGGCGCCTTTAGGCACTGGAAAAGGCTCTAAGGGCTCTCCAGAGCCTCCTCTTCTCCAGGCTGAACATTCCCAGCCCTCCCAGCCCATCTGTGTAATGCTCTAGCTCTTGGAGCACTTCCTGGCCCTTCCTGTCTGATATTGCGCTGGTTTATTAAAGGAAATTCTGACTCTTTCTGCTATCTCTGTGTATTTATCTCCAAAGGACTGTGAGTACGGAAGAGTCATCCCCTATGTTCCTCAGCTCTTCTTTGGGGAACTCACCTATAAATGGAACTGCAGAAATGGGGAGGGAGGAAAAGGAAACAGGATGTGAATCGAGCACCTGCATAGTGACCACAGATGTCCACTGCTAGACAGACACTGATGTCAGGCAGATCATGCCCTCCAAATAGTGCTCAGAAAGAGAACAAGTTTGGGATTTCTGAAACTGCTCTGAATTGGATTTGCTTAAACAGATGTCATTAGTAAAAGCAATCAAAGAAAGAGTTTTGATCCCTCTTCCAAGCTGATGCCACTTATCATGTATCTTCCCTGCATTCTTCTAGGGAAGCTGTTTTTGATGTTGTCCTGTCCTTCTTTTTATAAGGGAGCAAAAATACTTTATTAAGTATTACTCTTTCAGTTTTGTTTCCTCTCCTCTTCTGAGATACAGTAAAGTGAACATTCAGCAGAATAGTTTTGTATTTTTTGAACACAATTCTTCTTTTATCCAACTGAGGCCCTTCTGTGATCATGAAAAAACAGAAACTGTTGTGAACTACAGTTTACACTCATAAGAGGTTGACATGGGTCAGTTCTCCAAGGTTATTCTTAGTTCAACTGCTGTGTAAACTGTTGATGTCACTGACTGGAGGCTGCTCTTCAGGACATTATAGATATGATAATTATATGACAGAAAATGCAACATATAGTTGAATCTGACCTTCAAGTTCACTAGCTTAAAAAAGGAAAAAAATGTCTGTAAGAAATTTGCTGCTTTTCCCATTACTAAGATGTAATAAATGCCTTCAAGTTTATACTCAGTCGACAGCATATACACATGGACAGCAGTGCCCATCCATCCAAATGTACCCCAAGCTAGGGTACATTTTAAGTCTCAATGATCACTGCCTCCAGAAAGCATTTTTGAGACAAAACAGGCAAAGTCTTTTGCATATCTAGACAATCATCCAATACTAGGATCTTCACTCTCACATAAACACTTCATGTTTTTCCACAGAGGAATCTGAGATAGATTTTTCTGAGAAATAACAAACCACCAAAAATTAATAAATGACAAACAAGGGAAAAGCACCACTTCCTCACTCAGCACATTTTCCTTGATTTTCATTAAGCATTCAGATTTACAGATGCTGATATTGCCACAAGAGCAGTTTTTTTCTGGTTTAACTTCCTCTTCCAGTAGAGCAAGCACAGCTGCAAAATGCAAGCTCACTTCTAGGCTCTCTTACACATCACCAGTTTACCACATTCCAACCAGTCACAGCTGTGCAACACCCCGTCAGGGTACTGGGATTACTGCAGTGCCACAGACAGTTTAAGTGAGGCTCATGGAGCTGTACAATTTTAACTATGTTTTATATGTATAATTAAATGATGCATGACATGGAAATAAGCCAGCTGTACTGAAACTGAACAAACTAACTGCTCTGATGCAACAGTTAAGCATCTCATCAGTTCTAAAATGAAACAGGTTTAAAGCAAAAACAATATAGAGAACAGAATGCTTGACACTGTTAAATAGCATGGTCAAAGGATAATTTTTGAACATTAAGGAAATGCATTCACCCAGTCAAATTTTCAAAAGAATTCCTGGCACCAAAATGTTCTCTGTTTGCTTTTTCACCATGTTTTAAGAATGGATCACTCTGGGGGAAGAAAATCCTGTGCGCAAAACACTGCGTGAAACTAAACAATCCTTAAACATGGCTAATTTCCATGTGGAGCTGATGATTTAGCACTGTCATCCTTCAGCAGAGGAGAAAGAACTACCTGTCTTTAGTTTATTTAGGTAAGATGAAAAAAGTGAGGAGCGTGAATTTGATCTTGCTTCAATTTACTTCAGTGGAAAAACTCTTGCCATGACTTCAGTGAGAATGAGACTGCATCTTAATTCATTCTATATGGAGAAAAACAAATCAGCTGAGAATAATGCTTTTGTTTATTAGATGTAAATTACTACCATAGTCGTTTTTAACAGTGCTAAGTAAATCCTGCTTTAAAAGCCAAACGTTGCCTTCAGTCCTGCTTATTCCTCTGTACTGTGTCACAATGCAGGATTCCTGGTCCTCTGACCAAGTCACCGCTGTCACAGTAAGCATGGCTTGCTCTGGGGAATGGCCACATTCCCAGTAAGCATGGCTTGCTCTGGGGAATGGCCACATTCCCACACGGGAATGATAGATGTTTGTGAATGTCACTGGTGACAATGTCCAAATCTGGGCTAGGGCATGCCCCCCAGCCAAGAAACTAGGGTGCACACTTTTGTAATATAAATGCATTCACTGAGAACACAGACTACACTTACTAAAATGTCCATGAAAAGCAGCCAAGTAAATCAAATCAATAGGGTTAAATTTGCAATTAGGATTCTCTCTTTCGGCAGAAAATTTTAGGATAGCCACAAATTGAGAAAAATTTGCTTTTTTTTCTTCTTTTTCTCAGAAGGCAATCAACCTTCTGGTCTGGCTATTCTTTACTTCTCCCTATGAAGTAAAATCTAAAAAGACACACACACGATATTTATGGAAGGACCTCCCAATGAATTAGGAAAAATTATTACTCAGAAGATCAAACAGAAACAAGACTGTCTACACTGTATGAATTAAACATACATGAATTAGGACACTGAGCCTTCCATTCTTTAGTAACAGAACTGATGCTGTCCTGAAAATGACATTAATGAATTAGACTGGTATATGAAAACCTTCTGCATCTGCTCTAGAGGTTGGAATGAGGATGTTAAATGAGGCAGCAGACAACAAGGACGTGCTGCTTAGGGAAGCTGAATATCACTTCTGTGCTTGTGGAGTTCTGCAGTTTGGATGAAGGTCACAGGTTATCTCCAGCTACATGAAAATGAGTGATAAATACACACTGTTGGTCTTAGACTGAAAGCAGTACTAGGCAAAGAGAGTCAAAATATGGAATATTACTCAAAATCATCCCCTGGTTTTCTAAAGATCATAATCTTCTATTAGAAGACAGTTTGTTACCTTCTCCTAATATTAAAGCTGTAATAGTAAAAGCACCTCAATCTTGTAGAAGTATCTAAGATACACAGAATAAGTAAGGTATATGGAGTGAGAGCACCCTAAAAACATCACAAGAGGAGTGACAATTTCTGGGATAGTAATGACATGAACGAGTATCTAAACGTTAAGTCTGAGTGAATAAGAGAATTTTTCAACTAATGGATCAGGGAAAATGTGAAAGGATGAGATATGTGATTAAAGATCATAGTGTATTCGGTTAACACAGGTGGAAAATATATGACTTTGATTCTGTACTACAACATATTTTAATTGATTTGTGTGTAGTTTTAGTTTTATACATGCACAATTTTTTAGAACACATCTTTAGACTGGGACAAACAATAAAGGAAATCCATTGTATGACTTTACATTGATCCCAACATCACTCACTGGAATATCTTAACATTTCCTGCACAGATTCCCATTCGTTAAGATGACAACCTTGAGAAGAAGGAAACCTATAACTGCCATTCAGAGAAGGTCTAAAATTTCAATTGCTGTTTGAACACAAAGGAGCTTTGACATGCTGTGGTTTATTGAAGCACTCCTGCAGTTATAGACACATCTTTAACCACCCTACCCTCTCCCTCTTCCTCCATCCACCACTGATTGATGCAACTGGGAGATTCAGTAACTGCAGAGCAAAGTCCCGCTTACTTCCAGCTCTCCTGCCCCAGCAAATGCTCAGCTCTTCTGGGAAGATGGAGCTATGCCATAAGCACATTGCACCTGAAAGGAGATGAAACCTTCCCTTCAAAGACACATGTGACCAGGTTTTTGGAACTGCCTGATGTGGCCAGTTCTCATCTGTTTTCCATAAAGAAGGAAAAGAGCCCTGTATTCTCCTCTTCATGATAGTTCAAGTATGAATTCCAAAGAACAGAGATGCCAGGACTTGTCAGTGACATGACTAACAATTTTATGAGAACTGGCAAAACAGTTCATTTCTCCTACATCTTATTCTCAGAAACCTTGGAATTGTTTTGTCTGAAAGATTTGGGGGGAGGAAGGTGGGCTTAATTCTCACAACTATATTAAATATTCAGTACATCTGATATTCTGTTGTCAACATGCAAAATATAGTTTAATTATGATAAGCCATACTGGAATCATTTACAATACATAAATGTGAAAAAACAGCATTAAATTATTTCTTGTTCCATGTGGAAAAATATACACCTTCCAACCCCCCAAGAAAGTAAGACAAGGCACAATAAATTCTGGTAATTCTCTTTCTTCTGACTTTTCAGTTCCATCACAGCTCTCAAAACTAAGATTTATGTGCTGTTTTGCATCTGTATCTGTTGTTGATTTTCCCCCCCTACAGGGATATAGGTGAATAAGTTTGGACAGGAAACGGTATCCCTCAAGCCAAACTGAAAGGTTTATAAAGTTGCTAATAAAAGTTTGGGTCAGGGCCTAAATATCAATCATCTGCTCACTGTCTTTTTAAACGAGCTCAGGCATTTTCCCAACTGTTCCCAGCAGGTCTCTGCCACTATTTTAAACTAAGATTTCAGCCATTTTTTTTCCCCTGTGTTGACCTCACTAATTTTTCTTTCTCCCCCTCTTTACCTGCCAAAGGCATCCATCAGGATTTTGCCAAAGGCTATCTGCTTTTGAAGTTGAGAGGGATTCACTAATCGTGAGTGTCAAATCCACAGTAAATGCCATGGCCATATGGTATATGCTGCTTTTGGGAATTAGCTCAAAAGGCCTAGCTGTGAGAAGGCTGGCTGTATGTCAGGAGGGTTTTACTGCTAACTTTCGTAACTCATGTCAGCTCTTTCAGTTTCTGTATGCATTGGCTTCAGGGAGTGCAACTGTTCCCTGAATGTATAAAAATGTTGTCAAGATCCCTTGATCTTGCTTCCTCTGTCTCTCTCGCACAAACACATCCAAACACATTTATATACACAGTGGAATAGCATGCACAGTGGCATGCAAATCTAGCAAAAGAGAAGCTTGTAAATAAATAGCATGTCATTCTGCTTACTCAATACATTTCTCTGGGTGTTAAACTCATGATAAACATATCATAAGCCCCGATGAAGGCTCTACAGCCTGTCCCATCACACCATCCTGAGTGTAACTCTGCAATGCATAGGAAGACATAAGTTTGAAAAACAGAGCAGAAATAGCTCCCATAAGGGCAAGGTGCTGACATAGCTGAAACATAACTAACTGGAGAGCATTTGTTTTCACTAAAGAAGGAAGTGTCAGTGACACATCTCTGTGCCTGTGGAGGTGTACTGTACATTCAAAGCAAAAAGAAATCCACCTTCTTTAAAAAATTGGCCATTAATACATAAATATGTCTGTGTTGAAATCCCTCAGACGGTACCATTCTTAACAAGAACTACACACAAGACTAAGAAATTCTGCAGAGAATCACGCTTTTGTGATCCAAAGAGGCAAGGAGAAAGAAAACCACATATGAAGAGTTTAACATACCCACTTAGTGATAGAAAAAGAATTATTACAAAAATAAATGTCAGTCCCCTTGAAACACTTGAGTCAGCACTCTCAACTTTCTCTGATGCTGTAGGAAGGTGTGAATGTCCTCCATGTGTCACATCATCCGCACCAGCCACACAGGAATGTCTCCAATGCACCTCAGAGCCTTTCAAGGACCACTCCCCTCTAATTTATGTATAGTCTGTTAACATCCTCTTGGAGCAAACAGAAATAATACTTTTAAAAGACATTTATACTTCAGAAACATGTGCCCCGACACAACAAAAAACCCAGATTTTAATACTGCCCCGAGGCAGAATTCATCCATCTTTAAGGCTTCTATTATGTATTTCCTGGTTAGTAATACAAAAAGAACTGCTGGCAGTATCACATCGAAACCAAAGTGGCAGAATCAGAAAAACTACTGAAAAGTTTACCTTTATAGGAAAGCTTCAGTCTTGGGATATTTTGTTTTGACGTTCCAGTGACTGGAAGGAACAGCATCGCTAAAGACAGCAGGCTGCAGGCATGTGGCACTTGCAAAGCTCTCATTCTGCTCTCCTCTTCTGTATCTTCTTTTGTACTATGGTGAAATATCTCCCCACTTTTCAAACAATCCAAGTTTTATCTGGAAGAAAAAAAGAAAACATCTGTAGATCTGCTTTACTGCATAAGCAACAATTCTGTAAGCAAGCCAGACCTATTTCTAAAGAGCACCTCAGTTAATTTCTTTGCTACGAAAGTATTTTTCCTCTAGTACAAGTAAATATGTTTTGTTTCTTTAATACTAAATTTACACATTTTGACACTGGAAAAATATGTAAACTTTTCAGACACCAATGTCTAGCCTAGCTAACGTTTAAGCACAAATTAAATTAATGCAGTATCCATAAAAAGAACATTTGACATTCAAAAGTGACCATGCAACTTGATAGTTAATACCAGTCCATTGGATATCTTACATGTTTTATAACTCTTTTTGTCTCAGTACAACAGCTATTGTGTGTTTATGCTATGACTAGAATGAACTGTAATGTCTCAGATGCCATGGGGGTACAAGCTGAGTTAACAGTGAGTACTTACCCATCAAAAACTAAACTAAGAAAACTGGAAAGAGCAAGCAGTTGTGTTTAGTTTTAATAGAGAAAAAAGTCAAAGCGGATGATGGATTTAAAAGTGCTTTCAGTATGATATTTCCAGCAGAACAACTGCCTCAACTCATCCACCAAAATGTCCCATAAACTTTAATGAGTGTTTCAGGCTGGGGTCAATAGGCTGATATGGGATTTTGTTAGCACAGTGTGCAACTAAGCCAGCTTTGCAACACTTTTCACTTAGTAAGAATCATTCATATTCCATAAATCTTGAAGTGTTTTACAACTGAAAGCAATTATCACTGCCCTTATTTTCCCTATGCAAAAACGGAACCATAAAGCTGCAGTGAACCTATTTCCTCAAGGTCACACAGCAAGCACAGTAGTTGAAAAGAAAACAGCAACAGCAGTCCTGCTGTCCTTTGTACCCAGCTATCAAGGATCCCTTTTGCCCAATAACTCGACTTTTGCACATGAAATTATTTGAAATGGCATCTTGAGTTCTGAAGGCAAAACTTCATGGTTAATAAATCACAGAGATCAGAGTATGAAAATATTTGTGAGACCAGATCCTTCCCCCTGCAAGTGCCTGATGCTAGAGGTCAAGGGAGATGGCTGGTGAAATGACAAATGTCAGTGTTTGAGTAATGCTGTAAAACCAAGGAGTAAGGAAATGTTATGGTTAGTCAAGAGATTAATGGCTCATGATGTGCCATGAAAATTCTTTTCTGAAAGGTACTGGAGCTGCCTGATTAAAAGAGCAATCCTAGTGCCCACATCAGCCAGCACTTGCACAGACACCAAAGGAGAGGTTCCTTGCAAGTCCATGAGAGATGCAGCACAGCTTGTGGCCCCTGAGCCTTTCCACTGGTCTGTTATTTGAACTCCTGCAGCACTGGGTCTTGCAATTCTGTGAGCTACAGCAGCACCCAGAACCAATTCGGCACCTCCTGATACAGGCAGTTCATCCTTCCTGGCATGAAAGGATGGAAACAGAATCCCTTCCGTTCTCTCTGACACAGGAAATCTTTCTCAGATGAAACTTGGGCTTTCTGAGCCTCCAGACTTTCGCTCAATAGCAAAAGACAAGGAAGTGTGCAAGAAGAGCATGATGGTGAAAAAGAGGGAAACAATTCGTAAAATCCCCAAAGCATAATTCCTATTGCAGAACACTAAGCTTCTTCCTTCTCAGTCCCCTCTTCAATACTCATATTCAGTGTCTGAATGCACTACTCTTGGCCAAGTGTGAGTACATGTTCACGAAATGACATGGAGAGAAAACAGACAAACATTAAATGCCTGTTTCATCTTTCTCTTCCCTTTATTACAGTATCAGATCCTAAGAGAACACCCTTACTTCTTCTGTGCCAACACATCTATCTGAGGGTGGACCACGAAGGACTAAAGTGGATTAGACTATCCCAGGGTTAAATCGCCTTGAAGAAATTTATTTAGAGGTGAAAAAGGGGAAAAGAAGGAGAGGGGACGAGGGGGAAGAATATATGAAGATGAGACACCAGCCCTGTTCATCTTCAGCAGGATGATAGTGACAAACCATACTTCAAAAAGAAGCAATTAAGAGGGAGCCAGTCTCACTGCAAGTATGTTGAGAAGTCACGGCCTGAAGGTCTGGGCCTCAGCCAACAGGGAACTCACCAAAGGATATGGGGCTCATTTTCTTGAGGCAAATTACTGTGAAGAATCAGGACTAAATTTGACTAAAAAAACAGTTGCATCAATGCACTGTCATTTGCTGAATTGATTGAGAATCAGCACCAAACTCCGCCCTTCGGCCATAGCTCACAACCTCACTTTTTCATGTAGGCTTTTTTTGCTAATGGGAACCTTCCTTTTTTCTTGGTTGGGTTTTTTTTCCCCTTTCCCCTTTTATTTGAATAATGTCTGTGAAAAACCATTTGCTTTCACGAGGCGGTTAGTTTACACTGGAGGCAGCAGCTCTGTGAGCTCGAGCCAACCCTGTCCTGTCTTTAGATTCATTGCAATCTGGCCACATTGTCACATATATTTTTAGTTTATGATGATCCTCTAATACAATTCCAGCTTCCACACAGAGTCCTTCCAACAGTCTAGCTCAGGTTAATGAACTTCAGGCCACTTCTCTTCTGCAGGAATTTCGAGGCCCAGGGGGTGGCTGTGCCCAAGAGATTTGCCAAAATCCGCTACGATTTCACCGCGCGAAACGCCAATGAGCTCTCGGTGCTGAAGGATGAAATCCTGGAGGTACGTGACCGTTCCTGGAAAAGGTGTGTCCCCCAGGGGCAGGAGAGAGCTCGGGATAGCAACAAGCACCAACTCCATTTTCCCTGGTGGTATCTCAGCAGTGACACAAAGCTTTGCTCAAACCCAAAGCTGGAGCAGGCTGCCTGTGCTGTGTTGTGTCATTTCCTCAGCTCAAAGACATCGGTCCCATTTTAACCACAGTGAGGAGGGAGGACAACAACTCGCTCTAGAGCCCTGCTCATCCCCCGCTGGGTCGGTTCCTTATCACCACTTCCTCCTCCACGAGGATTTGTTTTCTCTGAAAAGCACCTTTCTCATAACCTTTCTCTTACTGCAGCACTGTTGGCAGCTGGACAAGGTGGGACGTGACTTGGGCTGACACTGATCTGTGACCTGAGGAAAAGGTTTCTCTGCAAAATGTGGCTTTTTATTTATTTAATTATTTATTTTAATGCAAAAAGACATCAGAAACTCAGTCATTAGGAAAAAAAGGTCTGGAGAAACAGGGACATTATGTAGGAACTATGAGTTCTTCAGCACGCAGAGGTGCTCTCCTGTTCATCCTTACGATAAATTCTGATGCTTTCCAGGAAAAGTTTCAGTCCTGGATTGCATCTGAGAGCAACAGATCTGATTAGAGCTCCTGGCCTCAGTGATGTCCTTCTGGCAACTTCACCTTTCGGATGGTTCGGCCCCGCTATATCCTGGTTGTTTATGCCTGAAATCCCATTTTCCCACAGCAGATTTATTTTTGTCCCTCTCTCAGGTGTTGGAAGATAATAAGCAGTGGTGGAAGTTGCTCAACCGGAGTGGGCAGGCCGGTTCTGTTCCGTACAATATCCTGGATGTGGTGAAACTGGAAGAGCTCAAACAGGTCTGTAGTCAGGTAATACCTGACTGGTATCAGCTGCAGGGCACAATCTGCCTCTGGGAATAATGTTGGCATTAGACCTCCCTGATTTCTTAGGATACTATGCACCAATCAGGACAGACCTTCAGAAGTAGACAAAGCCAGGAGATTCCTGAGTCTCCTATGATAATACTCACATTTTGCTACGATCGTCTTCCCAAATAAGGCCTATCCTTCCTATTTGTGCACCAGCCTCCTGCTTTCCATATTTTTCCACATCAAGATTTTTCTTGGGGGTTAAATTAAAGATGGACACTTCCCTCAGCCAGTTCAGTTCAGCACCAGGAACACGTTACTGGAGTGGAGGCAGATGGAAACACCATCTAAGTGAGAATTAACTGAATACTGCAACTTGCACTGCAGAAATGTGGAGCTGGAGTGTTCTAAACACCCTAGGGAAGCATGGAATTGCTTCCCCATTTTGGTATTGCAGCGTTTGGGCAAAGCCTAAGGCGGCCCAGCAGGCTTCTGGATAAATCCCTGCTAGTTTAATCAAAACGTCAAAAAACTTTCCAGTCCGCTCCAGGCCCTTGGCAGTGGTCCCGCTTCACATCCCAGCTACGGAGCAGTGAGGCTCTGCCTTCCAATGAGATCGAACACGTTTGGCACAACTAGGAATTCCCTTGCGCAAACTTCAGACTTTGCTTTGGGTTCTTCATTCCCAGAAATTAACTTCTTCCATGCAGCTCCACCTGAGGTCTCCCCAGCCCCACATCAGCACAAGGAGAACACGGCAGTTTGTCCCTCCGTGGGTGTGAGGCAGAAAGCTTAAGAAAATTAAAAACGACCAAAAAAAATTCTTACTTTTCTTTCCCTTTCTAACCAGTCTAACCAGAGGTACAAAGGAGACCTGAGCCCCAGGGGCTATGGCCCATCCAGCCCAACCCACAAGCTGCCTGCCAGCTACGCCGGGGATAAGTGGGGCAGTGAGATGTTGTCGCGCCACTCTGCACAGGACGCCAAAGAACGCACGTGTGTGTCCCACTCTGGGCTCCCCTGGGTTTGGGCGCTCGGGGGACCAGACCTGCCCAAGGGGCTCCCCTGCACCTTTTACTGATCACAGCAATGGAGCAGCACTGTGTCTGGAGGCCATTCCAGGCAGGACAAGAGCCAAGAGAGCAGCCCTGGGGCTTGTGACACCGCCGGGGCTCTCGGGCGGCCCGGGCCGAGCAGGGCAATAAGTGATCACCCCATGCCTCCTTCCTCCAGTTCTAACTTCCTCCTCCTCCTCCCAAGGAGAGAGTTTCCTTTCTCTTCCAAAATGTTTAAGTGTGTCTAAGGAACAGCTCAGGTCAATCCCTTTCTCTCACTTCCTTTTGCTCATCTCCCGGCACACACACAGTGCCCGCCTGGCCGCTTCCTTCATGTGGTTCCACAGAATTCCCGGCCAAACAGGAGATCCGCATCACTCCCTCACCCTGCACATGCTGTGGGGCTCACAGAGCAGGAGAGAGATCAGGGGCCCTGCTCACCTCACCCCTTATCCCACCCTGTCCACTCCTGGAAGCAGGAGCCCTTCTGGGACGACAGGAAGCCCCACAATACAAGGACACAAATCTGTTCGTATCACTGAGTTATTCTCCACAGTCTTCAGGAGTTTCATGGGGAAAGCGATACTGGATGAAGAGTCACTGGAGTTTTCACAGAAGCACAGGATGCCCTGGGCTGGAAGGGACCTTCAAGCTCATCCCATCATGAGTGTGTTGCTCATTCCCAGTTTGTGCTTCCTGCCGCTTCTGTTCTGTTGCGGAGCAAAACCTGGAGCTCTGCGATCAGCAAATTAGTGACTAGAAGCAGCAGAGAGGACTGAAAAGGTCTCAATTCCAAACCTCCAATTGTAGATTCTCACAGAACTGTGCTTCCACATCAGGCAACAGCCAAGGGGTGATGGGAGCAAAATAAATGGCAACACAGGGGCACAGGAAAATGGGAATCACTTTTCTGGGCTGAATTTAAATAAGAATGTTGAGCCACATCCCCATTTGCCTTACAGTTTCCCCACAAACATTTAATGGCATTTTTGACTGAAGACTTGCTTTCATTCCCTACTTGTTTCTACAGAACTTATTCACCAAACGGATGAGCTGAACGACGAGCTGCTAAAGAAGATCACAAACAATAAAATTCAGCCTCCCCACAGGAATTTCAAAGTGGAAAAGCCTCAGCAAGTTTTCGTGCCCCTCACCTTTGAATCCAGCACTGAAGAAGTCAAAGCCTGGCTGGAGGCCAAGTCATTCAGCAAAGAGTAAGATTTGCCCTATTGCCACGTGCAATGCTCGTCCTTCCCTGGAGAAGGAGCGGGGGAGGCCACCGGCACCATCTCACCTGGGACAAGCCACTTGGATTTACTTACAGAGCCTGTGTTGCAAATTAGATTTCAACCCTGTTCAATCCAGGCTCTATAACCAGAATGTTCAGAGCCCAAAGTCACTCCCTTTCTCTGGTATAAATATTTTCTTGGAGATAAACAGTTAACTAACTAAATCCAAGGCCTGAAATGCTACTGGAATTGCAGCTGCCACCTTGGAACAGCCCCAGGGCCCCGTGATATGGTCCCACTGCAGCTCCTGGCCTCCCATCTCCAACTCCTCACCGCTGGCACGAGGCCACGTGCAGCACAATCGTCACCTCCCTACTTTGTGTCTCCCCAGGACCGTGGAACACCTGGGCATCCTCACTGGAGCTCAGCTCTTCTCCCTCAACAGAGAGGAGCTGAAGAAGGTGTGCGGTGATGAGGGAAATAGAGTCTACAGCAAGATCACAGTGGAGAAAAACCAGCTGGAGGTAAGCATTTTTCTGGATAATTCCTGCTGGAATGGGGGCTGTACCAGCAGCGTCAGATAGCTCATTAAACAGGCATTTTAAAAAATACAATTGTGGGGAAAAAAAATGCAACCAAACCTACACCAGCAATAAAACACACGTAAAAATTCCGAAGTGTCTTTTGAGCAAATCTGTAAGATCCCCCTGTTTCCACTAATTAATCTGCTTTTTACTGATATCACTTATCTCTGTGAAACTAGCTCTACTTTTACAGCATTAATTAAATACTGTCACTTAACTGCAGCTTGAAGTTCAAATCCAAACTGCCTGTTTTGTTTCCATTCCAGAAAAGCAGAGGGGAGTCGGAGCTCCAAGAAATCACGAAGCGCCGCCAGGAAAGGATTGATTCTGCAAATTAAAGTCTCTCTGCTTTATTTCAGCTCTTAGCCCTAAGTAGTGCAGAAAAAAAGGGAATGAAAGCAATGATTCCTGGCCCAGGCCAGATGCAGCAGAGCTCCCCTTGGGGTCCAGCTGCCATCAGAGTGACAATTCCTTGAACACTGTTGGGAAGGGTTGACAATAAGACCATGTCCCACTGGGAAAGGTGTTTTAATTTTGCATGAAGTATTTTTTTTATAACTATATATTTTATACTGAAATTTTCCGTGCATGCGATCAGAGCAGGATTCACACGGGGCTGGATGTACAAGGGCTGGCTTCAAGCAAAAAAAGACCCCCAAAGCTTTTCTCCGAGGGCTGTCCCCTGCTCCCCACTCTCCCCTGGCAGAGCAGGCGTGGCACACAGCACAAGAGAGGCCAGCCTCAAGGCTTGGAGCCTGGACCAGAGGAATAAGGCTTTAGAACCCTGCAATGGTTTGGGTTTAAGGAAAGGACATTAAAGCTCATCCCATTCCACCCCCCTGCCATGGGCAGGAATGCCTGTCACAAGCCCAAGTTGTTCCAAATCTTGTCCAACCTGGCCTCGGACACTTCCAGGAATGGTGAGTCATGACCTCTCTGGGCAACCTAACCCTTTCTATTTCCATTTCCATTTCCTCCTCAGTGCAGGTGTCCCCTGCAGCCCACGAGCACAGGGCCGGTGACAACTGCCTGTCCTTGTCCTGTCCCCCTGTGCCCCCTCGTTGGACAAGGCTAGAATGGCAACACACATTCCCAAAGTCTGGCTGCTTCCTTAAATCCATGGACCAGCTAGTGCTATCTCTGAACAGCTGAAATGAGCTTTCAGTGCCTAGAAATGAGCAGGAGTGACAAACAAAGGGATTTGAATCTGGAAATAGGTGAGTTCCACCCGCCCACCGCTGCTGATGCAGAGGCTGGGGCTCGGGGCAGCTGTGCAGCCCTTCCCTGGGGCACGGATCCTGCACTGGAATGTTGTGGTGGTGTTGCCAAACCGGGCCTCAAACCAGGAGAAGATAAGCCCTGACCGTTTGCTCCCGACCCAGGCACACCCACAGCCCTTCCCAGGGTGTTGGTCACTTGTCCCCATCTTCACATTTTCACTGCAAAAAGTCAGCTGAAATGATTCCCAAATAGCTGAAACCCCAAAGCACACTGGGAAAGGCAGGTTTAACACAAATTAAATGGCCACAAGAAAAAAACCCCTCTAATTTAGCACAGGGTGTTGCTCTTTACTTCCCGTTTTCCTTCATAAAGTTATGTGCATTTGTATATAGCAATCTGTAAATAGGGGTGAGGAAAATCCCTCTCCCTAGAAGCAGAATTAAGTGATTATGCTTCCAAAATTTACTCACCATTTCAAAACTCAAGCAAGCAGCGTAGTTCCTGTCCACAGCAAGTTTGGCACATTGCATTTCTAGCTCTGTTTGACTGACAGACCAATCTGATTGCAAAGCAGTGAAGCACACAGAGCTCCAGAGCTGCCCACAGCCCAGGGACAGCTGGGTTTTCTCTCTCAGCACATGCTGAGTCTTGGTCCAAATTTGTGCCTGTCATTGCACATTTAATGGAAAAAGCTTTAAAACAGCATCTGGGGAGCTCATGTCTAAAACTGAGAACACCAGTGCACCTTAGTTTTGGCTTCATTCTTAAGCGTCTCCAATGGATAATCTGTTTTCTTCATTTGAAACAGGACACTGCTCTCACCAGCAGAATTAGGGTGCAGGCAGGGGAGGATCCTGGGTTTAGTCACAGCCCTGCTAGGATCTGAGAAGGGCACTCACCTTGTCAGGGAGGGATGAAGAGGACAATCCTCCTGAGAAGCCCTGGCTCCGGATTAGGGTGGAGATGGGAGGCAGGATGGCAAGCACGGGAGGCGAAAAAGTTTCTAAAATGAAAATAAAAACGAATGTTGAGCTAGGAAACACACCATCTTCTAGTCCTGGGGTGTAGAGGAAAGCAAATCACAGGGAATTACAGTTATCTGGGATTTTAACAGGAGTGTACATGACAGCTCTGTAAAGCCGGGAGCCACAGGAGCACTTCCTAAAACAAATAGCTCAGTAGACCTTATTGCAGAGGCCACTTTTACAAATTTCCACGCGACTGAGCTGTGCATCTGTTCTGTTTGTACTGCCTGCAGACACTGCTATAAAGTACTGTACATTGATGTAACTGAGCGAAGGAGACAATGATATAACCATGCACTGTACAAGATTTATTAAAATAGTCAAGTTATAACTCCATCTCCGTCTCTTTCACTGGGTTTTCATAATGCTTTGTCACTGAGAGTCTCAGAAACTCAGCAGAATGTCTGAAACCACACATTTCCTTTTGGGTTTGGGGACTGACATTCAACAGGAAGGATGTTACGGCCTGGATAGCTGTGTCTTAAGAATAGGGGCAAAGCATGAGAAGGCTGCACAAAAGCACATTCTTGCCTCTCTGGAAGGGGAACGACTGTGGCAGCTGTCCCAAGTGGAACCATACAGAAAGAGGGAACAGCATAACCCCATGACTAGGAGCCTGTTACACGGATTCTCCAACATTTCCAGCCAAGAGCCATCCTGTTTCCAGAAGCAAAAGTTTGTCTTCTCTTTTCCTTAACAATTAAATTACCCAGCTGAAATAACTGGTAATTCCTTCTGTAGATGTTTTGGAGAGTACAATTTCCAAGTGGGCCCACACTAACAAGATCACCTCTTTTACAGCCTAAATAAAGTTCAGGCGAACCACGAGCCCAAAACACCTGCCTTACTGGGCCGAGGGCTCTCTCAGCGCCTGGAGCTGCACTCGATAAGCCATTTCGAACCTTGCCACAACGGCGGGGAAGGGAGCCCAGAGCGCTCAGCTCCTGCAGCGGGGCACCACCGACGCGGCCCCGAGCCTTCCCTCACGGCCGCCTCCCTCAGGGGCTGCCCGCCGCCACCTTGCGGCACCGGCCGCGCCCGGGCCCCGCGCGGCCACGAGGGACGGGTGGCTCAGGGGCGGGTCGGGCGCCGTACCGGCCGCGGGGAAGACTGCCGGGGGTTCTGGCGACACGGAGACTCCGGGGACAGGAGGTTCCGGGCCCGAGAGATCTCGGGGCCAGGAGACTCCCCCGATACGCTCCGTCGGGGACGATGGCGGCGTCACGGTCGCCAAGGCGAACCCCCGCCCGGCCCTCACGAACCAGCCAATCAGAATCGCTCTCCCTCCCGCTGCCCCGCCTCGGCTCCTCCCGCGGCCTCGTCCGTCTCCTGTCCGCGCTCCTGATTGGCCGCTGCCGCCCAGCCAGGCTGGGATTGGCGGCGGGCGGCGGGAGCGCGCGGGCCGGTGCCCTTCGGGCACGTACCGTCCCTCCTGGGCGCGCGAGTCCCCCGGAGCCGCGGACGTGTCGGTGTCCCCCGTGAAGCGGCAGAAGGTGGAGTCGGCGCTGGACCAGCTCAAGCACCACACCACGGTGGTGGCCGACACCGGGGACTTCAACGGTGAGAAGCGGCATGAGGGGATCCTGTCTCCGCAGCTTCTGCTTAGCCCCCTCTCCCGCCCCTCTTCACGGAGAGTGGGCGAGCCTGGCCGAAGGGGCGCGCGCTGCGGGGACCGACCCACCCTGGGGCCGGAGGGGGGGCGAGCGGGACGGCGCTGGGTCTCCATCCCAGGGCAGACCCCGCCGTGATTTCTCCCAGTTAGCCCTCGAGTGTGCCCTGACCACTCCGTCCAGCTCTGCGTGCTGTCAAGGAGAAGTGCCAGACTGAAGCCAGGCTCTGCTGTTCTAATTAATTTTGGGTTTTCTTCCAGTGGGCTGTCTAGATCTGGGACTTGTTTGGGGTTTTTCAGACTCACGCTTGGACGGGGCTTGGAGCAGCCTGGCCCAGTGGAAGCGAGTGGAACTGGATGAGCTTCAAGACTCCTTCCAACCCAAACCATTCCAGGATTCCATGATATGCTTAAAAACTGATTTGGGGTTGGAGAGAAAGAAGGGAAATGATGCTTTTTATTTGTTTCACTTGAGCTGTACATTGATCTTTTCCCTTTTTGCATTTCCAGGATGCAGAAAGTGAGAAGGAACTTGAGGAGATGTGCTCGGTCCAAGAGAAATAATTTTGAAAAAACTCATCTCACTGGATACTGCAGCAACAGTAAAATCCCAAATGGATTTCATGATCCTGACAATTCTGAGTGCACTTCAGGGATAAGGCACAAGATCTTACAGAAAAACAGACGCAGCAGCACACATCCAGGAAAACATCTTGGAATTAATGGCATAAAATCATGGTTTATTTTCCTGCATCTGTTTGATTTTAGGATCCCTAAAAATGTTACATTCCTAGCATCAGGGGTCAGGGGGTAATTTAGAGGTTTTGGTTATATGTAGGGCAGATATTTATGCCTTACATAACTCTGTAATATAAATATGTATTATATATTAGGGCATATAGCTATCTATTTATATATAACCTATTTTTTATGTGTGCCCAGATATAGTTTATATCAGACACTGTGCCTGTCTGAAGGCCTTGCTACTGCGCTCCTAACTCATTCCTGAGGAAAACATCAGGCAAAAGTTGTTAGGTTTAACTGGTTCCTCTTTTTCTTAATAATTATTTTACTCAGTTGGAATAACTGATAACAGCTGTTAGAGATGTGCAGTTCCCAGGGGGACCAAGGCACTTTTTTGCACAACGCAGAGTGGCGCTTAAGGTATTCAGTAGTCAGAGAAGTGAGGATTAGGATTTTGAATGCTCTTGGGCAACAAGGCTGGCCAGAGATCCCTCCTAACTCACTGTGGGACAGCAAAAACCCCACAGCCAAGGGTAACCAGGGATTGTGGGGATGGAGAATTTAATGGCATCAGGTGGCAGCAGTGCCAGTTCAACTGATAAAAAAGTAAATCCACGACTGCTCTAGAGGAGTATTGTTCCTGGACGTGTGTAAATACAGGGACACCTCTTTACTCTCAACTGAGGGAGGTTTGTGGTTGTGGTGCCAGTTTACCCTTGAGAGTTCCAGGCTTTAGTTCAGCTCCCCTAGCCGGGCCTGATGTGCGGCAGTGGCGCGAGGGCCGGAGCCGTTCGCTGGCTCTGGGAACGCAGATGCCATCATGGCCCAGTGGGGGGGGGGGGGGGAGCTTAGGCTGTGGTGGCAACCTTGGAAAGGGATCAGATGGCTCCTGGAACTGCCCAGAGTGCAGGAAGGGAGGGGGAACTGAACTGCTCCCACAGACCCCTGCTGGGCTATGGTTCTGGGCCAGGCCCATCAGAAAAGTGGCAGCATCAGTGGCACCTCAGTTGTTACTGTCCTTGGAGCTCTCAGGATCAGGATGAAATCATGTTCATGCACTACTGGGAAAGCAGGGAGCAGGATCAGTGCTGTAACTCTCTACACTCTCTCTCCAGGAGTGCCTTGGGTCATGGCAATTTAATGTGTGGAATAGTTTCCTGTGTCTGCCTGGGCAGCTGCAGTTATTGCACAGGCATTCAGGGCTGACAGTTCCCTGCAGGGAGAGCTCAGCACATGTGCCCAGAGGCAATCGCAGCATCTGCAAGAAAGAAAGAAGCAGCAAAAGGTGATTGCTTCTCTTTCAAAGTTATTTCAAGTGCTCACACCCAAACCCACCTTTGCTCTTGATTCTGGCCAGGTGCATGGTAAGCGCTGGGCACAGGTCATGTCATCCATGCTGGCGTGAGTGATGCTTTCTGGGGGAAAGCAGCTGATCTCCAAAGTTCCCTTCCTGCCCTGTGCCTGATCTGCACAGGAGAAAACCTCTTCCAGGAAGGGATTGTGCTTCCTCTAATCCCATTTGCCCAGTCTGTTCCATGGGGATATTGCCAGCCTGGGGCAGCAGAGGCACACGCAGCTCTCAGCACTCTCTGCTCCAAGCACAGCTCTGGGCTCCTTTGCACACTGCCTCTGCCATGGGGGTTTTCTCCAGGAGAAGCCAAGGAAGTGCTCATGGAAGGGTGCAGATTAAGTTATCCCAAAGGGAAGCAAAGAATAAATATCTCATTTTTCCATCAAAATGCTCATGCTCTTTCCTACAGATTATTTCAAGTTTTTCCCACAAGCTTTGCCCTACCCATCATCCCATTTTTACCCCAAAAAGTAATTTTCTCTGTCCTCCAGAATGTCTCAGTGTCTATCCCCAAAATTTTCACTGTGTCTCTGCAAGTGACTACCTCAGTTTACCTCATGCTGTTCATTCTCTTCCCTGGGGATTGCTTCAGATTTTCCCTCCAAGCTGTCCCTGTCTGTGCACTTCTGATTTCTTCTTTTTTACAAGAAAGTATTCATTCACTACTCTGGAGATTAGCTCCAGTTTTACCCCCCCAAAATTGCCCTAACATTCACTAGTCATTGCCTGATTTTTACCTCACTATGTTCATTCTCTCCCCCTAGAGATAACCTCAGGTTTTACCCCCAGTATTTTCCCTACCTGCCCACTAACTATTTACTCTTTTTGACCTATAAATATTCTCTTTCTATCCTGGAGATTTCATCAAGTTTTACCCTGAAATATTTCACTATCTTTCCAGTACTGTCTCACTTTACCTCAGGATGTACGCTCTCCCTGCCACACATCACCCCAGCTTTCACCTCCAAAATTATTGCTACTTGTCCACTACTTATTACCTGATATTCACCTCAGTATGTCCATTCTCTGCCCAACAGGTCATTTTAATTTCTACCCCCCAAAACTTTGCCAACCTGTCACCTAGTGACTGCCTCAGTTTACCTCAAAAATGTTGTCTCCCCTAGAGATTACCTCAGACTTGACCCCCACATTTTTTCCCTGTCTGCAAGTTACTACCTCCATTTAACTTCAGTATGTTCATTCTCTGGACTACAGACTCAAGTTTACTCTCAATCTCCCTGCCTCTCCAACACTGATTACTTCCTTTTTACCTCAAAAGATTGATTTATTTTCTACCATGGAGGTTACATCAAGTTTCACCCCCAGAATTTACTAATACTTCCACAACTGATTCACTCAGTTTACCTCAACAAGTGTTCATTCCCTCACCTAGAGGTGACCTTGTATTTTACCCCCAAAGGTTTCCCTACCTGTGCACAACTGATTGCTATAGTTTACTTCAAAATCTTCATGCTCTCCATTACAGGTCACCTCAAGTTCACTTCAAAAGTTTTCCCTACCATTTCCATTAGTGATTATCTCAATTTTTACCTCCAATAAGTCATTCTCTACCTACAGACACTGGATAGTAAATCATACAAAGATCTAAAACACTGCACAAGAAACAGCAGAAAGTTTTCCATGAATAACACAAGTTCCTTTTTTCCCCTCCTCTGCCTAGGACTGCTACCAGGAGACAGGAGAGCTGCTATCAACACTCAAACCTCCCAAGCGTTGTTATTGCTCAGAGAGCTGCGCTGGCACTGAGCTACTCCCATGCGCCTGCAGGGCTCTGGGGAGGGGGAAGACAACCTCCCACTCCTGCCTGGAGAAATGTCAATGCCCTAAAAAGTCATTTCCCTTCTCTCTCTCTGAGCCACGGCCAAAGCAGCTGTGTAGAACAACATGGACTACTCATGGAAGGGATGATTCAGTTGTGGGAAAAACACTAAAGAAGGCCTATCACCCCAAATTTCAGGGTGAAAACACACTGCTTGTTAACAGGAGCACACAAACTCATTTAAACCAGAGAGGAAACTGCACACCAGGAAAAGAGCTGAAAGATAGGCCCTGCCTTGATTGATAATTCCAAAGGAAATTCCCCACAGATCATAGGCAATTACCTATAATTTTACCTCCCTAATCACTGGATTTCTGACTTGGGTTGCTGTGGAAGTGTTTCACAGATGCCTTGAGGGGTCAGGGGCTTGGCTGGATTCTTTGTGGTTAGTCCTGACAGGCCCAGGCCAAACCCACCCACCTGCATTGCTGCTCCACCCCAAATTTGCATGAAATACTGAGAACAGGTTATAAATACTCCCCTTCTCTGTCCTTCCTGACACATCCATGGAGCAAATGTACTCTATCCATTGTTCCCAAGAGCACCTCTCCAGCCCAAATCCCAGTTTTCACCAACACAAACCAAACAGACCTAAGACAATTATTCCATCAGTGCCTGCAATTCTGAGCTCCCTGTTCCCTGCCACTCACACAGCAATCTCACCTCAGCCCAGAGACTCCCTGTCCCCAAAGGGAAACACAACCTGATAGGGCACAGCTCTGGCACCACATTTCCCCTTGTTCCTGAAAAGCCCTAGGTAAATCCAGTCCCTCAGACCTTGCATTCCTGAACACCAGGAGAGCTGGTGTTTTACCCAGATCCCAGCGCCCTGCACAGCTGCGCTGACACGAGCACAGGCCGATCGCTCTGCCCAGCACCATCCCTCATTTTCCTCCCATTGCTCCCCAAGTGTCCCCAAACCACCTCGTGTCCGTGCCGGGGCCAGGGCCTGCCCCGACCAGAGGCTGTCACCCAGCCTTGCACCTGCTCCCACCCCTGGGAGAGCTGGGAATGCACTGAGAGCTCGGCTCCCCAGTCCTCAGACACACAAATAATGCCCAACCTGCCCCTCTGGGCACAGCCAAACACCACAACTCCATCATCCCCAAGGAACTCTGGCAGTCGCCTCTTCACCTCTGCCCTTTTCCAAAGGACACAGGTAGGACTGGGCTGTCAGAAATGGTATTCCCTAGGCAGTTCATCCCAGCAGAAAGGAGAAGAGGAACCCTGTGTCCCTCTGACTGACCCCACAGCATGGGCAGGACCAGCTGGGTTCTTCGTATTCTAAATTTTAAAATGAACTGAAGAACCTGAAAGGCAAAAAACAACACACATATAAGGTTAGAGCCAGTCAACACACACAGACAGACACACTCTCAGACACCCCTTCTTCAGTTTACACGCTGACTGCAGCCCTTACTAGAAACACTCCCCCCTAAAGAAGATGCTTTAACATCTTCTTCCATTTGCTGCTCCTTGATGTGGAACAGTAGATCCTGGGAAAATTGGTAGCATCAGTGACCATAGGGATCAAAATTTGCCTCAGGGACCTGCAAGACAGCATGAGGCAGTCTGCAAGTAGCTGACACCTAGGAGTTATCCCCACACCAGCCCCATAAACTTTCTACCCAAAAGCCCATAGACAGGAGAGGAGAGTTCTAAAACTGTTCAAACTAGCCAGGACTGAATGTGCCAGGGCAGGGCAGCTCCAAGCATAAGTGGCACATGGACACACAGTGCATCAAATATAAGCAAAGATGACATGAAGACTTGAGATAACACTTCAGAAGATAAATTTTTGAGACCAGGATGCTTTGAGGCGACAGAAGCTACAAAACTACTGCAGTGAGGAGGGTCTAGTACACTTCATACAGAAGTCCAAGGGAACGGCACATGAAAAAAAAGATACTACCAAAACTGAGAAGGAAGATGGATAGGAACACCTTGTGTACTTCTTCTGGTCTCAAAAAGCAAAACCATTAAAGATGCCAGAATAAGCCCGATCCAGGAAAGTATGCAAGTGCTCCTGCTGCCAATATGGCCCATAACGATGCCTGTAAAGCATTGAGACATCACAAAGCCCTATGACACTGAAGACAACGGACACAGACCACATAACATAGACACAAACTGAAACTGCCCAGCAGTTTTACCTGATGGACCCAAGATTGCTAGTGCAAGATGAGCCAGAGGCTGATGACGCCAAAGGAAAGAAGGCTCTACGGCAGTAGTACGTGACAGTGAAAGGTAAACTCCTTATGAGAAGTTAGTGCCAAAGCTGGTAGGAGGATGCTCAAGAAGTGCAGTAGGCCTAGAGAAGGAGGCAACGACTGCCAGCTGATACAAAGGGATCCCTAGAGAAGGATTCTGCTGCCAAAGGCTGAAGTGACATCACAAAACATGACCGACCCACAAATGGCCAAGATGCAAGATGTCCACGTGCTTGCTATGCTCAAAAGTGCTCAAAAGCATGGCTACACTGAAGAGTAGGCAAACTTTAGACCATGGCAATCGTGCCAGACCCGAAGGCAGGCTCCTCAGGTGAAAAGATGGACAATGACATCGAGACTCAAAATCCAATGATGCAAAGCTCACGAGAACATGGAGATGGGTTGGAACTGCCCGGCCCGGCAAAGGCTCGAGTGATGCTGAAGAGAAACCCTCTCTCCCTTAACCTCCAAGGGGCCTGGCCCACTACAGCCCTCTCCTCTCAGTTAACTTCAAATTGCCTCCTGTGATTCCAAAGGTTTTTGCCTTCTCCCAACCAACAGTCCCCACACTTAGCTCTCTGAAGACCAGCAGACGAAATCCATCCTCAACAGAAAAGAATGCTTCAGCACCGTGGATGTCAATACATGGCCCACAGCCCACTTGGGTGGCTGCAAAAGATGGAGAATAATGACAAAATTCAGACTGTGATGACACGTCCCAGAAGTGACCCCTTGCACAATGCCTCTCTCCCTCATAACTGCTGAGGCTCATCGCTCACCAGCCGTTTCCAAACTTAGGCTCTGCACCTGCTTGTAGTACCTAAGACAACAAAACAGAAACTGCGACTATTGCCCTCCAGAAGAATAAATGCACGGGCTGGGCTCCCTCTGCACCACTGGCCCAGGCTCACCTCAAATCTCCATCCGACTCCGGAGGTGGCCCGGACGATACCCGCAAAGCGAAAAGGGACACGCTTCGCATGCTGCCACGTACCTCTCACCTATCAGTCGCCCCACCTAAATGCCAACTCACCTGCTCGCCTCTGTCCCTTGGCATGCCCAGGGCAGCAGCAGCACCTGCAGAGAAGCAAAGCAAAAAAACATGCTGAGAGACTGAAACCACAGCCTCCCCGCTCCAACTCAAGTACACCACACCTATAGCTTAAGCTTGCACCCACCTGGCCTCCAGCATCCCAGGGCCAGGACACCTTCCCAGTGGACCACCTAAAATGCACAAACAAAAACGGATGCTTAGAGCTGCACCAGAAACTGATACCCAAGCAGTAACAACTCATTCTGGCCACCAGTCACCGCTCACCTTGCTCCATCGACCTTGACCACTGATCTTCAGCATTACTTCCTACAAATAAAGATGAAGAACAAAGCTGTAACATAGTCACCATTTACACTTGCCCTGCAAAGACAAACGGTGACTGACCTTCCTGTGGGAACCACCTCACCTGGTATGGGGCACTCTGCCACAGATTCAATCCATCTGCATCTGAAAGAAAGTTATGACAAAAGTCAAAGTACTGCATCGTAACTTAGCAGCTCCAGACATTTTGTGTTAATCTAGAAATACCATCTTGAGTCCAACTAATCCCTACATTACAAATGTCAAGTCCCTAGGACTTATCCTATTACACCTACACCCAGACTATGTAGCAGGGCAAAGCAGCCCCAGGCCAAACACACAGACACCTGTGACACAGGAGATGACAAACAAGGGGATGCAACAAGGAGAGGAAAGTCTCAGCAAGAAGAATTACCAATGACATGACCTAGATGAGGCCGATGAGGCTCAAAGAACTCTGGCAGAAAAAGACCCTAACAGAAGGACTTATGCCAAGCACTGCAAAGATGGATGCCCGAGAATCGTACGGTTGGAATCCTCTACCTATCCTCACATTCTCCCAAGTCCTAATCTGTTATAAGGGATCGTTGCGGTGCACAGCTGTCAATACAGCTCAGAACAAGACTGTAAAAGGTGTCTGACTCAATAGTGCTAAAGAGAGATGCGATTCCGATGCATGTCCGAGCTTGCAAGTCAAAGGTTCAAGGGTACCAGCGTCGGGCCAAGGAACGCAAAGGAGCTGCTGAGGATGATGCCCAGCATTTCTGATAAGCCCCTCAAAGGGGTAAGGCAAAAGACATGTGACACAAGATGCCCACAATAGACACACAGAACACACAATAGACAAGTGACACAACACGCACCAGGACTGCTCTGCCGTGCACACCTCAGCATTGCGATCAACAGTGAGACTTTGCCTTTACGTGGCCTAAGGGCCCCTCTCGTGGACATCCCCATCTCCAAAGCTAATTCAAAGATCCCTCCCACCAAGTCCTGACCCAGCACCCCACTCTCATCCCCCTCCCTGAGGTGTAGCCCTCGACTTAGCTCTCAGATATCCAGGGATGCAAATCCTCATCAGGTGCAAAACAAGGCCACCTCATCATCTGGGAAGTTCCTGCCCTCAGAGGGCTGTTCTCTCTCAGTCTACTACAATAAAGAAAACCAAACATCAGTGCCTGAACTCAGCAGCACATCAGCCAAAACCCAACAATTCCACTACTCACCGGCTCCTGAGAACGCCCCGGTCCTTGGCTCATACTCTGTGGCCACACTCCGAGGCCGACGTCGCAGGGTATCCCTGGGTTAAGGGGAGACAAGGTGATGTGGCATTGCTGAAACTTGAGGGGACCCTCGCTCCTCCCTCCCTCCCCGACTCGCCACAACTCCTCAGCCATTGCCAAAGGCTGCCCAGATGGCACCTTCAAACAGAAAAGGTACAGGCTTCATTGCAGAGCCCTGTAATACTTCTGGAAGGCTCACAGGGACAGGCAGCTCAAGGGTGATAAACTGGCTCCATCAGCTGGTCCATGAGGGGGGTTCAGCCCCTGTAGGCATAATACAAGTGGGCCACCTAAAACACACAAATGGATGCTCAGACAATGCATGCTTTGAGCTGCCCCAGAATTTGGCACCCAAGCAATAACTGGTTGCGTCCACTGGTCACTGCTTACCTCACTCACTTGACCTTGACTGCTGATATCCAGGTTTACTTCCTAAAAACAAAGACAAAGAACAGCCCTGCAACATAACCAAAATGAAACACCACCCCTGAAAAGCTGAATGATGACCAACCTTCCCAGGGGAGAAGGGGCAAAACAAAATGGAAAGGCACATGCCCATGTAGTGTCCAAAAGGGTTGCATTGCCGAGATAGGTTCCACCTGAAAGTGCTTGACTGTGACCTCTTTCTGCAAGGGTGTCTGTCATGTTGGAGTAGCAATTTGAATGCTGCAGACCACCTGTAAAACACAAAAAAAAAAAATCAAAGGCTACTTATAGTTTCATCACTAATACAACAACTCCAGTAGCATCCAGTTCTGTGCTGGAATCAATACTCATCCAGCTCATGGTCCCCCCAGTGCCAATACCCTGCTGTGCCAAGTGCTTCGCATCTTCAAAATGAAAATCCCAACAGTGAGGTAAACATAGAGCCCAAAGTCAGGCCGTAGCTTGGACTTCAGGCACTGACCCACCTCGCTGCTGTGCTCCTCTGGTCTCCTCCATTCATATCAGGTTTACATGCTCTCCCTCTGCAAAAGAATTATTTGTCAAAAGTTACCCAGACAGACAGGGAAAGCTTAGCCTTTCCCAAGTTCTCATTCCTCAAAGCAAACTGCCTAGGATCCCACAGTAGTCGGCCTTAGGACAAACTACTATGAAACTGCAAGACACCACTGCACCACTCCCACATCTCCACTGAACACCACACAGACTGGCCACAGTCACTCCATCCGAGGCGTGGCTCAGGTGGCTGAGCAAAGCAAAAGGCTCCCTATAAAGTCTCCTTTCTTCTCCACCTAACCCCCCCCCCCCCCCCCCCAGGACTACTCTACAGAGCAGAGCAATTCCAGGCTAGACACAAACTCAAACAACACATTATACTACAAGCAGTGTGACATGAGGATGATAAAAAAAGCTCTCGGCAAGAAGAACGATAGCAAGGACAGGGACGACGCCAAAAAAGATAACTGATGGTATGGCAATGGTGGATGAAAGAGGCTCTAAGAAGCAGAAGAAAAGACTGGAACAGTGACCTGTTCTAAGAACTGTCAGTCACAATGATCAAGATGGCTGTGAGAGACAAGGCCACATTTAGAATGCTCCCATATCCTGACAATCTTACAAGCCCCAGGACATTACAGCTCATGGCTGGAAAGGATGGATGGCAGTACAGCCGGGAACAAGGCCTCCAAAGAGATCTAACTCAATGCTTTCAAGATGTGATTCCAAGATGTGGCCAAGCCCACTGGTAAAAGAACAAGTGATATTGGCATCCTACCGAGAAGTACAAAAGTTCAAGAAGCTAGAGATGATGGCCAATGCTTATGATGAGCCCCTTAAGGGTAAAAGGCAGAGAGATCTGATCCAAGGGAAGCCAAAGACACAGAACACACACCGGACAAGACAACACACACTGGAACTGCTCTGCACTGCACACCCTACAGTTGCAGTCAAAAGTAGGGCTACTCCCTTTAGCTTACCTAAGAAGCCCCTTGGAGAGCATCCCTTTCCCCTACACTACTTTTTAAATCTCTCCCAGCAATTTCCAACCCACTATCCTGCTATCATCCCTTCTCCGGGCCCCAGCCCCCAACTTAGCTTTCAGATGACCAGTGATGAGAATCCACACTGGATGCAAAGGAGTCCACCTCAGCCATCTCCAAAGGCACTGGGATCACCAGGTTGGCCTCTTAGTCAGCTATGACAAAGAAAACCAAAATCAATGCACCGGTGTAGTGGCATACAAGCCAAATCCTAACAAGTCAGCTACTAACTGGGACCCTGCTCCCGCTCCCACTCATACTTGCAGTCTTTAACTTACCTATCAGAAGCCTCCATCTCCGATGTCATCTCTGACCCAGGGTAGCTCCCTCTTGCAGCACAATGAACCTGCTGAAAAATTTGGAGTGTAATACTGACACAATCTGGAATTTCAGGAAATTGCAGTGCTTCTAAGAAAAACAAGGCAAAGAAAAAAAAAATACAAAAAGCACCAAGCACCTTAACAACCTTGAACACTCGATCCAAAAATCATGAACTATGCACTCAATGCTATCTTCTTCACAGTGTCTTCAAAGCCTCTATTGCTTTAGATGCCAAAAGCACCTGTTGAAAGAAAGCTGAGAAAACCTGAATGACCCCCCCCTTCATGGAAATAAAAAGACACCCTCAACCCCACTAACCCCACAGAAAGAATGGGCCTCTTTTTACCCAGGGCTGGGGTTAATATACCCCTGGCCGGGCCCGCCTCTCGTTCCCACAATGCCCGGGAAAAGGGAGGAGGCAATTTTACCAGAAGGGATAAAAGCACTGGGAGGAGCTGCAGCTGTTTGGCTGCTCTGCCTTAAATTCCAGGTGACTAAAGGGCTCTGTAGATGCCTTCTGTTTTACTACAGCTGCATCCACTGAAAGGGTAAAAAAGCTTCTTGTTTTGGCAGCGTAGACACATGAGTTGCACGATTCCTTGTTAAGTTCTGTAATTGTTCATTGGTGGCTATTGAGTCACAGGACTATGGAGGGTGGAGAAGAATAGTAGTAATATACATGGTGTAACTCCTGTTGGGGTCTCTAATTAGGGATGTATTCATTATAAATAAAACTGAAAAAATAATGGGCTCTCTGGCAGCAGGAAGGTTTTGTGAGTGCTGGGCTTGCTCCCTTGTGAGAGATTAGGTGCCAGTACACAGCTAGAAGTGCCCTGAAGTACAGATTTAAATTCTTAAAATGCTGAAAAAGGGGGAGCTTCCTTCAATTGGACCCCTTAAAATGAGAGACTAGGGAGTGTTTGTCTCTACTTAAATAGATGCCATAGCAATAAATGGGTTCTCTCCTCTGAATCCCCTAAAATACTGGAAAAAGAGGGGTTTTCCTTGCTTCAGGTCTCTCCAGTGATGGAAAAAGGGGGATTTCTCCCTCAATTCAAACCCTTATAAAGGAGGGACAACCGGGCTTTCCCCTCAATTTAAACCTTGGGATGATGAAAATGGGGGAGTTATGCTCAATTCCAATCAATAAAATAGCATTGTCAAGGTTTTCCCCTTCTATTTAAACTGGCGAATAATGGAAAATGGGGATTCCCTGTCAAGTGATACCCCTAAGAGCATGGAAAAGGCAGGGTTTTCTTCAACTGATGCCCTTAAAATTGCAGAGGAAGGGGATTCCCCCTCAATTTAAACACAGACAATTATGGAAAAGGAAGTTTTTTTCCCTCCGTTTAAATCCCTTTTCTCCTCATAACCCCCCTTTTTTTCTGGGGGCACTGGGGAAGGGCTGCCAAGATGAAAGGGGAAAGTGGAATGTTTCCCTGGGACCCCACATGCTGCCCTGCCTGCTCAGGTGCTGCCCCTTGGCACGAGGGGTTTTCCCTGGGCATTTTCTGGGAGCAGTGCTCTGTGCCCAGGTGCCTCCGGCTGCTCCCCAGCTCCTGCCGGATGCTCTGACCATTGTCCCTGGAGGGACACTCGGGATGCCCCCATTGCCCCTCTGGACCAGCAGCTCCCTGCACAGGTGTGCCCGGGGAACCCTCGGAGAACGGCCTCTGGCAGGAGCCGCCCCCTCCTCATCCTGGCCGCTCACACCTGGGGCTGCTGCGGGCTGTGGGGTCAGCGGCGTCGGGGGCGGGCGGGAGGCGCGTGGGCGCCGGCCAGCAGGCATCGGCGGGGACACCTCCGTGCCGCGCGCGCCGCGCCTCTCCCACGAGAGGTCCCCGCGCCCCGCGGTGCCGTGCCGGGCTCTCGTTCCCCCCCCCCCCCCGCGCCGCCGCCGCCGCCTCGCCGCGCCCCCGCCGCCCCCCGCTCCCTCCGGCCCGGGGAGCTGCAGGAAAACGCAAAAGCATCGAGGAAGAGCGGGCACCGGAGCTGCCCGAGCCATCGGCTTGCCCGAAGGGCGGCGGCTGCCCGCAGCCGGGAGCAGCCACCAAGGATGGAGCTGCTGTTTGCCGGGAGGTGAGAGCTGGGGGCAGCCGGAGCCGGAGGCAGGCTTTCCCCGGCAGGAGGGGCCGGGAGGATTTCAGCTCGCAGCGGCTCTCGGTGGGTGCTGGATGGAGCCCGGGCTGAGCCAGGTGGCCGGTGCGGGTGCTGTTCCTGTCCCCAGGCGCCGATGAAATGGCAGCTCGGAGCAGCCTCGTGTGTCTGTGTGGAAGCAGCTCCGATGCTGGCAGCCAAATCAAATCAAATTGCTGTCAGATTTGTATTAAATGTGGTGTTTAAATCTGGAACTGCTCAGCTCCCCAGGTGGGAAAGTGCTTGGAGTAGCCAAGCTGAGCCGTTGTTGAGAATTCCAAGCATTGTGTCTTTACTCTCCTTAATACAGCGTTTAAATAATTGATACTTGATGGAGACAGTATCAGGGGGATTTGTTAGAGGGGCAGGGATGTTTTTTCACCTTGCAGTGTGTTGGGATAGTCAAGACTCCTTATGTCAAAATTAATTGATCTTCCTTCTTTTCCTTTTTTTTCCTTTCTGGGTTGTGGCTGAGTGGGAAGAATATTTCGGATAAAGAAATGAAATGCACGAGGGAAGCTTCGTGTTCCCGTGGAGATGCTTTAGGCGCGTGCAGCTTCTGAGCTGCACCGAAACTTGAGGCTCCCACAGAAGCTTCCTGGTAAGCCTGAGTGGGTTTACTGCATGGGGGTTCCAGTCACTGCTGGACATACTCTGAAGTCCTGGGAAAACATGGAACAATAGCTCTGAGTGGAAAAAATATATGCTCAGCATTCTCTAGGGAAAATTATAGTTGGCCTGTAAGTGTACCCCCACACCTGCATTGGTTAAAAAGTCAGTCCCACACACTTTCCTGGCTGGTGTGAAGTTGTATAGTTCATCAGATCTGATCCAGTGTGTAAAGAAATGTTTACTGTGGACTTTCAGGAGATTATCAGCAGTCCTGGGGAGGCTGCTGAACTTGATCTCCCTGGATTGACAGAATGAATCCACATAGGATGCAGAGCAGGATGTGGTTTCTCAAACAGAATAGTGACATTCTCGAAGGAGGCTACAAGCAAAGGGAATCTTAATTTTAGTTATTGAACACAGAAACATTTATATCTGCTTATGCAACTCTTAGAAGGGAAGAAGAACATGGCCATTCTGTGCAGTCCTATGTGGAAGTGTACTGACTCAAATTGTCTTTCAAACAGCCAAGTGGCACCGGGTGTCACCTGGAAAAATTAAGTACTGGGGACACTTTACACTCATAAATGGCCTGACCTTGTGTACATGGAAATCAAGGGACTTCTGTAATGTTAGAATGGGTCTCAAATGATGGGTTTTTGCAGATTAGCAATCTATCCAAGGAATGATATCATAAAATTTTGTCTAGCAAAAACTGCTGCCAACATTTAAAAATATCTACCAAATGCTATTCCCGTTAAAACAGTCTTGTTAAAATTGTCTGTTCCAAACAGAACAAGATTTTACTGTTCTTGGTGATGTCGTTTTCCTCCTCAGATTTCTGTGAAAGCATGTGTTTCACAAGGCATATCAAAGTTGTCTCATGGGCAAAAACATGTAAACATCAAGCGTGTCATTTTCTTGAAATCCCCTGTAAAATGGCTCGCCACGCTGCCTTTAACCATTCAGAAGCATAAGAGGAAAAAAGGAATTTGCAGGCACTCCAAGGCTGGGTCTGTGGGAGATCTGAGATGAGCCTGTGGCTCTGCAGTCACCCATCAAGAAGTCACCCAAATGTGCTTTTTATCTTGCAGTTTCCACATTTGGGAGGCAACTACTGCGTAAAGGATCTGGGTTCTGCTAATGAAAAATATATCACAAGGTCCGTGTGTGGCTGGGTTGGTTCCATAGTTCCAGCCATACCTGCTGTTGTGATACATAATCCCAGTTCATACTCCTGGGAAGAGTTTCCTGCAGCAGTGCAGGTGGGAAGTTTCTCTCTTGCACTGGCTCCACATTGAGCTCTTTCTTCTTAATGCAGCCAGTGCACTGAAGGAGAACAAGCTCGCTTCTTCCTTGCCTGGTTGTTCAGGGTGAATCATTAACCAAGCACTTGAGTGACAAACCAAAATTGTTTGTTGAGTGCCTTCTGCAGTCTGCACGGACAGTTTGCCTTCTGCAGGAGGTACGGTTTTCTTCTCTCACGGAATGAAAGCGCCACAGACCCCCTCTGCTCGCCGCTGTGCTTTAACCAGACCTGAAGTATGTACATAATAATACATAGATCTATATCTATCTACGTACATATATGTACTGAAGTATATAATCTATCTATCTATAGAACTTCTTTATATGTATCGAAGTTCTGTGTTGCATGAGGAAAGGGCATACATATGTTTGCATGAGGAAAGGGCATACATATAATGAAGAAAGAAGTTAACTTTTCCTTGTACTCTTCCTTTGTAGCCTGTTGAGGCTTTTGGTGAGAGGAATTATATCTTTTTCCTAGCAGCACTTAATGAACTGAAATCATTCTCCAGGATGATGATGACATGCCAGTTCTCGGTATATGGATATGAGTCCTGAGATCCCACACACGGATACACAGAAGGACTGCATAATGTGCTGAAGATGGGGGAGAAGGTATGCTTGGGTGAAAGGTGGGACTGTTTCTTCTAATGGCTGCTTACATCCAACAGCAAATACTGATTTCTCCCTTTTTAATGCAAGAGCATTTATCTGCCAGTGTTCAAACTGCATTTCCATGACATAAGAAGAGTTGTCTGGATAATTAACTAATACAGTTAAAACACATCAGTTTGAGCAGATGTTCTTGTCTGTGCTTTTAACGTGAATGGCCTTGATTTTGCAGCAAAGTCCGAGAGATGGCACCTGAATGCAAGGGTTTGGGTTTGTGAAGCTTTGCAGAATGATGGCCTACATTTATATTTCTTTCAGAGACTCCCCATAGGCTGCACACAAACCTCGTTTAGAGAGTTTTACTGAGACAGCAGATTCAAGCCTTCGTTATTAGGGGACATCTGCAATGCCATTGTCTGCTTGACATTAATTCTTCCAGCTGTGCATCGATGTATTGTAATGGCCCTGGTTTTTTTGGTCGCAGTTTGTTTCCTGCAGTGCCCTCGTGCCTGCGCAGCACTCGTGATGCTGACGTTGACCCTGGGCTGTGTGGCAGATGGGGCTGTCCCGTATCCGAAAGTTACGGGAATGTATGTAGATGTCAGATGGAATGCTGGTCTCTCCGCTCACCCTTGGCTCTGTAATTTCGTCATCCAGCCATGGAGGACCTGTGCAGCCATAACTGGCCAAGGCAGTGGGTGAGCACAAGCTGCAGCTCTGCAGGAGATCAGGAACCTCTTGCCCACAGCAGAAACAGCAAGTAACTGCAGTTCTCAGAACTCGTTACCGTGCCCTTAACTGCAGTATTTCCCTGCTCTGTAATCTGGCCAAAGGTAGGTAGGTTTTGATAGGGATACTCACATTTCTACCACAAAGGTCACCTCTCTGCCAGATTTCAAAATTTCCCTTCCGAAGCTAGAGATCCTCATATAAAAGGTTGCCTGAATTTAGGTAGCGTGTGCCAAGCAGTATATTTTTCCTTTAATAATATTCCTGGAAATAGCGGAACTGTTTTGGCTAAAGCAGATGCTGAACTGTTCAGAATGAAATTCTCAGAGCTGAAATCTGGCGAAGCAGAGTAACGTGCCCTTTTGTTAACCCTGGGGAAGGCTGAGCACCGTGGCAGCAGGGAGGGGAGGTGGCACTGCTGGTCGGCAAACCAAGGAAACCAAGGAGCGCTGCTTTTAGCAAACTGCCAGCTTGAAGCCAGTGAGGAACATCCTTGGGCTCCTGCACTCTGTGTTTTTATGTTCACCTTAAATAATGAACAGAGAAACCCAGAGGCACCAGTGCTGCTTCCAGCTACCTTGAACTGCTTAAATAGGTAGTTTTAATCACCCAGGCTCCGTTCTCTCCACCTGTATTGCTCCTGGGCTTAAGGCTGGATGTATCTATGGAATCTCTAGTTATGTATTGGAGTTTGGCCTGAAGTAATTTGTGTTGCCGACTTGGTACTCTTTCCCCACCCTGGAAGTCTATCTGCAGAACCCCTCTGTGCCAGGCAAGAGAGTCCCCCATAGATGTTTCACTATACAGTTACATCTTTTGGGTTAGAGCCTTACAGGGCTATCATGTGAATGAGGACAAAGCTCTGTTTTTCTTCTTTGCTCTCTGCCCTGTCTTCTTTCTCTGTATTTTAGGACCCAAGTAACAGGGACATATAGCTCCTGTTCTGCTTCCTGGTTGTGTCACTGAAACTGCAGGAAAAACAAAAAGCCCTCCAACAACATTTTTAATGTTAGAGAGTCAAGGCACTACTTTCTTCTCTGGCCAGGATGTACCACAGAAATCATCTCATCCGCACATAGCCCGGGTGTGCGGAGAATCATTCCATGACACATGATCTTTACTAGAATTTTCAGATCTTTTTTGCAGTCAAAACTCACAGAAACGAATTGGGTCAGTGTTCATTGGTCTCAAGTTGTGTAGTTCCTAGTATCTGCTCTCCTATTAGATCCGGATTTCTTCGCTTCTGATGTTAATTAGATCTTCATTGCTTGAATTTCTTATCAGTCTTTGCCGGAGGCAGAGTCTGGGGTAGATGTTCCTAGATGGCCACTGACGTTCCGTTGGTTCTGTTGATGTTCCATCGATGGCTTTATCTTGTTGGGGCTACTCCCAGTCTGTTGAAATGCTAAGCCCATCAGGCCTCACCTAGAGAAACAATGCCCTGGAAAGAAGCTTCAGTTCCCTTCCCCTGGAGCAAAGATGAGCAAACCTGGCTAAAGTCATAGATAAAAGATTTTTAAACTGGTATGTTTTCCAACAGTTGTATATAATGCTTTATTACATAAACGGGCTGGGAAAAGCTCTGGTACCCCTGACCAAGCTGGTTTTGTCTCAGACAGTGCTGTTATTTTGGGGCTAGACATGAAGCTGCTGTCTCTGGACTTGAAAATGAATATAGGAATGACTGAACAAACAAACGTGGTACACTCTTAAAAAATTGTGTGCCCATTGACCAAGCTGGATTACCATGCTCTTTCCAAATTCTTGCCGTGCAAGTTCTTCCATGCCCTCACTTGCAACTCAAACTTTTTTTTGTTTTGTTTTGTTTTAAATAATACTGGTACCAGAGCACGGGCACAGCACTTCTATGAGCTGCAGAGCTATGAATATCTCTTTTTATGGATACAGTGTGTGCATGCTGTGGCTTTGGGCACAGGGTATGTCAGTGCTAGTGCGAGACTGATAATAGCCTCTAAAGATCATTTGAGAAGTTGCTTACCTTTCCCCAGGGAACAGGACACGTCTTTGTATTTCCACCTTCAGATACACAACCCACTTGTGGGCTTGACTGCATAGCAAATAGTGTGAGAGTCATCCTTGCTTATGTGTATTTTTTTTTCCCCCCTCTCCTTTATGTTTTGCTTTGCCCTCTCGTTTGCTTTCTGCCTGTTTTCTCTGAGGCTAGTGATTTCTTGGCAATTTATTGTTCATAATCAAAGAAAGGTAGTGGGCAAGCAGCAACTGCTGTCTTAGGTAGCCCAAGCTGACCCTGCCACTGCTTTGGCAGGAGAAAGAAGCTTCTTTGGGAGGAGCACAGCTGTCCTGGGCTTTGTGCACACAAGGGCTGCTCAGAGCAGCCCCTTGACCCCATGCTGGCTCTGTGAGCTCTGCCACTGACTGGTAACAGTGATGGCAGTTTGTGTTGAGGCTTTGTTCTCTGCTCCCCAGAGAGAAACATTCAACTGCAGAGTGACTAAGTGGCTTTTCAAAGGCTACATGATGATTCAGTGAATGAACAACAACCCCCAGCAGCTCCAGGCCCCCTTCTCTCTGCAGAACAATGCCTTTCTCCCTGTATGAAGATGCGCACGTAGGATAGGTTGCATACAGAGTTATGTATTTCAAAAGAAATTTGAATATTAATCTTTATATTGTAGTGATGCCACTGTCCTCTAGGCTCTGTAAATAGCAGCACCACAACAATGTGAATGATTCCTTTTATGCAAAACCCTGGCCAGTGAAATAGCTTGTCAATACGAAATAAAATTGCTGCACAAAGGTTTGACAGCTACCTTCATTATATATGTCAATCAAAAGATCCTAAAAGCTTTATTGTCCCTGTACAGAGTCTGAACAATATGCTAGCCCAATATGCCTCAAAGCTATGTTCCCTCTACTCCTTTCATTTAAAAAATAGCCACCAATAACTTTTGACAAACAGTCTGAGAAAACTGCATGAGCAGCAAGGAAATCTTAGATTTTCTTGGGGGTCTGTGGGCTGGAGCCTTCCACTCACTGGGCTCTGTCACATGTCACGGTAGATGAGATCTGGTCAGAAACACGGAGCCCTAAAGTTAGTCTACAAAACCCAGGCTGGCTGGGGTCGTGGGGAGGGCATGGGGAATTAGGGAGGAAAACTTATGCTGAATATGAACTACTTAAATAATTTTGGGTTAAGGCTTTTTGTTGCTTTCCCAGGTATGGGACATTCAAGCTCCTCTGTCGCAGGTCTCCCCCAGGTTAGGCTGGGCCTGTCTTGATGAGCTCTTGCTCTCATCAGAGCCCACCCTACAGCTTGGGAGTGTGAGGCGTGCGTATTTCGGCTGGATTCCCTTTTTCCATCGTGCTCGGTCCTGCGAAGCCCAGCTGTCACTTAGGGCTCGAGGTGCTGTAAGCGGGGCCGGGGTCGGGCGGGAGCGGGGCTGTGTCCCGGGAGGCGGGTCCGGCGGCCGGTGCTCCCGCACGGGCGGTGGGGCCTAGGCCGGGCCCTGCCGGGAGCGAGGGCCCGGCAGCCGCAGCGCTGCGAGCCCAGCGCGGCCCCGCGGCCGCGAGAGGGAGCGGCCGGCGCGCCCCGCTCCTGCCCGGCCCTCACACAGGCCGCCGGAGCCTCCCCGGGAGGGACGGACCCCGCGCCTTCGCTCGGCCCTGCTGAGGCCGCATCTGGAGTGCTGTGTGCAGTTCTGGGCTCCTCAGGACAGGAGAGACATGGAGCCTCTGGAGAGGGTCCAGCTTAGAGTGACAAAGATGATTAAGGAGAATCTCATGTGTGAGGAAAGGCAGAGGGTGCTGGCCCTGGTCAGCCTCGAGAAGAGACGACAGAGAGGGAACCTCATCAAAGTCTATCAGTATCTGAAGGGAGAGTGCCAAGAGGATGGAGCCAGGCTCTGGTTGGGTTTTGCCCAACGATAGTACAAAAGGCAGCGGGCAGAAACTGATGTACACGAGCAAGAACTTTACTGTGTGGATGCCCAAGCACTGGAACAGATTGCCTAGACAAGTTGTGGAGTCTCCCTCTTTGGAGGTATTCAGAAGGTATCTGGACACAATCCTCAATAAGCTGCTTTGGGGGACCCTTGCATGTCTGGGAACTAGGTGACCTCCAGTGGTCCCTTTCCAGTCTTTAACCATTCTGTGAAAGTGTGACATTGTAATCTTGTGCCATGACAGAGCAGACTAAATCTGGTTTATGAGGGTGTCCTAGCTTCTAAGTCTTTGTTCTGGGCTGTAGCTTAAATTAAGTTTCACAATTCAAAATATCCTGGAGGTTGGTTGTTTCCTCTAAGCCCTCAGCTTGGTTCTTAGCATGTGCTGGTGCGTGGCTTTGCTCTCAGACCTGGTCATGGGCAGTGCAGCAGCAGTACCTCAGGAGGTTACTTCCTGCATGCGTATCTGCCTGTGCCTTTCTGACAGCTGCTTTTGGGATGAGCTGCTGCTCTTGGCCTGTGCTAAAGGGCTGACCTAAAAGTGTAAAGAATAGCCTTGCTCTTGTGTTTGGGAGCGAACCATGGGGATGCTCTGTGAGGATGCATGCAGAGGAGATACTGCAACAGGACTGCTGATCACGCCAACTAGTGCTGGTGAAGAAACTGGTAAAATGGAAACTTTTAAAGAATTGAGGTGTTAATTCATGTGCTGAGAAAGCTGTGCTGCCCACTTACCATCCCAAAAACTGTGTGACGTTTCCCTGAGGTGCACTGCTTGCTGCTGCATCATGGCCGTGTCTTTGATCACAGGCAAAATTAAGCATGCTTTTGTCATCAGTAGACTCCACAAGTAGTTTCAAGATACATGGGAGTATATGGGAGTAAAAAGACATAGACTGACACTTCTCACAGTGTTGAAGTTTACATGGTGTGGTGTGTTCTCTCCCCATGCAGCATTGCCCTCCTGTACAGAGCCCTTTTATTCATGTTTTAAAGAATTACCACTGTTGTGGCAATGGCATAGAAGTTGTTTCGGTGCAATTTGTGGCGAGCACCAAATATTGTGCAACAGAATGTCTGTTATCTGTGACAACAGCTGCCTTTCATAACTACCTTTGATTTCAGGTGTGCAAGACTGGACTAAGCTGAACGTAGGTGGTGCTGACAGGATGCAAAAGGCTTTCTGTAAGCAGAGTGGGCTGTGCTTTTCTCGCTAGTCCACCTCTGGCCAAGGACGTACTTTGTAGTGTGTGTGTGCAATGGTCAGGACACTGCAAACACTTTTGCTCCTGTGGTAAGGCTAGGAGCTTGGTGTTGTACATGGAAAAAAAAAGCCTACACAAGTCTGAAGCTTCTGCTGTGAGCACCACTGCTTCATCTTGTTATTCTGGCCCTAAAGGAAACCCTCCTGAAGGAATGCTGTACCCAGCCCCTCTGTTTCTGTGAACAGGAGGTAGCGGTGGCTTCCCAGGGGGAATAAACCAGGCTTTGGTGCTTGCCTGTCTTACTTCTCTGCCTTGTGGGAAAATGTTACGAATCCCTCTGTTTGGGTGATTGCTCACGCTTCTGCACCCTCAGACTTCATCTGTCAACTTTTAGCAGTTTATTATGCACTGATGCTGGGATGGCTCTTGCCAGCTAGGAACTGTTTTCCAGTGTCACTCCCTTGTAGTTGGCATGTGGAACTGCTGTGGCATTTTCTCGATGTTTAATGTGACCTAATTGTGTACTTCCACTGTCTGGGAGGATCAGCTCTCCTGGTGTGACAGTTGCCATAAAATCAGCGGTGCGTCTCTGGCATTTGCAGCTGGGTGCAAGGCACAAGTTCCTTGCTTTTGCTGCATCAGCCCAGTGAAACATTGCGGGGCTGTGTGTGCAGCCAACTGCCTTTTGTTACGCCTGGTAACAGCTTGGCAATATTAAAAAAAATGTAACCTCCAGCTGTTTAATTTGCTCTAGGGAAATAAAAAGGCTTCCTAATAATCTTCATATTTACTTGGCACGTTTGGTTTGAAAGCAGATGGGTTGATTTACGAGATAAATGACAAAGCAAGAGAAGAAGAAGTGTGTCAGTGGCTTTACCATTAGAGAGGAAGGCATTTCTGATATGTGGTTAATCACGATGAACCGTTCTAGGTTTTGTTTTTTTTTTTTTTTTTTTACAAGTCAGCTTCTTGGACCTTCTGCCCGCCAGCTTGCTCAGCCAACTAATTCCCTCCGTGCCCATTGTCACCTCCCCCTATGACCTACAGGTAGGGGAAGGTGCAGAGCTGTAATGAAGGAGAGGGGCTGAGGTGGCCATTCCTTCTCAGTTGTGCCTTCTTTGCCCACTCCAAACTTGTGCAGGAGCCTCCCCGTTGCAGCACTCACCCCCTCCCTGTGGCCAGACCAATAAGTGCCTATGTCCTTTTGGATGGGCTGGGAAAGGGTCCTTCCTGAGGCACTGCTGCTTGAGGCACTGAGCAGAGCTAGGTTCTCCAAGCAGGCTGGTGCTGAGGCTGTGCCCTCCCTGCCAGAGCCATGCACCCGTCTGCCCTGGCAGGCAGCTGGCAAGTTGTGAAATATGGTTCAGCACTTTTTTTTTTTAATATTAAATTGTGCAGCTGTCTTGGAAAGGATTAGAAATCAGTTCTGGAAAAGACTACAGTAGATTTTAGTGAAGAATTCTGCTGTGTCCTTAATTATTGATAAGCATCAGGATGTAAGGACACCATGTTAACCCTTCAGCAGCGAGGAAGATTACAAATAATCTAATAAATGACATTCGCAAATTTTCAGATGGAGTAGGTTTAGTTGCAAGTTCTGCGACTTAGAAGTGAGGAAATATCAGAAATAAGGTTTCTGCTTATTATTTTGTATGTCAGATAGCGTGTTTGGTGAGGCAACTGGGTTAGATGAACACTGTATGTCCCCTTCAACTGAAAGACACCATTCTACATTTCTGGTGGCACAGGCCTCTCCTAAGTGGTCCCAGATTTGCTTACCACCCCTGCCCTGGTTGCTCTCACCACCTTTCACTAGCGGGTTTTGCTCAGGGGATGAATCAGGGGCAGGTTCATGCCCACAAGGCTCCTGCTCTATGGCCCCAGGGCCAGGCAAGGCTGCAGGAGCACTGTGGAGGGGTTACTGGTTTTGGCAGCTGAATGGTGTCAGGAAAAGCAGCTTCCCTCCCTGCCACGTGTTTCCAGAGGGCTGCTGAATAAGTCAGGGAAGCCAAAGCAAGGCTCCTTTCTGGGCTCAGAAACCTCTGTGCTAGAAGAACCCGTCCCTGCCAGCTAGGGCCCCCCTTGTCCTGCCCATGGTGTGGGTAAGTCACAGGCTCCTCTTCTCTGTGCTGGGATGAACTGCCATGGGAATGCCATTGCCAGCAGCCTGGTGTGCTGGAAAAAGGGAGAAGGGAAGAGGGAATGTGGTGCCAGAGCTGCGTGCCATCGGGTTGCGTTTCCCTCTGAGGACAGAGGGTGTCTGGGCCGAGGTGAGATTGCTGGGAGTGCTTGGATGAGCTGTGCAGGAGACAGGGAGCTCGGGATTGCAGCTGCTGCTGGAACCATTGCCTTAGGTCTGCTTAGTCAGTGTCTGTGTGAAGCGGGACTTGCGCTGGAGAGGTGCTGTCGGGAACAAAGGACGGAGTAAATCCTCTCTGGGGATGTGCAGGGAGGGACTGAGTTGCAGGGAAGGAGAGTATTTCTAAGCCGTATCAATATTTCCCTGAAACTGGGGCTGGAGCAGTGAGGGGGGTGCTTGGGTTTGGCCTGGGCCTGTCAGGAAGAGCCATAAACGAGCCAGCCGAGGCCCTGAACCCTCCCTGGATGTTTGAAACGCTTCCACAGAAAGCCAAGGCAGTCATGATTGCAGAGGACAAGTTGTAGGCAACTGCTTACGATCCGTGGGGAATTTCCTGTGGAATTACCAGTCAGAGAGTGCATGCAAGCAGAGCACATCTTTTGGCTTTTTCCGGTCTGTCACCTCCTGTCTGGCTATAGAGAGTTTTGTGCGCTCCCGTTCAGGAGGCAGCGTGTTTTCAGCTGGAAATTTGGGGTGGTTTTGTTTCCTCAGGGTCTGGGGTCTTTCCTGAGAGAATCAGCCCTCCCATAAATCCCCCGGGTCGTTCTACACAGCTGCTTTGGCCGTGGGTCAGAGAGAGAGAAGGGAAATGACTTTTTAGGGTGTTGAAATTTCTCCAGGCAAGAGTGGGAGGTCGTCTTGCCCCTCCCCAGAGCCCTGCAGGCGCATGGGAGTAGCTCAGTGCCGGCGCAGCTCTCTGAGCAATAACAACGCTTGGGAGGTTCGGGTGTTGATAACAGCTCTCCTGTCTCCTGGGGCCCAAGGTTCGGTCTCACGGTCCCGGACCGGTGAGGGAGAGAAGGAACTTGTGCTATTCCTGGAAAAGCTTCTGTTATTCCTTGTGCAGCCTTTTAATTCTGTGTTCTGATGGACTGTCCGCTGTCTTTCTAACAGGACTTGTCAGAGATTCAGATTTAGGAATTGAATTTGGGTCCGTTCACTTCAGGATCTTGCCAAGCCTGAAGGCCTGGGGCGATGACTGCTCTCAACGAGGGCTCTTTATGAATCCTCTGTCAGATTTCCCTCAGTGCTGGGCAGAAAAGGCGAGGGTTTGGATCAGGAATTCTGCAAGCAGGGCCTGTGTGACCGTTGGCTTCTTGTGTGTGTGTGTGTGCATCAGTGAGCCAAAATCAAGAGCGAAGGTTGGTTTGGTTTTACGAACTTAGAGTAACTTTAAAAAAAAGTAATCAACTTTTTCTTCTTTTTTAATTTAGGTGCTGGAATTGCCTCTCTGGATGTGTGCTGAGCTCTCGCTGCTGTGGACTGTGCAGCCTTAATTGCTGCAGGTTCCTGTTCTTCTCACCAGCTCAAAGTACACGTGGGGTTTTTTCCCCTTCTATATAGAGCTGTTGAGTTTGGTGATTTTCCTGAATTGAGGATATTGAAGGTCGAGAAGGAAGATTTGTCTCTTCTTGTGCTTTTCTGTTGTTATTTTTAGCACCTGCTCACCATCTGGACATGGTTGGAATACTGGAAACATAAAAGTTTTTAGATTCAGTGCTTTATGCAAACCCAGGTTTTTTATCTTTTTTTTTTTTGAAAGGTCTCCATTTGTCTGGGCACTGTTCCTGGTAGTTTGATGTAGAAAAGGTCACGTGAACAGCAGGGAGCAGTGAGCACTTGGAAGGGGGGGTGCAGGTATTTCATCCAGGGTGGGGCAGTGAATGTGGCCTAGGAACAGCTCTCTGGTCAAGTGAGCAGCAGAGGAACTGAAGGATGCTCTTCCCCAGCAGAGCTGCTGCTTTGTGCTCTGGGGCAGCGCTGCCGCTGCTGGGCTTCCTCGGGGAAAACAGCTCCTTTAGGATTTGCTTTGCTGCAAAGGTTTCCCTGAGCTGGGTGTCTGCAAGAGGCATCGGGATACCAGTGTCAGGAGTTTTCCATGGCTGTTGTACACAGCACGTTCCGGGCAATTTGCGAGCGTGAGGCAGAGCAAAATGGGTGCAATTGGACTCTGCAAATGCAGTTCAGGCAGACGTTGATCTTTTAACTTTTCCATGGCAGGTGTGAATTCTTGGGCATTTGTGAGTCTGCCTTGACGTGCAGGGATTGAAGGTTTTAGGTCTGGAATTGTTTGCTCAGCTTGCTCCAAGGCATGGTGTACTTTTGGAAGTGCCACACGCCTCCCAGGACCAAGGAGCTGCTGGCTGGGTGCCTGGGAACTGGGAGCCACTGGGAGGGCTGGGGGTGACACCTGGAGATGGGCTGGGGAAGCCTCAACTGGGATATTTTCCCCCCTGACGTTGGGTACCGAGGCACTAGGAAAATCCAGGTGTTGGGGAAGATCAAACAGGAAAGCCTTATAAATATGATTGCCTGACAAAAGATTTTGGGAATATGAAAACTATAAGCAACATCGAAATGAAAGCCACCTTTTGAAATACCAAGTCTTAGTTACTGAACAACTGGAAAACAATGGTATGGCTGACTGAAGGTAATCCCCTCTTGATTGAACAATACCCTCTGCTTGCAGGCAGGTCCAAGGGTCAGAGCAGACTCTACTAGCTCAGCAGAAGGGGTCCAAAGAGTAGTTTTTAGAAGTTAAGATGTAACACTCTATGGTAATATAAGAACTCTTATAGGCTGTATGTAAATGCTATAGGATTTGTATCTTGTATTAGATTGGTTAGTGACAATTAGAATATTCAGTACAGAAGATGATTTATTGTATTGTAACCAGGACTTCAGACACTCTTACTATACTCTACACACATTCTCTCTCACTACTTCTTCACCTTCATTCCTCTCTCTCCCTCTCTTTACTTACCCGCTTACTCTCTTGCTCTCTTGGGCCTGCTCAGAGCTGCCAGCTGCAGCTCTAAGCAGTGCCCCTGTACCCACGCCCTTTGCAATAAACCGCGTGTTCCAAGATCTGACTGCAGAGATTTCTCGTCACCGTCCCGACCGTCCGAACCCGCACCGAGCACCCCCGAGGCAAAGCTCCCACATCCAGGACTCCAGGATGTTTGAGTGTATCTCAAGGTACACCTGGACCTTTGCCCTGTGGCGCTCTTGAGTTTCTGTTGACTTGCCTGAATTGAGGCTACTGAGGGCGGTGGAAGATAATTTGTCTTGTTTTGTGCTTCTCTGTTGTGAGTTTTGCCTTTCAGGCTTTTCAGCTACTTTTTAAACTCAGAGTAAAAACAACCTGCTGCGCTGGCTGGGGATGTTTTCCCTCCCGGCTGGGTTTTTTTATCTGGGACCCGGCCGGTCTGTGAGGTGCCGTTCATCGCCAGGGTTTGGGTGCCGACCGTGCCGGAGATTTGTCAGGCGGGATGATTTTGGGGCTCCCGGGAACCGCGTTCCCATGGGGTGCTCTCGAGACGAGAGCGAGGGTGGGTTTGTGTGTCAGCTGAAGGAGGTGTGTGGTGGATGAATGTTTTGTTCTCCCTGTGCTGCTGTTGTTTTGGGTTTCCTGGAACAATAAAATGCAATGAATTTTCCAGAAATAGAACAATTGTTACATTGTACTGATAGGGGGTTGGCTTGTGTTGCTCTGTGTTGGTGTTTGCTGCTGCACTTGCACATATTGCTCTGTATGTCAATTGGACTTTGACCAGTGTGCATATGGATTGTATTTGTGCTTGTGTACATTGTTGTTTCCACTTGCTTTGCCAAAGTGTAAATAAAAAACCCTCGTTCAATCAAGTTGAATAAACCCTAATAAAGATACCCCCCTCCTCCATTTTGGTTGCTTTCTTCCTTTGGTGTGGTTTAGTAATTTTTTTGCCTTATTTCTTGCTTTGCTACTCTGCTTTGCTTTACTTTTCAGTCTATTCCTCACTTGACTTTTTCTAACTCTTTATCTTTTTCTTGCTGTTTAACTGTTTCTGGATGTCTCTGTCACTCTATTTCTCAGTTTCTCTTTTTCTCTTCAACACTAATTCTCTTTTACACTCGATTTCTTTTTCTCTCAAACCCTATTCTTCTGTTTCTCTATTCCTTTTTCTCTCTATTTTTCTTTCTCTTTCTTTCTGACTCTTTCTTTCTCTCTGACTTTATTTCTCTCTTTTGGACTTTCTTTCTTTCTCTCGGACTTTCTTTCTTTCTCTCTGACTTTGACTTTCTTTCTCTCTCTCTCTCTGACTTTGATTTTCGAACTACCTTTCTCACCTTCCCTCCTTTGTTCATTTTTACCTTTCTACCTTTGTTTGTTTCTGTAGCAGCTTGGAATAAAACAAGAGACCACTCTTTCTTCAGGCACGATCTGCCCCAGGCTTTGTGTTTCTATTTTGGGAAAGTTTTAAGAGTTTTGGGAATGGGCACAGGGAAAGACAAAACAGATCCATGCCCACAGACTGGTCAGGGCAGACTCTCTGCCCCTTCTGGGCCACTGACTCAAACATGAAACCCCCCAGCTTTCTGGGAGGTGAAGGAAGAACAGTCACACCTGGTGCTTCTACCTGTAGCCATTTGCCTGCTCTGCATCTTTCCCAGGAGAGCAGAAGGCCCTTAGCAAAGTGAAGATCAATGGAACAAGTTGCTCTTCCACACAGGGCTCTCATTAAGGCTGGAATGGCTGCTGCCAGCCTCTGCACTTTCTGCCTCCCCAACTTCCTACCTTTGTTCATTTCTACCTTTCTCTTTTTCTACCTTTGTTGCTTTCTACCTTTCTCAATTTCTAACTTGATACGTTTGTTTGTTTCTACCATTCAAACTTTCTATCTTTCCATCTTTCTTCATTTCCAACTTTCTGCATTTCTACCTTTGTGCATTTGTTCATTTTTACCCTTCTGACCTTCTGCCTTTCTACCTTTTTTGTTTCTACTTTTATGACTTTGTACCACCTAAGTTTTCTCTCTTTTTACCTTTGTTCATTTTTACTTTTGTTAGTTTCTAACTTTCTACATCTCTGACTTTCTCTCTTTGTTTGTTTCTAACTTTCTAGATTTGTCCCTTTCTGCCTTTGTTTGTTTGGAACTTTGAAACTTTATACCTTTGTTTTTCTCCCCATTTTTACCTTTCTAACTTTGTTTTGAACACTCTACATTTCTAACTTTGTGCCTTTCTAAATTTGTGTTTTACTTTCTGACTTTTACCTTTCTAACTTTGTTTCTAACCTTCTTGTTAGAGTGAAGGCTCCTCTGGCCTCAGGCCCAGAGGGAAGACAAAGCACTAGGTTTGAATTAAAACCTTTGGACAAGCTGACATCCATGGAGCCACACCGAAGTGAAATAGAAATACAGATTTTTAACTTTTAGTAGAAATAGATGCTAAGTGCCTTAAACCTGAAAAAGCTGTAGCAGAGATCTTAAACACAGCTCTTGCTGCAGCAGTGTTACCTTTTCACAGAATTCTTTACTTTAGACAAAATCTAGATAGAATTACACTGTTCACATGTTTTAGATGGAGTGTTCACATAAACCATAAGAGCTGATAGAAACTGTATGTGCAAATCTGTGTAATACAGATGTAACACTTGTGTGAGGCTTACGAGTGTTAGAGCAGGATGGGTTAAGAAAAAGAAAACTAGAATCGTGTGTTAATCTTATTGGTCAATTAACAAATAGAATCCACACTTCTGTAAGAAAAAAATAGAGTGTATGGAGCATATAGAAGAAGATGGTTTTGCCTGTTGCTGCTGCTTGGCTTTATCATGTAACCCCATTCGAACTCTGCCTTCAAGACAGCTGTGAGACCGTGAAATAAAGAACTTAGCAGAACAGCAGCCTCCTCTGCTCTTTCACCCTGGTCCGAGAAGGAAGGGTACCCTGTCAAAGGCTCAACACCTTCTGCCTTTGTGACTTTGTTTCTAAATTTCTACCTTTCTAATTTTCTTTGTTTCTACTTTTTTTTTGTTTCTTTGTTTTTAACTTTCAACCTTTCTCCCTTTAGAAATTTGTTTGTTTCTTGTATTTTACCTCTTTGTTTGTTTCTAAATTTCTGCTGTTGTAACTTTCTTTCTAACTTTCTACTTTTAAAATTTCATTTGTTTTTAACTTTTTATCATTCCTCCCAGCGAGGGCTGTGTGCAGAATACTAAAACCTGTTAAGTTCTTCACTTTTACGTCTATAGGCAAATGCTACTGATTTAGATGTAAATTCATTTTGAAATAAGCCAGCCCTCTCTGTCTACTCTGTCGCATACAGCAATATAAGAAGCTGGGAATAGAGATCAGCAAGTTTTGAGAATAAGGAGCCGGCGTTTTTCTGTAGGAAGGAAAGCAGCAAGCGCCTGGCCGCAGGAGCCGAGACGCTCGGGCTGCAGGAGCTGCAGAGCGCCCGGAGCCGGCTTTTCCCTGTGCTCTGTGCCTGCCCCCGGGCTGAGCTGGGCGGCGCTGCTGCCGCCTGGTGGCGAGAGCGCGGCACTGCCGCCCCCGACACGGCTCCCCGGCGCTGCTGCCGCCCGGTGCCGGCTGAGCCGAGAGGGCGGCGGCCTCGGTGGCTGCCGAGCGTGGCAAGGAGCGGGAGCGAGCGGGGCCGGGTCTGTCAGCGGAGGGGAGGGGCGAAGGGCGGTTCGGAGCGCCAAGGGACACGGGCGTGCACGAGCGGGGCCACAGCTATGGAAAGGGCCGGGCGCCGTGCGGGGCGGTGACCGCGGGGAATGACAGCGCGGGGGGCGGCCCGGCGGGGCCGGTTTTGCCGGGCAGCAGAGGCGCGGTCGCAGCGCGACCCGGGCGGGAGGCACCGGGCGGGCACGGTCGGAATAGAGCCGCCCGCGTGTCGCTCTCAAGGAGGCGGCTCGGAAAGGAAGGCGCAGTTCCCCGCTCTCGGGACGGCGTTAAGTGACGTTTTTATTAGAATATTATAGTATTTATTTTATTTTATTATTTTATTATCTGCCAGGACCTTGCAGAGGGTGGTTTACACTTCCGCCACACTCAAGATGGCGGACGCAGTAGGCCCCCTGCGAGAGGTGTCCCTGCCGATGCCTGCCGCCGGTCGCGGAGCCGTCGGCCGCCTCCGGCGCGGCTGACCCCGCCAGCCGTGTCCTCGCACCGGGAAGCACGGCGGAAAATCGCGCGGAAAGCGCGGGGCCGGCGTCGGAGTCCGGGCCGGATTCAGGCAGCTGACTAGACAGAAGCCCTTGTGAGGGGCGGCGGGGGCCCTAAGTGTACCACACTAAAGATGGCGGCTCGACCGGAAGTGGCTTCTGCCAGCACCCAAGATGGCGGCGAAGGGCGGAAGTGTCGTCACTGCCACACTAAAGATGGCGGTCGTGTGCACTGTTTTCTGACCTTCTCAATATGGCGGCAGGGAAGGCCCCCCCCCCCCCCCCAAGCTGCGTCTATTCGGCTGCCTGAACGCGACGCCGACGCCGACGCCAGCCCAGCGCTTGCGCGCAATTTTCTGAGGCGTTTCCCGCTACGCGGACACCGACTGTGGGGTCAGCGGCGCCTGGGGCAGGCGGGAGCATTCAGGCAGTCGAATAGATGGACCGGGGCGGGGGGGGGGGGGGGGGGGTCCTTCCGGCCGCCATCTTGAGAAGGTCGAATAGCCACATCGGTGCGGTACCGGTGACTTCCGCCCTTCTTCGCCAGGAGCGGCGATGGCGGGGAGCCCGGGGAGCAGCGCTGCCGGGCCGGGGGCACCGGGGCGGGTGCTCCGGGCTCGGAGGTGAGCGGGGAACGGGGACAGCCCCGAGCGGACGGTGGGGGCCGCGGGGGATCGGTATTCCGGCCCAGGGATGAGTGTTCCGGCACAGGGGTGGCTGTCCCGGCACAGGGATGCGTTCATGGACTGTCTAATAATATTATTTAACGATCGTGCAAGGAGATCTGTATAAAAAAATCCTCCGTGGTCATCCTTCTCCCAGCCCCGCTGTGTTTTCAGGATCTTGGGGGAAGAGTTTGGGTCTGAACAAGGCTCTCGGGCACAGGGTGGGATTCTTGGGGTGCAGGGCCAGGATTTGGACTCGATGCTCCCTGTGGGTCCCTTGCAGCCCAGGAAATGCTGCGATCCTGTGCCTCTGAGGGTGAAATAAAGGGCAGCGGTGGGGTTTGTGCCCGCTGTGTTCACGGCCCCGCCGGCTCAGGGCGGGTTAAAGGCGCAGCTGCCCCGAGACAGCGGGACCGGCCGGGGCTGCTCGCTCCCGGTGCTGCCGCCTCGTGGGGAGAGCCCGGCACTGCAGCCCGCGCAGGCGCTGGACCACGGGATGGGCGTGGAACAGCAGCGCAGGGGATGCTGAGGCAGCCCAGGGAATGCTGCGGTCCCAGGGAAGGCTGAGGCGTCCCCTGCCCGGGGCACTCGGCAGCAAACCCCTGATGTTGAGCAGAAAAAGGAAAGTTCTGGGTTAGTGGGAGGAGGTTTCTGGAATGGAGCTGGAACAGGTGCTGATCCACTCATGGAATCACGGGGTGGTTTGGCTTGGAAGGGACCACCAGGATCATTTACACTCTGTTGTCTGATTGCACAGCGAAGAACATCCAGAACTGCCGCCTCACCCTCACGGACAGCAGGAATGTCTTCCATAGCTCTTGTTTTGGAATGGGAATGGCTGTTGGGAGCTCTGGCAGGACCAGGTAAGAAGAGAAATGGGATCATTGTGGCTGCTGCTGGAGGTGGTTTTCTGCTTTCCGGCTGTTCTTCTCATTGATCCTTTCACAGCAGTGTTCTAGGGCACATTTGAGGGTAATTCCAGGAATCTGAAACCAGATAAAAACTGGTGGGGAAAAAATGTGAACGTGATCCATTTCTGGTAGTTCCAAGCTTCTCCCACAACACCGTTCCAGGGGAAAGCTGATAAAAGGGTAAAGATGCAGAGGAACAAGTGCTGTAAAGCCCCCTGGCGCTCTGAGAGAGCAAACCTTCCAGTACTCCCAGCAGATCTCTTGGAGAAAGTGTGGGATCGCAAGGTTTTCCAGGAAAGCAAAACAAGGGTGGAGATGAGGGAATAGGCTTCCAGTTCTTCCTTGAGCTGAAAGCCTGGGGGAATTGAGAGGGGCCACAAGAACTGTTTGTGTAGGCAAATGGGAGTTTGGGGGCTGAATCTGAGTTTCCCTCTGGGGCATTTTTGAGGGAAAAGCTGAGGTGCTGTTTAAGGGAGAGAATGCAGATTTTTGGGGTGGAAAAGGTTGAATCAATATTGTAGAGGAAGTAAAACGCTGGGGGTAAAAGTGGATGCAATGTGGAGGGGACAGATTGAATATTTTGGAGGCAAAATGGGGAACTGAGTAGTGGAGAGATGGGGAACATTTTGGAGGCAACACTTGACAAACTCTCTGGGGTGGAGAACGACCACATTGAGGGAAAAATGAGGTGATGAGCAGTGGGCACGTAGGGAAGGTCGTGGGGGTAAATCTTGAGAAAAGCCCCGTGGTATTCAAGAAATCCTTGGAAGCAGGAGTGAGGAATTCAGTGGTGGAAAAATAGGGGAATTTTGCGGGGGTAAAACTTTAAAAGATCTAAGAGTTGAGAGTGTGTGTTTTTAGGTAGAAAGGATGTCTTGTTGAAGTTGGGCGTCTGGATTGTGGCATTTATGGATCCAGAAAGTAGAAGATAAAGGAGACTCCCAAAGCCTCGGTAGCTGTGTTAAGAAATCCCTGCCAGGGAAGAAAGGTACCTAAACCTCCTAGAAGTAGGGACTAATTGGCATGGGAAGGGGAAAACCCACCCCCAGTGGGAGAGAGCACGCCGGGTAAGGGAAGAGAAGGATGCCCTTAAGAACAAGCAGGGAAGGTGAATTTCTCGGCTTGCTAAAATGTATCAAAAAGTTTGGAACCTGGGTCTGTGTGGAGGCCGGGATTTTCTCGGCCATATGCAGAGCCCAGCACTAGGAATAAAGGAATTCCAGGCTTTACAACGCCAAAAATGCAGTACCAGAGAGTTCTGTTATCCCGAGGACTTGGGGGATATTTGGCAAAAATTTCCGGGGGCCCAGGCTGGACCGAGCTTTTAACGCTCCCCGGATTCACGGGATCGGGGATTCCGGCGTGCCCTGCACGGGTTTTTTCAGGGAAGTCCCAAATCCTTCGTGTGAGCACGAAGCAGAATCCCCTGGGAGCTGTGAAGGCAACAGGATATTTCTTGGGAATTTTGAAGGGTTGGGTGAGTCCTCAGTGTTAGGTTGGAATGAACGCAAATTGTCCGGGAGTTGCTGGTTTGGGGATGGCCGGGTCTGGGTTTGGATTTGTGGGCACCGAGTGTTCCTTGTGTCAGCTTTAGGTCTTCTGGATTGGTGGGAGTAGTCAGAGAAAAGAGAAGGCAATTGAAATGCGGAGCTCCATTCCCGGAGAAATGGTCGGGATGGGAGAGGAAAGGCTGTGGAGCTGCTGGGAGCTCGTGGAGAACGAAAGGATCTGAGGCCTGGAGGCAAAAGCTGTGGAACAAAGCCTGAAAAGGGTGTGGGGTGGGGCGGGAGGGGGAGGAGGGCACCGTGGTGGGGGGAAAGAGGGAAAGGATCCCTGCTCTGGGAATCCAGCAGGGACCAGGAGAGGATCATTTTCCATCCACTGCTCTCAGTGGAATCCTAATAAGGACGGTGGAAGGGAAGTGATTCGTTTGTTCTTAGGTTTGGAATGAAAGGTGCTCTTGCAGAGGGGACTATTGACCTGTTAAAATTCTGTTGGATACAGGAAAAGAGGGAGGAAGCAAGCAGCTGGGGAATGAAGGGGTGGATTTTTTGGTGGATACAGGGAAAGACACGGGAAGGGGCTCTCAAGTAGAATACACCTCACGGGCAGCACCAGGAGAAGCCTCAAGTGCCCTTTTTTTCCAAGCTCTGACATTCCAGAGGAGTAAGCAGTGGTCAGCCCATCACTTTCTGTATTCCTTGGATGCCCAGTGCTTTGTTGGGAAGAGATAATATTTGGAAATGAACAAATCCGGGGATGTAATTTCCTGATAGTAAAGCCCCAGAGAGCCTGGTTTTGATATCCTTCCAGCACCCAAACGCAGCAGAGGGAATCCTGGCGGAGCTGGAAAACGCTGTCGCTCCGTCGGTGGAATTCCTGGGAACTGGAAAGCAGCAGAAGCAGCAAGAACAGAGTTGGAAGCAGGCTCCAGCCGGGTAAGGCAGACACCAAATCCTTTGGAACTGGGCAGGGGTGGGAAGAATGAATTCTTACATTTGTAGCCCAGGGATTCCTGAGCAGGATCCCGGCAGGGAAGACTGCAGGGATCAGGCTGGGGCCTGATCGCAGCTGGGGGCAGCGAGCCTTGGAATTGGCTGAAGGGAAGAAAGAGGGATCCTTTGAGCACAAGGATCAGGTGTCAAATGCGGAGATGGCATCAGACAATTCCTCGGGAGGGTTTAGTTCCTGGGCCAAATCGATCTGCTGCCTTGTGAAGGAGCTCAGAGACCTGGGAAGAGCCCAAGCAACGCAGGGAATGCACCGGCAGATAAAAGTGCCGGGGAACGGTGGGGAAAAGCATCCGAACAGGGGGCCTCATTTTGTACAGGGACGGTACAAAAAATTGTCCGAAAGAATAGGAATGGAATGGGATTTTACGTATTCCTCGGAGGCCACAATCCAGTGGGAAGGCTGAGAGAAAGAAACAAGGCCTAAAAAGGCAGATGAGCCAAATCTGCCCAAAGCCTCCAATGGCCACATTCCCTGGCATTGCTGAGGACTTCAGCCAAGCTCCAAGCAAAAGGTGAGCCCCTGATTTTGGTGCCAAGGGAAACTCCAAGTTAAGAATGATCCAAATATGAAGCGCTTCTCACAAAACTCAGCTTTGCAAACCTTTCTTTGGGCTAAAAAAGAAAAGATGGGAATGCCCTTGGCAGAAAAGCAGCTGTGAGGCACAGCAGGCTTCAAATGCCTGTCAGCAGGAGCTCCAGGAGAAACGGCTGCTGGCTCCGGGCATCCTGGGCTTTCCAGGCAGGTTTTGTAGCGGATTGCAAGGCAGTTTTCCTGCCTCTGGGGGGTGGCACCTGCATCCCGCTGGAAAGGGAAAATGTGGAGAGAGGGGCAAGCGGGAAGACGGTTGCTGATGTGTGTCCTTGGATCGCAGTTCCTCCCGGTGAGTCTGTGCTGCTGGAAGTTTGAAGGAGATCAGTCCTGGAGTACGTGTGGGTTCACCTGTGGGGTTTGGGAGCGACGCCGGACATGAAATTCCAGGGATGTTCCCTTTGCTGGAGTGAGAAGCAGTGGAAGCACTTTGCTGTCTGCTTCTTCATCGCCTTCGCCTCGGTCCCCTGGGGCTCCAGGTAATCCCCTCTCACCTTTGCTTTTCCAAGGGTCTCTAAATGAGGGCTTGAGCTTTGGTGTAGCTCCCTTTACAGGGAAGATCTGTTCCAGGAAAGGTCTCCTGGTCTGGACCGATGGCGTTGCAGGAAGAGCAGGAAACCCCGCAGCTCCTGTGGCTCCCTCATCCGATTTGCCTGCAGGCAGCAGCAAGGATCATTCCCAAGTGTCATCCCCTGGCTCCGTGACTCGGTGAGGTTGTGTTCCCCCAAAGGCCAGGGGCCGCTTTGTTTTGCGGCTCACGAAAGTCCAGCTCGGTGGTGCTGGGTTTGGTTTTTGTGTGTAATGAAGGCACTAAAAAATTCCCCTCCTTCACTGGCACAGCCCTGGAGTGGGAGCAGATTCCCCTTATCCCGCAGTTATCCCGCTCCTGCCCTGGATCCCTGCGGTGCCGTGTGTTCTCCAAGCTCACAGCACTGCTGGCTCTAAACAAGAAAAACAATCCCTGTTCCTTCTCTTCTCCGTCCTTGATGTTCCCAGGCCCTGCATCTCCCTGGCTATTCCCTGTGGGAGTCTTCATCTCCATCCCACCTTATCCCGATCAGGTAAGGGTCTGAGACGTGTTTAGCAGCAAATGCATTCCTGTGAAGAAAGCCAAGAGCAAAGAGCATCCAGATGCAGAGAAGTCTTTAGAAAAGCGTTCCAGACGTGCAAATGAGGGATGTGTCTTCCTGCATCTCCTGTTGTTTTTCTCTGTCACGTTTTGGAAGGGTTTCTCTCAGTGATTTCCTGCAGTCCAGGTGCGTCCCTTCTTTTGTCCAAATCCAGTGCCAGAGGATCGAACAACTGACGAGTGGGGCCTGGGATGAAAACGGTTCTCCTAAAATGAGGGAAACAATGCTAGAAGAGAAATGAGCATCCTTTTAATGCCTGGAATAAAAATGCTGGAAAAGGGCACTTTTTATTTGATATGGTGTCATTCTCCTTTTTTTTTTTCCATAGCTAAAACTCCACGGTGAGCAATCAGAGCAGAAATAGGAAATGCAGGAGTCTTGGATTCCACAGTGGGATTAACTTCCCTTTTCTGCTCTCTTTCAGGACAGGAAAAACCACTGAACTCGCCCCATCTTTGGGACCAAGAGCTGTGGTGCTGGAGTAGGCAAAGCCAGCTAGGGCCCCCCTTGTCCTGCCCATGGTGTGGGTCAGGGACAGGCTCCTCTTCTCCTCTGCGCTGGGATGAACTGCCTAGGGAATGCTATTTTTGACAGCCCGGTCCTAGCCCCGGCTACTGGAAATGGGCGGAGGTGAAGAGGCAAGTGCCAGAGTTGCTTGGGGATGATGGAATTGTGGTGTTTGGCTGTGCCCAGAGGGGCAGGTTGGGCATTTCTGTGTGTCTGAGGACCGGTTTGGGTGCTGGGGAGCCCGGGGAGCCGAGCTCTCAGTGCATTCCCAGCTCACCCGGGGGCGGGAGCTGGTGCAGGGCTGGGTGACAGCCTCTGGTCGGGCTCGGGGCAGGCCCTGGCCCCGGCACAGACACGCTGGGGTGGTTTGGGGACGCTTGGGGAGCAATGGGAAGAAAATGAGGGATGGTGCTGGGCGGAGCGATCGGCCTGTGCTCGTGTCAGCGCAGCCGTGCAGGGCACTGGGATCTGGGTAAAACACCGGCTCTCCTGGTGTTCAGGGATGCAAGGTCTGTATTTATCCATACATATTTATCCCTACATATTTATCCCTATATTTATCCATGGATTATCCATATATGTTTATCCATATACATTTATCCATATTTTTATCCACGTATTTACCCATGAATTTATCCCTATATTTACCCATGTATTTACCCAGGTATTTTATGAACACTCAAGTGCCATATCCATGTATTTTATGAGCACTTCCAGGGTTGGTGACTCCACCACTGCCCTGGGCAGCTGTTCCAGCGCTGGACAACCCTTCCCATGCTGGGCCAGGAGATGGATTCTGGAAATGCAGACTCCGAGGAGCAGGGGATTAAGGCAGCATTGGATTCCTTTATTCTCCCAGAAGGATAAAGGAGATTTATCCCCAGACGAACCAGAGGTGTTCACACTGAGGTCATTAGTGGGATTTCTTCCTTACTCCCACAAATACCCACTGGGGTGACAGAGTTCCCTACAAGGGCGGTGTTGGAAGGAGCTGCTGGAATGTTTTGCTGTTTATTGGGATCCACAGGATGTTTGGTGTCTCTCAGAGCTGTTCCAGGCTTTCCACAGACCCAAACGCTCCTCACACTTCTCCTCAGAGTAGAGAGGTTTCCCAGAGTGCTGGTTTTTAATTTCAGATGCTGGGATAACGACACGGCTTCAGGAGGCAGGAGACTCATTGTGCTGTGCCTCAGTCCAGGCAGGGACAACCCCCAGCTAATAAAAACCTCTTTAAAGCACAAAAAGTCCCATTAAACTGATATTATAAAGGCTGCAAATTGAAGCAGGCCTCAATCAGAAAGCAGCAGAATTTAATTCCCCCCCCTTGCCCATTTGCATGATGATCTCCTTCCTAATTGCCCATCTACGCTTTTCCCACAGAAGTGCTGTCCCGAGGTTGGAGATGGTTCCAGCTTTATGGAGCTTTGATCTTTATCTGCTTTTACTTTTTACAGGGCACAGAACCCGAGAGTGGCAGCTGCTTTCCTCTTGTTCCTCCTGTGGCAGTGAACTGCTCTTCCCGAGGACGGCTGCAGGAATTCTCAGGCAGCATAACGTATGGAATGCCAGGCATGCTACAGAATTCCAGTGGGAGCAGCAGGAACTTCTGTTCTTTACTGGCAGGGCTGTGCCATGAAGGGGGAGATATTGGTCAGCTCAGGGAATGAGCCTGGCTCATGGTAAGGAAATTCACTGTGCAGTTACTTCGGGCCCTTCTCCTCCTTCTCCTCCTTCTCCTCCTTCTCCTCCTTCTCCTTCTCCTCCTTCTCCTTCTCCTCCTTCTCCTCCTTCTCCTCCTTCTCCTCCTTCTCCTTCTCCTTCTCCTTCTCCTTCTCCTTCTCCTTCTCCTTCTCCTTCTCCTTCTCCTTCTCCTTCTCCTTCTCCTTCTCCTTCTCCTTCTCCTTCTCCTTCTCCTTCTCCTTCTCCTTCTCCTTCTCCTTCCCCTTCTCCTTCTCCTTCCCCTTCTCCTTCTCCTCCTTCTCCTCCTTCTCCTTCCCCTTCTCCTTCCCCTTCTCCTTCTCCTTCTCCTTCTCCTTCCCCTTCTCCTCCTTCTCCTCCTTCTCCTCCTTCTCCTCCTTCTCCTCCTTCTCCTCCTTCTCCTCCTTCTCCTCCTTCTCCTCCTTCTCCTCCTTCTCCTCCTTCTCCTCCTTCTCCTTCTCCTTCTCCTTCTCCTTCTCCTTCTCCTTCTCCCTCTCTTCCCAACACCAGTTCCAGACCTCAGTATAATCCATGTTCCCACAGCCTGACCTTGCAGTTTTCCCAGTTTAGCAGCCCCAGCCACACTTGCAGCCTCTCTGTCTGGACTTTGTCTTGCTGAAATCTCCCTTTGTTGATCCTTTGCTGCCTCACCTTTTATCCAGCAATAACGTGCAGTGGGTGGAAGCTTCTCAGAATTCCCTCCCTGTTCCACTGGAAACATTCCCAAGTGGAAGCAGCTGCACTGCCCATCAGCACTTGCCTGCTTTTAGGGGTGGTTGAGGCATGAAGGATGCAACAAATGGAGTTGGCTCCAAGGGGATGAAATGCTCCCCCTGAGGCTGCTCAGAGAGCTGGAGCTGAGGAATCCGGGTGGGAATCACTCCAAGAAAAAGGAAGGAAAAGAGAGCAGAGGAACAGGGATGCAATTCCAACCTCTCCAAGGACTGGGATGGGCACATTCACCATCACCATTTAATCTAGACACGATTTCTTCTTTGCCTCTGGCTGCCAGGAGCAGGATGAGCAGCTTAATGAGTTTAAATAGTGAATAGTTTAATTAGCTGGAAGAGACTGGATCAATAGCTGCTTAAACAAACAACTGGATCCCTGTTTCCAAGCTTGGATGTAGTTTTGGAAGGTTCCTGGCAGTTTGGCAGGGATTAGTGATGCTGAGAATGTGCTTTTTTGTGGGTTTGGGGCTTTTACTCCTGTTCACGTGGCTGCTCTTTTTCTTGTTGAGTGGAAAACAGGAGGGAAAGAGCAACGATGGAAGGAATTCCACTCTTGCTGCTTGAAGGGATGGATCAGGAAGGGAACAGGCTGCAGGGAATTTGGAGTGCAAACTGAGATCTCTCCGATATTTTCGGCTCAGTCAGTCCATCAGTGCTTGGTAGCTGTTTAGGCCACGTGCAAGGTGAATGATGGTGCACGTGGCAGAGTTGCTGGTGGCTCCTTCCCCTGCCCGGCTGTCAGTCACCCTGCAGGGTGCTGGAGCAGCGTGCCAGAGGCCGTGGATCCTATGGATCCCATGGATCCCAGGGGCGTGATCAGGAGCCTGGGCCTGCTGGCCACTCCTTGCTCTCTCTTACCCTGATTTTTCAGCTCTGCAGCGAATCCAGCTTGAGTTTTTCAACCCCCTAGAAACCCAGGGACCTTTCATGTCTGTTCTCAGATCTGGGATTTAAATCCAGCCCTTATCAAAGCACCCCGTGACCAGGCAGGCCCTGAATCCCAGCAGGGATCTGATAAAGAGGGACCTGACATCCTAAAGAAACCCTTTGAAATCCTGCTGGGATTGATTTGTATCCATAATGGAGCCCCGAGCTCTCTGCCAGGGAGAGATGAAGCTGCTCCTTTGCTTTATTATCCTCAGGCCCATCCCAGCTTTGAGGGAAATTCAGTCCCTCTTCAAGCCCCAAAATCATGGAAAAGCTCCTTTGTATCCTCTCCACAGCCCCTACGTGGATTAATCAACTTTTTATTTGATATGGTGTCATTCTCCTTTTTTTTCCATGGCTAAAACTCCACGGTGAGCAATCAGAGCAGAAATAGGAAATGCAGGAGTCTTGGATTCCACAGTGGGATTAACTTCCCTTTTCTGCTCTCTTTCAGGACAGGAAAAACCACTGAACTCGCCCCATCTTTGGGACCAAGAGCTGTGGTGCTGGAGTAGGCAAAGCCAGCTAGGGCCCCCCTTGTCCTGCCCATGGTGTGGGTCAGGGACAGGCTCCTCTTCTCCTCTGTGCTGGGATGAACTGCCTAGGGAATGCTATTTCTGACAGCCCGGTCCTAGCCCCGGCTACTGGAAATGGGCGGAGGTGAAGAGGCAAGTGCCAGAGTTGCTTGGGGATGGTGGAATTGTGGTGTTTGGCTGCGCCCAGAGGGGTAGGTTGGGCATTTTTGTGTGTCTGAGGACCGGTTTGGGTGCTGGGGAGCCCGGGGAGCCGAGCTCTCAGTGCATTCCCAGCTCTGCCAGGGGTGGGAGCTGGTGCAGGGCCGGGTGACAGCCTCTGGTCGGGCTCGGGGCAGGCCCTGGCCCCGGCACAGACACGCTGGGGTGCTTTGGGGCCGCTTGGGGAGCCGTGGGAGGAGAATGAGGGATGGTGCTGGGCGGAGCGGTCAGCCTGCGCTCGTGTCAGCGCAGCCGTGCAGGGCACTGGGATCTGGGTAAAACACCGGCTCTCCTGGTGTTCAGGGATGCAGGGTCTGAGGGACTGGATTTACTTGGGGCTTTCCAGGACAGCAGGAAGAAGAGGAAATGTGGTGCCAGAGGTGCGTCCCACCAGGTTGCATTTCCCTCTTTCCCATTTCCATTTCCTCCTCAGTGCAGGTGTCCCCTGCAGCCCATGAGCACGGGGCTGGTGACAACTCCCTGTCTGTAGAGGGATTCCTTATGGAACAAGGGCGGGTGACACTTGTGTGAGGCTTACGACTGTTAGAATTAGACCAGGATGGGTTTAAGGAAAACTAGAATCGTGTGTTAATCTTACTGGTCAATGAACAAATGGAATCCACACTTCTGTAAGAAAAAATAGAGTGTATGGAGCATATAGAAGAAGCTGGTTTTGCCTGCTGCTGCTGCTTGGCTTTATCATGTAACCCCATTCGAACTCTGCCTTCAAGACAGCTGTGAGACCGTGAAATAAAGAACTTAGCAGAACAGCAGCCTCCTCTGCTCTTTCACCCTGGTCCGAGAAGGAGGGGTACCCTGTCAAAGGCTCAACACTTGCCTTTCTGACTTTGTTTCTAAATTTCTACCTTTCTAATTTTGTTTGTTTCTAATTTTTTTGTTTGTTCGTTTCTAACTTTGTTTTCAACTTTCTCCCTTTAGAAATTTGTTTGTTTCTTGTATTTTACCTCTTTGTTTGTTTCTAAATTTCTGCCGTTGTAACTTTGTTTCTAACTTTCTACTTTTAAAATTTCATTTGTTTTTAACTTTTTACCATTCCTCCCAGCGAGGGCTGTGTGCAGAATACTAAAACCTGTTAAGTTCTTCACTTTTACGTCTATAGGCAAATGCTACTGATTTAGATGTAAATTCATTTTGAAATAAGCCAGCCCTCTCTGTCTACTCTGTCGCATACAGCAATATAAGAAGCTGGGAATAGAGATCAGCAAGTTTTGAGAATAAGGAGCCGGCGTTTTTCTGTAGGAAGGAAAGCAGCAAGCGCCTGGCCCCAGGAGCCGAGACGCTCGGGCTGCAGGAGCTGCAGAGCGCCCGGAGCCGGCTTTTCCCTGTGCTCTGTGCCTGCCCCCGGGCTGAGCTGGGCGGCGCTGCTGCCGCCTGGTGGCGAGAGCGCGGCACTGCCGCCCCCGACACGGCGGCACTGCCGCCCCCGACACGGCGCCCCGGCGCTGCTGCCGCCCGGTGCCGGCTGAGCCGAGAGGGCGGCGGCCTCGGTGGCTGCCGAGCGTGGCAAGGAGCGGGAGCGAGCGGGGCCGGGTCTGTCAGCGGAGGGGAGGGGCGAAGGGCGGTTCGGAGCGCCAAGGGACACGGCCGTGCACGAGCGGGGCCACAGCTATGGAAAGGGCCGGGCGCCGTGCGGGGCGGTGACCGCGGGGAATGACAGCGCGGGGGGCGGCCCGGCGGGGCCGGTTTTGCCGGGCAGCAGAGGCGCGGTCGCAGCGCGACCCGGGCGGGAGGCACCGGGCGGGCACGGTCGGAATAGAGCCGCCCGCGTGTCGCTCTCAAGGAGGCGGCTCGGAAAGGAAGGCGCAGTTCCGCGCTCTCGGGACGGCGTTAAGTGACGTTTTTATTAGAATATTATAGTATTTATTTTATTTTATTATTTTATTATCTGCCAGGACCTTGCAGAGGGTGGTTTACACTTCCGCCACACTCAAGATGGCGGACGCAGTAGGCCCCCTGCGAGAGGTGTCCCTGCCGATGCCTGCCGCCGGTCGCGGAGCCGTCGGCCGCCTCCGGCGCGGCTGACCCCGCCAGCCGTGTCCTCGCACCGGGAAGCACGGCGGAAAATCGCGCGGAAAGCGCGGGGCCGGCGTCGGAGTCCGGGCCGGATTCAGGCAGCCGACTAGACAGAAGCCCTTGTGAGGGGCGGCGGGGGCCCTAAGTGTACCACACTAAAGATGGCGGCTCGACCGGAAGTGGCTTCTGCCAGCACCCAAGATGGCGGCGAAGGGCGGAAGTGTCGTCACTGCCACACTAAAGATGGCGGTCGTGTGCACTGTTTTCTGACCTTCTCAATATGGCGGCAGGGAAGGCCCCCCCCCCCAAGCTGCGTCTATTCGGCTGCCTGAACGCGACGCCGACGCCGACGCCGACGCCAGCCCAGCGCTTGCGCGCAATTTTCTGAGGCGTTTCCCGCTACGCGGACACCGACTGTGGGGTCAGCGGCGCCTGGGGCAGGCGGGAGCATTCAGGCAGTCGAATAGACGGACCGGGGCGGGGGGGGGGGGGGGGGGGTGTCCTTCGCGGCCGCCATCTTGAGAAGGTCGAATAGCCACATCGGTGCCGTATCGGTGACTTCCGCCCTTCTTCGCCAGGAGCGCCAATGGCGGGGAGCCCGGGGAGCAGCGCTGCCGGGCCGGGGGCACCGGGGCGGGTGCTCCGGGCTCGGAGGTGAGCGGGGAACGGGGACAGCCCCGAGCGGACGGTGGGGGCCGCGGGGGATCGGTATTCCGGCCCAGGGATGAGTGTTCCGGCACAGGGGTGGCTGTCCCGGCACAGGGATGCGTTCCTGGACTGTCTAATAATATTATTTAACGATCGTGCAAGGAGATCTGTATAAAAAAATCCTCCGTGGTCATCCTTCTCCCACAGCCCCGCTGTGTTTTCAGGATCTTGGGGGAAGAGTTTGGGTCTGAACAAGGCTCTCGGGCACAGGGTGGGATTCTTGGGGTGCAGGGCCAGGATTTGGACTCGATGCTCCCTGTGGGTCCCTTGCAGCCCAGGAAATGCTGCGATCCTGTGCCTCTGAGGGTGAAATAAAGGGGAGCGGTGGGGTTTGTGCCCGCTGTGTTCACGGCCCCGCCGGCTCAGGGCGGGTTAAAGGCGCAGCTGCCCCGAGACAGCGGGACCGGCCGGGGCTGCTCGCTCCCGGTGCTGCCGCCTCGTGGGGAGAGCCCGGCACTGCAGCCCGCGCAGGCGCTGGACCACGGGATGGGCGTGGAACAGCAGCGCAGGGGATGCTGAGGCAGCCCAGGGAATGCTGCGGTCCCAGGGAAGGCTGAGGCGTCCCCTGCCCGGGGCACTCGGCAGCAAACCCCTGATGTTGAGCAGAAAAAGGAAAGTTCTGGGTTAGTGGGAGGAGGTTTCTGGAATGGAGCTGGGACAGGTGCTGATCCACGCATGGAATCACGGGCTGGTTTGGCGTGGAAGGGACCACCAGGATCATTTACACTCTGTTTGTTGTCTGATTGCACAGCGAAGAACATCCAGAACTGCCGCCTCACCCTCACGGACAGCAGGAATGTCTTCCATAGCTCTTGTTTTGGAATGGGAATGGCTGTTGGGAGCTCTGGCAGGACCAGGTAAGAAGAGAAATGGGATCATTGTGGCTGCTGCTGGAGGTGGTTTTCTGCTTTCCGGCTGTTCTTCTCATTGATCCTTTCACAGCAGTGTTCTAGGGCACATTTGAGGGTAATTCCAGGAATTTGAAACCAGATAAAAACTGGTGGGGCAAAAATGTGAACACAATCCATTTCTGGTAGTTCCAAGCTTCTCCCACAACACCGTTCCAGGGGAAAGCTGATAAAAGGGTAAAGATGCAGAGGAACAAGTGCTGTAAAGCCCCCTGGCGCTCTGAGAGAGCAAACCTTCCAGTACTCCCAGCAGATCTCTTGGAGAAAGTGTGGGATCGCAAGGTTTTCCAGGAAAGCAAAACAAGGGTGGAGATGAGGGAATAGGCTTCCAGTTCTTCCTTGAGCTGAAAGCCTGGGGGAATTGAGAGGGGCCACAAGAACTGTTTGTGTAGGCAAATGGGAGTTTGGGGGCTGAATCTGAGTTTCCCTCTGGGGCATTTTTGAGGGAAAAGCTGAGGTGCTGTTTAAGGGAGAGAATGGACATTTTTGGGGTGGAAAAAGTTGAATCAATATTGTAGAGGAAGTAAAACGCTGGGGGTAAAAGTGGATGCAATGTGGAGGGGACAGATTGAATATTTTGGAGGCAAAATGGGGAACTGAGTAGTGGAGAGATGGGGAACATTTTGGAGGCAACACTTGACAAACTCTCTGGGGTGGAGAACGACCACATTGAGGGAAAAATGAGGTGATGAGCAGTGGGCACGTAGGGAAGGTCGTGGGGGTAAATCTTGAGAAAAGCCCCGTGGTATTCAAGAAATCCTTGGTAGCAGGACTGAGGAATTCAGTGGTGGAAAAATAGGGGAATTTTGCGGGGGTAAAACTTTAAAAGATCTAAGAGTTGAGAGTGTGTGTTTTTAGGTAGAAAGGATGTCTTGTTGAAGTTGGGCGTCTGGATTGTGGCATTTATGGATCCAGAAAGTAGAAGATAAAGGAGACTCCCAAAGCCTCGGTAGCTGTGTTAAGAAATCCGTCCCAGGGAAGAAAGGTTACCTAAACCTCCTAGAAGTAGGGACTAATTAGCATGGGAAGGGGAAAACCCACCCCCAGTGGGAGAGAGCACGCCGGGTAAGGGAAGAGAAGGATGCCCTTAAGAAGAAGTAGGGAAGGTGAATTTCTCGGCTTGCTGAAATGTATCAAAAAGTTTGGAATCTGGGTCTGTGTGGAGGCCGGGATTTTCTCAGCCATATGCAGAGCCCAGCACTAGGAATAAAGGAATTCCAGGCTTTACAACGCCAAAAATGCAGTACCAGAGAGTTCTGTTATCCCGAGGACTTGGGGGATACTTGGCAAAAATTTCCGGGGGCCCAGGCTGGACCGAGCTTTTAACGCTCCCCGGATTCACGGGATCGGGGATTCCGGCGTGCCCTGCACGGGTTTTTTCAGGGAAGTCCCAAATCCTTCGTGTGAGCACGAAGCAGAATCCCCTGGGAGCTGTGAAGGCAACAGGATATTTCTTGGGAATTTTGAAGGGTTGGGTGAGTCCTCAGTGTTAGGTTGGAATGAATGCAAATTGTCCGGGAGTTGCTGGTTTGGGGATGGCCGGGTCTGGGTTTGGATTTGTGGGCACCGAGTGTTCCTTGTGTCAGCTTTAGGTCTTCTGGATTGGTGGGAGTAGTCAGAGAAAAGAGAAGGCAATTGAAATGCGGAGCTCCATTCCCGGAGAAATGGTCGGGATGGGAGAGGAAAGGCTGTGGAGCTGCTGGGAGCTCGTGGAGAACGAAAGGATCTGAGGCCTGGAGGCAAAAGCTGTGGAACAAAGCCTGAAAAGGGTGTGGGGTGGGGCGGGAGGGGGAGGAGGGCACCGTGGTGGGGGGAAAGAGGGAAAGGATCCCTGCTCCGGGAATCCAGCAGGGACCAGGAGAGGATCATTTTCCATCCACTGCTCTCAGTGGAATCCTAATAAGGACGGTGGAAGGGAAGTGATTCGTTTGTTCTTAGGTTTGGAATGAAAGGTGCTCTTGCAGAGGGGACTATTGACCTGTTAAAATTCTGTTGGATACAGGAAAAGAGGGAGGAAGCAAGCAGCTGGGGAATGAAGGGGTGGATTTTTTGGTGGATACAGGGAAAGACACGGGAAGGGGCTCTCAAGTAGAATACACCTCACGGGCAGCACCAGGAGAAGCCTCAAGTGCCCTTTTTTTCCAAGCTCTGACATTCCAGAGGAGTAAGCAGTGGTCAGCCCATCACTTTCTGTATTCCTTGGATGCCCAGTGCTTTGTTGGGAAGAGATAATATTTGGAAATGAACAAATCCGGGGATGTAATTTCCTGATAGTAAAGCCCCAGAGAGCCTGGTTTTGATATCCTTCCAGCACCCAAACGCAGCAGAGGGAATCCTGGCGGAGCTGGAAAACGCTGTCGCTCCGTCGGTGGAATTCCTGGGAACTGGAAAGCAGCAGAAGCAGCAAGAACAGAGTTGGAAGCAGGCTCCAGCCGGGTAAGGCAGACACCAAATCCTTTGGAACTGGGCAGGGGTGGGAAGAATGAATTCTTACATTTGTAGCCCAGGGATTCCTGAGCAGGATCCCGGCAGGGAAGACTGCAGGGATCAGGCTGGGGCCTGATCGCAGCTGGGGGCAGCGAGCCTTGGAATTGGCTGAAGGGAAGAAAGAGGGATCCTTTGAGCACAAGGATCAGGTGTCAAATGCGGAGATGGCATCAGACAATTCCTCGGGAGGGTTTAGTTCCTGGGCCAAATCGATCTGCTGCCTTGTGAAGGAGCTCAGAGACCTGGGAAGAGCCCAAGCAACGCAGGGAATGCACCGGCAGATAAAAGTGCCGGGGAACGGTGGGGAAAAGCATCCGAACAGGGGGCCTCGTTTTGTACAGGGACGGTACAAAAAATTGTCCGAAAGAATAGGAATGGAATGGGATTTTACGTATTCCTCGGAGGCCACAATCCAGTGGGAAGGCTGAGAGAAAGAAACAAGGCCTAAAAAGGCAGATGAGCCAAATCTGCCCAAAGCCTCCAATGGCCACATTCCCTGGCATTGCTGAGGACTTCAGCCAAGCTCCAAGCAAAAGGTGAGCCCCTGATTTTGGTGCCAAGGGAAACTCCAAGTTAAGAATGATCCAAATATGAAGCGCTTCTCACAAAACTCAGCTTTGCAAACCTTTCTTTGGGCTAAAAAAGAAAAGATGGGAATGCCCTTGGCAGAAAAGCAGCTGTGAGGCACAGCAGGCTTCAAATGCCTGTCAGCAGGAGCTCCAGGAGAAACGGCTGCTGGCTCCGGGCATCCTGGGCTTTCCAGGCAGGTTTTGTAGCGGATTGCAAGGCAGTTTTCCTGCCTCTGGGGGGTGGCACCTGCATCCCGCTGGAAAGGGAAAATGTGGAGAGAGGGGCAAGCGGGAAGACGGTTGCTGATGTGTGTCCTTGGATCGCAGTTCCTCCCGGTGAGTCTGTGCTGCTGGAAGTTTGAAGGAGATCAGTCCTGGAGTACGTGTGGGTTCACCTGTGGGGTTTGGGAGCGACGCCGGACATGAAATTCCAGGGATGTTCCCTTTGCTGGAGTGAGAAGCAGTGGAAGCACTTTGCTGTCTGCTTCTTCATCGCCTGCGCCTCGGTCCCCTGGGGCTCCAGGTAATCCCCTCTCACCTTTGCTTTTCCAAGGGTCTCTAAATGAGGGCTTGAGCTTTGGTGTAGCTCCCTTTACAGGGAAGATCTGTTCCAGGAAAGGTCTCCTGGTCTGGACCGATGGCGTTGCAGGAAGAGCAGGAAACCCCGCAGCTCCTGTGGCTCCCTCATCCGATTTGCCTGCAGGCAGCAGCAAGGATCATTCCCAAGTGTCATGCCCTGGCTCCGTGACTCGGTGAGGTTGTGTTCCCCCAAAGGCCAGGGGCCGCTTTGTTTTGCGGCTCACGAAAGTCCAGCTCGGTGGTGCTGGGTTTGGTTTTTGTGTGTAATGAAGGCACTAAAAAATTCCCCTCCTTCACTGGCACAGCCCTGGAGTGGGAGCAGATTCCCCTTATCCCGCAGTTATCCCGCTCCTGCCCTGGATCCCTGCGGTGCCGTGTGTTCTCCAAGCTCACAGCACTGCTGGCTCGAGACAAGAAAAACAATCCCTGTTCCTTCTCTTCTCCGTCCTTGATGTTCCCAGGCCCTGCATCTCCCTGGCTATTCCCTGTGGGAGTCTTCATCTCCATCCCACCTTATCCCGATCAGGTAAGGGTCTGAGACGTGTTTAGCAGCAAATGCATTCCTGTGAAGAAAGCCAAGAGCAAAGAGCATCCAGATGCAGAGAAGTCTTTAGAAAAGCGTTCCAGACGTGCAAATGAGGGATGTGTCTTCCTGCATCTCCTGTTGTTTTTCTCTGTCACGTTTTGGAAGGGTTTCTCTCAGTGATTTCCTGCAGTCCAGGTGCGTCCCTTCTTTTGTCCAAATCCAGTGCCAGAGGATCGAACAACTGACGAGTGGGGCCTGGGATGAAAACGGTTCTCCTAAAATGAGGGAAACAATGCTAGAAGAGAAATGAGCATCCTTTTAATGCCTGGAATAAAAATGCTGGAAAAGGGCACTTTTTATTTGATATGGTGTCATTCTCCTTTTTTTTTCCATAGCTAAAACTCCACGGTGAGCAAGCAGAGCAGAAATAGGAAATGCAGGAGTCTTGGATTCCACAGTGGGATTAACTTCCCTTTTCTGCTCTCTTTCAGGACAGGAAAAACCACTGAACTCGCCCCATCTTTGGGACCAAGAGCTTTGGTGCTGGAGTAGGCAAAGCCAGCTAGGGCCCCCCTTGTCCTGCCCATGGTGTGGGTCAGGGACAGGCTCCTCTTCTCCTCTGTGCTGGGATGAACTGCCTAGGGAATGCTATTACTGACAGCCCGGTCCTAGCCCCGGCTACTGGAAATGGGCGGAGGTGAAGAGGCAAGTGCCAGAGTTGCTTGGGGATGGTGGAATTGTGGTGTTTGGCTGTGCCCAGAGGGGCAGGTTGGGCATTTCTGTGTGTCTGAGGACCGGTTTGGGTGCTGGGGAGCCCGGGGAGCCGAGCTCTCAGTGCATTCCCAGCTCACCTGGGGGTGGGAGCTGGTGCAGGGCTGGGTGACAGCCTCTGGTCGGGCTCGGGGCAGGCCCTGGCCCCGGCACAGACACGCTGGGGTGCTTTGGGGCCGCTTGGGGAGCCGTGGGAGGAGAATGAGGGATGGTGCTGGGCAGAGCGATCGGCCTGTGCTCGTGTCAGCGCAGCCGTGCAGGGCACTGGGATCTGGGTAAAACACCGGCTCTCCTGGTGTTCAGGGAAGCAAGGTCTGTATTTATCCATACATATTTATCCCTACATATTTATCCCTATATTTATCCATGGATTATCCATATATGTTTATCCATATACATTTATCCATATTTTTATCCACGTATTTACCCATGAATTTATCCCTATATTTACCCATGTATTTACCCAGGTATTTTATGAACACTCAAGTGCCATATCCATGTATTTTATGAGCACTTCCAGGGTTGGTGACTCCACCACTGCCCTGGGCAGCTGTTCCAGCGCTGGACAACCCTTCCCATGCTGGGCCAGGAGATGGATTCTGGAAATGCAGACTCCGAGGAGCAGGGGATTAAGGCAGCATTGGATTCCTTTATTCTCCCAGAAGGATAAAGGAGATTTATCCCCAGACGAACCAGAGGTGTTCACACTGAGGTCATTAGTGGGATTTCTTCCTTACTCCCACAAATACCCACTGGGGTGACAGAGTTCCCTACAAGGGCGGTGTTGGAAGGAGCTGCTGGAATGTTTTGCTGTTTATTGGGATCCACAGGATGTTTGGTGTCTCTCAGAGCTGTTCCAGGCTCTCCACAGACCCAAACGCTCCTCACACTTCTCCTCAGAGTAGAGAGGTTTCCCAGAGTGCTGGTTTTTAATTTCAGATGCTGGGATAACGACACGGCTTCAGGAGGCAGGAGACTCATTGTGCTGTGCCTCAGTCCAGGCAGGGACAACCCCCAGCTAATAAAAACCTCTTTAAAGCACAAAAAGTCCCATTAAACTGATATTATAAAGGCTGCAAATTGAAGCAGGCCTCAATCAGAAAGCAGCAGAATTTAATTCCCCCCCCTTGCCCATTTGCATGATGATCTCCTTCCTAATTGCCCATCTACGCTTTTCCCACAGAAGTGCTGTCCCGAGGTTGGAGATGGTTCCAGCTTTATGGAGCTTTGATCTTTATCTGCTTTTACTTTTTACAGGGCACAGAACCCGAGAGTGGCAGCTGCTTTCCTCTTGTTCCTCCTGTGGCAGTGAACTGCTCTTCCCGAGGACGGCTGCAGGAATTCTCAGGCAGCATAACGTATGGAATGCCAGGCACGCTACAGAATTCCAGTGGGAGCAGCAGGAACTTCTGTTCTTTACTGGCAGGGCTGTGCCATGAAGGGGAGCTCGGAGATATTGGTCAGCTCAGGGAATGAGCCTGGCTCATGGTAAGGAAATTCACTGTGCAGTTACTTCGGGCCCTTCTCCTCCTTCTCCTCCTTCTCCTCCTTCTCCTCCTTCTCCTTCTCCTCCTTCTCCTTCTCCTCCTTCTCCTCCTTCTCCTCCTTCTCCTCCTTCTCCTCCTTCTCCTTCTCCTTCTCCTTCTCCTTCTCCTTCTCCTTCTCCTTCTCCTTCTCCTTCTCCTTCTCCTTCTCCTTCTCCTTCTCCTTCTCCTTCTCCTTCTCCTTCTCCTTCTCCTTCTCCTCCTTCTCCTTCCCCTTCTCCTTCTCCTTCCCCTTCTCCTCCTTCTCCTCCTTCTCCTCCTTCTCCTCCTTCTCCTCCTTCTCCTCCTTCTCCTTCTCCTTCTCCTTCTCCTTCTCCTTCTCCTTCTCCTTCTCCTTCTCCTTCTCCTTCTCCTTCTCCTTCTCCTTCTCCTTCTCCTTCTCCTTCTCCTTCTCCTTCTCCTTCTCCTTCTCCTTCTCCTTCTCCCTCTCTTCCCAACACCAGTTCCAGACCTCAGTATAATCCATGTTCCCACAGCCTGACCTTGCAGTTTTCCCAGTTTAGCAGCCCCAGCCACACTTGCAGCCTCTCTGTCTGGACTTTGTCTTGCTGAAATCTCCCTTTGTTGATCCTTTGCTGCCTCACCTTTTATCCAGCAATAACGTGCAGTGGGTGGAAGCTTCTCAGAATTCCCTCCCTGTTCCACTGGAAACATTCCCAAGTGGAAGCAGCTGCACTGCCCATCAGCACTTGCCTGCTTTTAGGGGTGGTTGAGGCATGAAGGATGCAACAAATGGAGTTGGCTCCAAGGGGATGAAATGCTCCCCCTGAGGCTGCTCAGAGAGCTGGAGCTGAGGAATCCGGGTGGGAATCACTCCAAGAAAAAGGAAGGAAAAGAGAGCAGAGGAACAGGGATGCAATTCCAACCTCTCCAAGGACTGGGATGGGCACATTCACCATCACCATTTAATCTAGACACGATTTCTTCTTTGCCTCTGGCTGCCAGGAGCAGGATGAGCAGCTTAATGAGTTTAAATAGTGAATAGTTTAATTAGCTGGAAGAGACTGGATCAATAGCTGCTTAAACAAACAACTGGATCCCTGTTTCCAAGCTTGGATGTAGTTTTGGAAGGTTCCTGGCAGTTTGGCAGGGATTAGTGATGCTGAGAATGTGCTTTTTTGTGGGTTTGGGGCTTTTACTCCTGTTCACGTGGCTGCTCTTTTTCTTGTTGAGTGGAAAACAGGAGGGAAAGAGCAACGATGGAAGGAATTCCACTCTTGCTGCTTGAAGGGATGGATCAGGAAGGGAACAGGCTGCAGGGAATTTGGAGTGCAAACTGAGATCTCTCCGATATTTTCGGCTCAGTCAGTCCATCAGTGCTTGGTAGCTGTTTAGGCCACGTGCAAGGTGAATGATGGTGCACGTGGCAGAGTTGCTGGTGGCTCCTTCCCCTGCCCGGCTGTCAGTCACCCTGCAGGGTGCTGGAGCAGCGTGCCAGAGGCCGTGGATCCTATGGATCCCATGGATCCCAGGGGCGTGATCAGGAGCCTGGGCCTGCTGGCCACTCCTTGCTCTCTCTTACCCTGATTTTTCAGCTCTGCAGCGAATCCAGCTTGAGTTTTTCAACCCCCTAGAAACCCAGGGACCTTTCATGTCTGTTCTCAGATCTGGGATTTAAATCCAGCCCTTATCAAAGCACCCCGTGACCAGGCAGGCCCTGAATCCCAGCAGGGATCTGATAAAGAGGGACCTGACATCCTAAAGAAACCCTTTGAAATCCTGCTGGGATTGATTTGTATCCATAATGGAGCCCCGAGCTCTCTGCCAGGGAGAGATGAAGCTGCTCCTTTGCTTTATTATCCTCAGGCCCATCCCAGCTTTGAGGGAAATTCAGTCCCTCTTCAAGCCCCAAAATCATGGAAAAGCTCCTTTGTATCCTCTCCACAGCCCCTACGTGGATTAATCAACTTTTTATTTGATATGGTGTCATTCTCCTTTTTTTTCCATGGCTAAAACTCCACGGTGAGCAATCAGAGCAGAAATAGGAAATGCAGGAGTCTTGGATTCCACAGTGGGATTAACTTCCCTTTTCTGCTCTCTTTCAGGACAGGAAAAACCACTGAACTCGCCCCATCTTTGGGACCAAGAGCTGTGGTGCTGGAGTAGGCAAAGCCAGCTAGGGCCCCCCTTGTCCTGCCCATGGTGTGGGTCAGGGACAGGCTCCTCTTCTCCTCTGTGCTGGGATGAACTGCCTAGGGAATGCTATTTCTGACAGCCCGGTCCTAGCCCCGGCTACTGGAAATGGGCGGAGGTGAAGAGGCAAGTGCCAGAGTTGCTTGGGGATGGTGGAATTGTGGTGTTTGGCTGCGCCCAGAGGGGCAGGTTGGGCATTTTTGTGTGTCTGAGGACCGGTTTGGGTGCTGGGGAGCCCGGGGAGCCGAGCTCTCAGTGCATTCCCAGCTCTGCCAGGGGTGGGAGCTGGTGCAGGGCCGGGTGACAGCCTCTGGTCGGGCTCGGGGCAGGCCCTGGCCCCGGCACAGACACGCTGGGGTGCTTTGGGGCCGCTTGGGGAGCCGTGGGAGGAGAATGAGGGATGGTGCTGGGCGGAGCGGTCAGCCTGCGCTCGTGTCAGCGCAGCCGTGCAGGGCACTGGGATCTGGGTAAAACACCGGCTCTCCTGGTGTTCAGGGATGCAGGGTCTGAGGGACTGGATTTACTTGGGGCTTTCCAGGACAGCAGGAAGAAGAGGAAATGTGGTGCCAGAGGTGCGTCCCACCAGGTTGCATTTCCCTCTTTCCCATTTCCATTTCCTCCTCAGTGCAGGTGTCCCCTGCAGCCCATGAGCACGGGGCTGGTGACAACTCCCTGTCTGTAGAGGGATTCCTTATGGAACAAGGGCAGGTGACACTTGTGTGAGGCTTACGACTGTTAGAATTAGACCAGGATGGGTTTAAGGAAAACTAGAATCGTGTGTTAATCTTACTGGTCAATGAACAAATGGAATCCACACTTCTGTAAGAAAAAATAGAGTGTATGGAGCATATAGAAGAAGCTGGTTTTGCCTGCTGCTGCTGCTTGGCTGTATCATGTAACCCCATTCGAACTCTGCCTTCAAGACAGCTGTGAGACCGTGAAATAAAGAACTTAGCAGAACAGCAGCCTCCTCTGCTCTTTCACCCTGGTCCGAGAAGGAGGGGTACCCTGTCAAAGGCTCAACACTTGCCTTTCTGACTTTGTTTCTAAATTTCTACCTTTCTAATTTTGTTTGTTTCTAATTTTTTTGTTTGTTCGTTTCTAACTTTGTTTTCAACTTTCTCCCTTTAGAAATTTGTTTGTTTCTTGTATTTTACCTCTTTGTTTGTTTCTAAATTTCTGCCGTTGTAACTTTGTTTCTAACTTTCTACTTTTAAAATTTCATTTGTTTTTAACTTTTTACCATTCCTCCCAGCGAGGGCTGTGTGCAGAATACTAAAACCTGTTAAGTTCTTCACTTTTACGTCTATAGGCAAATGCTACTGATTTAGATGTAAATTCATTTTGAAATAAGCCAGCCCTCTCTGTCTACTCTGTCGCATACAGCAATATAAGAAGCTGGGAATAGAGATCAGCAAGTTTTGAGAATAAGGAGCCGGCGTTTTTCTGTAGGAAGGAAAGCAGCAAGCGCCTGGCCCCAGGAGCCGAGACGCTCGGGCTGCAGGAGCTGCAGAGCGCCCGGAGCCGGCTTTTCCCTGTGCTCTGTGCCTGCCCCCGGGCTGAGCTGGGCGGCGCTGCTGCCGCCTGGTGGCGAGAGCGCGGCACTGCCGCCCCCGACACGGCGGCACTGCCGCCCCCGACACGGCGCCCCGGCGCTGCTGCCGCCCGGTGCCGGCTGAGCCGAGAGGGCGGCGGCCTCGGTGGCTGCCGAGCGTGGCAAGGAGCGGGAGCGAGCGGGGCCGGGTCTGTCAGCGGAGGGGAGGGGCGAAGGGCGGTTCGGAGCGCCAAGGGACACGGCCGTGCACGAGCGGGGCCACAGCTATGGAAAGGGCCGGGCGCCGTGCGGGGCGGTGACCGCGGGGAATGACAGCGCGGGGGGCGGCCCGGCGGGGCCGGTTTTGCCGGGCAGCAGAGGCGCGGTCGCAGCGCGACCCGGGCGGGAGGCACCGGGCGGGCACGGTCGGAATCGAGCCGCCCGCGTGTCGCTCTCAAGGAGGCGGCTCGGAAAGGAAGGCGCAGTTCCGCGCTCTCGGGACGGCGTTAAGTGACGTTTTTATTAGAATATTATAGTATTTATTTTATTTTATTATTTTATTATCTGCCAGGACCTTGCAGAGGGTGGTTTACACTTCCGCCACACTCAAGATGGCGGACGCAGTAGGCCCCCTGCGAGAGGTGTCCCTGCCGATGCCTGCCGCCGGTCGCGGAGCCGTCGGCCGCCTCCGGCGCGGCTGACCCCGCCAGCCGTGTCCTCGCACCGGGAAGCACGGCGGAAAATCGCGCGGAAAGCGCGGGGCCGGCGTCGGAGTCCGGGCCGGATTCAGGCAGCCGACTAGACAGAAGCCCTTGTGAGGGGCGGCGGGGGCCCTAAGTGTACCACACTAAAGATGGCGGCTCGACCGGAAGTGGCTTCTGCCAGCACCCAAGATGGCGGCGAAGGGCGGAAGTGTCGTCACTGCCACACTAAAGATGGCGGTCGTGTGCACTGTTTTCTGACCTTCTCAATATGGCGGCAGGGAAGGCCCCCCCCCCAAGCTGCGTCTATTCGGCTGCCTGAACGCGACGCCGACGCCGACGCCGACGCCAGCCCAGCGCTTGCGCGCAATTTTCTGAGGCGTTTCCCGCTACGCGGACACCGACTGTGGGGTCAGCGGCGCCTGGGGCAGGCGGGAGCATTCAGGCAGTCGAATAGACGGCGCGGGGGGGGAGGGGGGGGGGGGGGGTCCTTCCGGCCGCCATCTTGAGAAGGTCGAATAGCCACATCGGTGCCGTATCGGTGACTTCCGCCCTTCTTCGCCAGGAGCGCCAATGGCGGGGAGCCCGGGGAGCAGCGCTGCCGGGCCGGGGGCACCGGGGCGGGTGCTCCGGGCTCGGAGGTGAGCGGGGAACGGGGACAGCCCCGAGCGGACGGTGGGGGCCGCGGGGGATCGGTATTCCGGCCCAGGGATGAGTGTTCCGGCACAGGGGTGGCTGTCCCGGCACAGGGATGCGTTCCTGGACTGTCTAATAATATTATTTAACGATCGTGCAAGGAGATCTGTATAAAAAAATCCTCCGTGGTCATCCTTCTCCCACAGCCCCGCTGTGTTTTCAGGATCTTGGGGGAAGAGTTTGGGTCTGAACAAGGCTCTCGGGCACAGGGTGGGATTCTTGGGGTGCAGGGCCAGGATTTGGACTCGATGCTCCCTGTGGGTCCCTTGCAGCCCAGGAAATGCTGCGATCCTGTGCCTCTGAGGGTGAAATAAAGGGGAGCGGTGGGGTTTGTGCCCGCTGTATTCACGGCCCCGCCGGCTCAGGGCGGGTTAAAGGCGCAGCTGCCCCGAGACAGCGGGACCGGCCGGGGCTGCTCGCTCCCGGTGCTGCCGCCTCGTGGGGAGAGCCCGGCACTGCAGCCCGCGCAGGCGCTGGACCACGGGATGGGCGTGGAACAGCAGCGCAGGGGATGCTGAGGCAGCCCAGGGAATGCTGCGGTCCCAGGGAAGGCTGAGGCGTCCCCTGCCCGGGGCACTCGGCAGCAAACCCCTGATGTTGAGCAGAAAAAGGAAAGTTCTGGGTTAGTGGGAGGAGGTTTCTGGAATGGAGCTGGGACAGGTGCTGATCCACGCATGGAATCACGGGCTGGTTTGGCGTGGAAGGGACCACCAGGATCATTTACACTCTGTTTGTTGTCTGATTGCACAGCGAAGAACATCCAGAACTGCCGCCTCACCCTCACGGACAGCAGGAATGTCTTCCATAGCTCTTGTTTTGGAATGGGAATGGCTGTTGGGAGCTCTGGCAGGACCAGGTAAGAAGAGAAATGGGATCATTGTGGCTGCTGCTGGAGGTGGTTTTCTGCTTTCCGGCTGTTCTTCTCATTGATCCTTTCACAGCAGTGTTCTAGGGCACATTTGAGGGTAATTCCAGGAATTTGAAACCAGATAAAAACTGGTGGGTCAAAAATGTGAACACAATCCATTTCTGGTAGTTCCAAGCTTCTCCCACAACACCGTTCCAGGGGAAAGCTGATAAAAGGGTAAAGATGCAGAGGAACAAGTGCTGTAAAGCCCCCTGGCGCTCTGAGAGAGCAAACCTTCCAGTACTCCCAGCAGATCTCTTGGAGAAAGTGTGGGATCGCAAGGTTTTCCAGGAAAGCAAAACAAGGGTGGAGATGAGGGAATAGGCTTCCAGTTCTTCCTTGAGCTGAAAGCCTGGGGGAATTGAGAGGGGCCACAAGAACTGTTTGTGTAGGCAAATGGGAGTTTGGGGGCTGAATCTGAGTTTCCCTCTGGGGCATTTTTGAGGGAAAAGCTGAGGTGCTGTTTAAGGGAGAGAATGGACATTTTTGGGGTGGAAAAAGTTGAATCAATATTGTAGAGGAAGTAAAACGCTGGGGGTAAAAGTGGATGCAATGTGGAGGGGACAGATTGAATATTTTGGAGGCAAAATGGGGAACTGAGTAGTGGAGAGATGGGGAACATTTTGGAGGCAACACTTGACAAACTCTCTGGGGTGGAGAACGACCACATTGAGGGAAAAATGAGGTGATGAGCAGTGGGCACGTAGGGAAGGTCGTGGGGGTAAATCTTGAGAAAAGCCCCGTGGTATTCAAGAAATCCTTGGTAGCAGGACTGAGGAATTCAGTGGTGGAAAAATAGGGGAATTTTGCGGGGGTAAAACTTTAAAAGATCTAAGAGTTGAGAGTGTGTGTTTTTAGGTAGAAAGGATGTCTTGTTGAAGTTGGGCGTCTGGATTGTGGCATTTATGGATCCAGAAAGTAGAAGATAAAGGAGACTCCCAAAGCCTCGGTAGCTGTGTTAAGAAATCCGTCCCAGGGAAGAAAGGTTACCTAAACCTCCTAGAAGTAGGGACTAATTAGCATGGGAAGGGGAAAACCCACCCCCAGTGGGAGAGAGCACGCCGGGTAAGGGAAGAGAAGGATGCCCTTAAGAAGAAGTAGGGAAGGTGAATTTCTCGGCTTGCTGAAATGTATCAAAAAGTTTGGAATCTGGGTCTGTGTGGAGGCCGGGATTTTCTCAGCCATATGCAGAGCCCAGCACTAGGAATAAAGGAATTCCAGGCTTTACAACGCCAAAAATGCAGTACCAGAGAGTTCTGTTATCCCGAGGACTTGGGGGATACTTGGCAAAAATTTCCGGGGGCCCAGGCTGGACCGAGCTTTTAACGCTCCCCGGATTCACGGGATCGGGGATTCCGGCGTGCCCTGCACGGGTTTTTTCAGGGAAGTCCCAAATCCTTCGTGTGAGCACGAAGCAGAATCCCCTGGGAGCTGTGAAGGCAACAGGATATTTCTTGGGAATTTTGAAGGGTTGGGTGAGTCCTCAGTGTTAGGTTGGAATGAACGCAAATTGTCCGGGAGTTGCTGGTTTGGGGATGGCCGGGTCTGGGTTTGGATTTGTGGGCACCGAGTGTTCCTTGTGTCAGCTTTAGGTCTTCTGGATTGGTAGGAATTGTCAGAGAAAAGAGAAGGCAATTGAAATGCGGAGCTCCATTCCCGGAGAAATGGTCAGGATGGGAGCGGGAAGGCTGTGGAGCTGCTGGGAGCTCGTGGAGAACGAAAGGATCTGAGGCCTGGAGGCAAAAGCTGTGGAACAAAGCCTGAAAAGGGTGTGGGGTGGGGCGGGAGGGGGAGGAGGGCACCGTGGTGGGGGGAAAGAGGGAAAGGATCCCTGCTCCGGGAATCCAGCAGGGACCAGGAGAAGATCATTTTCCATCCACTGCTCTCAGTGGCATCCTAATAAGGACGGTGGAAGGGAAGTGATTCGTTTGTTCTTAGGTTTGGAATGAAAGGTGCTCTTGCAGAGGGGACTATTGACCTGTTAAAATTCTGTTGGATACAGGAAAAGAGGGAGGAAGCAAGCAGCTGGGGAATGAAGGGGTGGATTTTTTGGTGGATACAGGGAAAGACACGGGAAGGGGCTCTCAAGTAGAATACACCTCACGGGCAGCACCAGGAGAAGCCTCAAGTGCCCTTTTTTTCCAAGCTCTGACATTCCAGAGGAGTAAGCAGTGGTCAGCCCATCACTTTCTGTATTCCTTGGATGCCCAGTGCTTTGTTGGGAAGAGATAATATTTGGAAATGAACAAATCCGGGGATGTAATTTCCTGATAGTAAAGCCCCAGAGAGCCTGGTTTTGATATCCTTCCAGCACCCAAACGCAGCAGAGGGAATCCTGGCGGAGCTGGAAAACGCTGTCGCTCCGTCGGTGGAATTCCTGGGAACTGGAAAGCAGCAGAAGCAGCAAGAACAGAGTTGGAAGCAGGCTCCAGCCGGGTAAGGCAGACACCAAATCCTTTGGAACTGGGCAGGGGTGGGAAGAATGAATTCTTACATTTGTAGCCCAGGGATTCCTGAGCAGGATCCCGGCAGGGAAGACTGCAGGGATCAGGCTGGGGCCTGATCGCAGCTGGGGGCAGCGAGCCTTGGAATTGGCTGAAGGGAAGAAAGAGGGATCCTTTGAGCACAAGGATCAGGTGTCAAATGCGGAGATGGCATCAGACAATTCCTCGGGAGGGTTTAGTTCCTGGGCCAAATCGATCTGCTGCCTTGTGAAGGAGCTCAGAGACCTGGGAAGAGCCCAAGCAACGCAGGGAATGCACCGGCAGATAAAAGTGCCGGGGAACGGTGGGGAAAAGCATCCGAACAGGGGGCCTCGTTTTGTACAGGGACGGTACAAAAAATTGTCCGAAAGAATAGGAATGGAATGGGATTTTACGTATTCCTCGGAGGCCACAATCCAGTGGGAAGGCTGAGAGAAAGAAACAAGGCCTAAAAAGGCAGATGAGCCAAATCTGCCCAAAGCCTCCAATGGCCACATTCCCTGGCATTGCTGAGGACTTCAGCCAAGCTCCAAGCAAAAGGTGAGCCCCTGATTTTGGTGCCAAGGGAAACTCCAAGTTAAGAATGATCCAAATATGAAGCGCTTCTCACAAAACTCAGCTTTGCAAACCTTTCTTTGGGCTAAAAAAGAAAAGATGGGAATGCCCTTGGCAGAAAAGCAGCTGTGAGGCACAGCAGGCTTCAAATGCCTGTCAGCAGGAGCTCCAGGAGAAACGGCTGCTGGCTCCGGGCATCCTGGGCTTTCCAGGCAGGTTTTGTAGCGGATTGCAAGGCAGTTTTCCTGCCTCTGGGGGGTGGCACCTGCATCCCGCTGGAAAGGGAAAATGTGGAGAGAGGGGCAAGCGGGAAGACGGTTGCTGATGTGTGTCCTTGGATCGCAGTTCCTCCCGGTGAGTCTGTGCTGCTGGAAGTTTGAAGGAGATCAGTCCTGGAGTACGTGTGGGTTCACCTGTGGGGTTTGGGAGCGACGCCGGACATGAAATTCCAGGGATGTTCCCTTTGCTGGAGTGAGAAGCAGTGGAAGCACTTTGCTGTCTGCTTCTTCATCGCCTGCGCCTCGGTCCCCTGGGGCTCCAGGTAATCCCCTCTCACCTTTGCTTTTCCAAGGGTCTCTAAATGAGGGCTTGAGCTTTGGTGTAGCTCCCTTTACAGGGAAGATCTGTTCCAGGAAAGGTCTCCTGGTCTGGACCGATGGCGTTGCAGGAAGAGCAGGAAACCCCGCAGCTCCTGTGGCTCCCTCATCCGATTTGCCTGCAGGCAGCAGCAAGGATCATTCCCAAGTGTCATGCCCTGGCTCCGTGACTCGGTGAGGTTGTGTTCCCCCAAAGGCCAGGGGCCGCTTTGTTTTGCGGCTCACGAAAGTCCAGCTCGGTGGTGCTGGGTTTGGTTTTTGTGTGTAATGAAGGCACTAAAAAATTCCCCTCCTTCACTGGCACAGCCCTGGAGTGGGAGCAGATTCCCCTTATCCCGCAGTTATCCCGCTCCTGCCCTGGATCCCTGCGGTGCCGTGTGTTCTCCAAGCTCACAGCACTGCTGGCTCTAAACAAGAAAAACAATCCCTGTTCCTTCTCTTCTCCGTCCTTGATGTTCCCAGGCCCTGCATCTCCCTGGCTATTCCCTGTGGGAGTCTTCATCTCCATCCCACCTTATCCCGATCAGGTAAGGGTCTGAGACGTGTTTAGCAGCAAATGCATTCCTGTGAAGAAAGCCAAGAGCAAAGAGCATCCAGATGCAGAGAAGTCTTTAGAAAAGCGTTCCAGACGTGCAAATGAGGGATGTGTCTTCCTGCATCTCCTGTTGTTTTTCTCTGTCACGTTTTGGAAGGGTTTCTCTCAGTGATTTCCTGCAGTCCAGGTGCGTCCCTTCTTTTGTCCAAATCCAGTGCCAGAGGATCGAACAACTGACGAGTGGGGCCTGGGATGAAAACGGTTCTCCTAAAATGAGGGAAACAATGCTAGAAGAGAAATGAGCATCCTTTTAATGCCTGGAATAAAAATGCTGGAAAAGGGCACTTTTTATTTGATATGGTGTCATTCTCCTTTTTTTTTCCATAGCTAAAACTCCACGGTGAGCAAGCAGAGCAGAAATAGGAAATGCAGGAGTCTTGGATTCCACAGTGGGATTAACTTCCCTTTTCTGCTCTCTTTCAGGACAGGAAAAACCACTGAACTCGCCCCATCTTTGGGACCAAGAGCTTTGGTGCTGGAGTAGGCAAAGCCAGCTAGGGCCCCCCTTGTCCTGCCCATGGTGTGGGTCAGGGACAGGCTCCTCTTCTCCTCTGTGCTGGGATGAACTGCCTAGGGAATGCTATTACTGACAGCCCGGTCCTAGCCCCGGCTACTGGAAATGGGCGGAGGTGAAGAGGCAAGTGCCAGAGTTGCTTGGGGATGGTGGAATTGTGGTGTTTGGCTGTGCCCAGAGGGGCAGGTTGGGCATTTCTGTGTGTCTGAGGACCGGTTTGGGTGCTGGGGAGCCCGGGGAGCCGAGCTCTCAGTGCATTCCCAGCTCACCTGGGGGTGGGAGCTGGTGCAGGGCTGGGTGACAGCCTCTGGTCGGGCTCGGGGCAGGCCCTGGCCCCGGCACAGACACGCTGGGGTGCTTTGGGGCCGCTTGGGGAGCCGTGGGAGGAGAATGAGGGATGGTGCTGGGCAGAGCGATCGGCCTGTGCTCGTGTCAGCGCAGCCGTGCAGGGCACTGGGATCTGGGTAAAACACCGGCTCTCCTGGTGTTCAGGGAAGCAAGGTCTGTATTTATCCATACATATTTATCCCTACATATTTATCCCTATATTTATCCATGGATTATCCATATATGTTTATCCATATACATTTATCCATATTTTTATCCACGTATTTACCCATGAATTTATCCCTATATTTACCCATGTATTTACCCAGGTATTTTATGAACACTCAAGTGCCATATCCATGTATTTTATGAGCACTTCCAGGGTTGGTGACTCCACCACTGCCCTGGGCAGCTGTTCCAGCGCTGGACAACCCTTCCCATGCTGGGCCAGGAGATGGATTCTGGAAATGCAGACTCCGAGGAGCAGGGGATTAAGGCAGCATTGGATTCCTTTATTCTCCCAGAAGGATAAAGGAGATTTATCCCCAGACGAACCAGAGGTGTTCACACTGAGGTCATTAGTGGGATTTCTTCCTTACTCCCACAAATACCCACTGGAGTGACAGAGTTCCCTACAAGGGCGGTGTTGGAAGGAGCTGCTGGAATGTTTTGCTGTTTATTGGGATCCACAGGATGTTTGGTGTCTCTCAGAGCTGTTCCAGGCTTTCCACAGACCCAAACGCTCCTCACACTTCTCCTCAGAGTAGAGAGGTTTCCCAGAGTGCTGGTTTTTAATTTCAGATGCTGGGATAACGACACGGCTTCAGGAGGCAGGAGACTCATTGTGCTGTGCCTCAGTCCAGGCAGGGACAACCCCCAGCTAATAAAAACCTCTTTAAAGCACAAAAAGTCCCATTAAACTGATATTATAAAGGCTGCAAATTGAAGCAGGCCTCAATCAGAAAGCAGCAGAATTTAATTCCCCCCCCTTGCCCATTTGCATGATGATCTCCTTCCTAATTGCCCATCTACGCTTTTCCCACAGAAGTGCTGTCCCGAGGTTGGAGATGGTTCCAGCTTTATGGAGCTTTGATCTTTATCTGCTTTTACTTTTTACAGGGCACAGAACCCGAGAGTGGCAGCTGCTTTCCTCTTGTTCCTCCTGTGGCAGTGAACTGCTCTTCCCGAGGACGGCTGCAGGAATTCTCAGGCAGCATAACGTATGGAATGCCAGGCACGCTACAGAATTCCAGTGGGAGCAGCAGGAACTTCTGTTCTTTACTGGCAGGGCTGTGCCATGAAGGGGAGCTCGGAGATATTGGTCAGCTCAGGGAATGAGCCTGGCTCATGGTAAGGAAATTCACTGTGCAGTTACTTCGGGCCCTTCTCCTCCTTCTCCTCCTTCTCCTCCTTCTCCTCCTTCTCCTTCTCCTCCTTCTCCTTCTCCTCCTTCTCCTCCTTCTCCTCCTTCTCCTTCTCCTTCTCCTTCTCCTTCTCCTTCTCCTTCTCCTTCTCCTTCTCCTTCTCCTTCTCCTTCTCCTTCTCCTTCTCCTTCTCCTTCTCCTTCTCCTTCTCCTCCTTCTCCTTCCCCTTCTCCTTCTCCTTCCCCTTCTCCTTCTTCTCCTTCTCCTCCTTCTCCTTCCCCTTCTCCTTCTCCTTCCCCTTCTCCTCCTTCTCCTCCTTCTCCTCCTTCTCCTCCTTCTCCTTCTCCTTCTCCTTCTCCTTCTCCTTCTCCTTCTCCTTCTCCTTCTCCTTCTCCTTCTCCTTCTCCTTCTCCTTCTCCTTCTCCTTCTCCTTCTCCTTCTCCTTCTCCTTCTCCTTCTCCTTCTCCCTCTCTTCCCAACACCAGTTCCAGACCTCAGTATAATCCATGTTCCCACAGCCTGACCTTGCAGTTTTCCCAGTTTAGCAGCCCCAGCCACACTTGCAGCCTCTCTGTCTGGACTTTGTCTTGCTGAAATCTCCCTTTGTTGATCCTTTGCTGCCTCACCTTTTATCCAGCAATAACGTGCAGTGGGTGGAAGCTTCTCAGAATTCCCTCCCTGTTCCACTGGAAACATTCCCAAGTGGAAGCAGCTGCACTGCCCATCAGCACTTGCCTGCTTTTAGGGGTGGTTGAGGCATGAAGGATGCAACAAATGGAGTTGGCTCCAAGGGGATGAAATGCTCCCCCTGAGGCTGCTCAGAGAGCTGGAGCTGAGGAATCCGGGTGGGAATCACTCCAAGAAAAAGGAAGGAAAAGAGAGCAGAGGAACAGGGATGCAATTCCAACCTCTCCAAGGACTGGGATGGGCACATTCACCATCACCATTTAATCTAGACACGATTTCTTCTTTGCCTCTGGCTGCCAGGAGCAGGATGAGCAGCTTAATGAGTTTAAATAGTGAATAGTTTAATTAGCTGGAAGAGACTGGATCAATAGCTGCTTAAACAAACAACTGGATCCCTGTTTCCAAGCTTGGATGTAGTTTTGGAAGGTTCCTGGCAGTTTGGCAGGGATTAGTGATGCTGAGAATGTGCTTTTTTGTGGGTTTGGGGCTTTTACTCCTGTTCACGTGGCTGCTCTTTTTCTTGTTGAGTGGAAAACAGGAGGGAAAGAGCAACGATGGAAGGAATTCCACTCTTGCTGCTTGAAGGGATGGATCAGGAAGGGAACAGGCTGCAGGGAATTTGGAGTGCAAACTGAGATCTCTCCGATATTTTCGGCTCAGTCAGTCCATCAGTGCTTGGTAGCTGTTTAGGCCACGTGCAAGGTGAATGATGGTGCACGTGGCAGAGTTGCTGGTGGCTCCTTCCCCTGCCCGGCTGTCAGTCACCCTGCAGGGTGCTGGAGCAGCGTGCCAGAGGCCGTGGATCCTATGGATCCCATGGATCCCAGGGGCGTGATCAGGAGCCTGGGCCTGCTGGCCACTCCTTGCTCTCTCTTACCCTGATTTTTCAGCTCTGCAGCGAATCCAGCTTGAGTTTTTCAACCCCCTAGAAACCCAGGGACTTTTCATGTCTGTTCTCAGATCTGGGATTTAAATCCAGCCCTTATCAAAGCACCCCGTGACCAGGCAGGCCCTGAATCCCAGCAGGGATCTGATAAAGAGGGACCTGACATCCTAAAGAAACCCTTTGAAATCCTGCTGGGATTGATTTGTATCCATAATGGAGCCCCGAGCTCTCTGCCAGGGAGAGATGAAGCTGCTCCTTTGCTTTATTATCCTCAGGCCCATCCCAGCTTTGAGGGAAATTCAGTCCCTCTTCAAGCCCCAAAATCATGGAAAAGCTCCTTTGTATCCTCTCCACAGCCCCTACGTGGATTAATCAACTTTTTATTTGATATGGTGTCATTCTCCTTTTTTTTCCATGGCTAAAACTCCACGGTGAGCAATCAGAGCAGAAATAGGAAATGCAGGAGTCTTGGATTCCACAGTGGGATTAACTTCCCTTTTCTGCTCTCTTTCAGGACAGGAAAAACCACTGAACTCGCCCCATCTTTGGGACCAAGAGCTGTGGTGCTGGAGTAGGCAAAGCCAGCTAGGGCCCCCCTTGTCCTGCCCATGGTGTGGGTCAGGGACAGGCTCCTCTTCTCCTCTGTGCTGGGATGAACTGCCTAGGGAATGCTATTTCTGACAGCCCGGTCCTAGCCCCGGCTACTGGAAATGGGCGGAGGTGAAGAGGCAAGTGCCAGAGTTGCTTGGGGATGGTGGAATTGTGGTGTTTGGCTGCGCCCAGAGGGGCAGGTTGGGCATTTTTGTGTGTCTGAGGACCGGTTTGGGTGCTGGGGAGCCCGGGGAGCCGAGCTCTCAGTGCATTCCCAGCTCTGCCAGGGGTGGGAGCTGGTGCAGGGCCGGGTGACAGCCTCTGGTCGGGCTCGGGGCAGGCCCTGGCCCCGGCACAGACACGCTGGGGTGCTTTGGGGCCGCTTGGGGAGCCGTGGGAGGAGAATGAGGGATGGTGCTGGACGGAGCGGTCAGCCTGCTCTCGTGTCAGCGCAGCCGTGCAGGGCACTGGGATCTGGGTAAAACACCGGCTCTCCTGGTGTTCAGGGATGCAGGGTCTGAGGGACTGGATTTACTTGGGGCTTTCCAGGACAGCAGGAAGAAGAGGAAATGTGGTGCCAGAGGTGCGTCCCACCAGGTTGCATTTCCCTCTTTCCCATTTCCATTTCCTCCTCAGTGCAGGTGTCCCCTGCAGCCCATGAGCACGGGGCTGGTGACAACTCCCTGTCTGTAGAGGGATTCCTTATGGAACAAGGGCAGGTGACACTTGTGTGAGGCTTACGACTGTTAGAATTAGACCAGGATGGGTTTAAGGAAAACTAGAATCGTGTGTTAATCTTACTGGTCAATGAACAAATGGAATCCACACTTCTGTAAGAAAAAATAGAGTGTATGGAGCATATAGAAGAAGCTGGTTTTGCCTGCTGCTGCTGCTTGGCTGTATCATGTAACCCCATTCGAACTCTGCCTTCAAGACAGCTGTGAGACCGTGAAATAAAGAACTTAGCAGAACAGCAGCCTCCTCTGCTCTTTCACCCTGGTCCGAGAAGGAGGGGTACCCTGTCAAAGGCTCAACACTTGCCTTTCTGACTTTGTTTCTAAATTTCTACCTTTCTAATTTTGTTTGTTTCTAATTTTTTTGTTTGTTTGTTTCTAACTTTGTTTTCAACTTTCTCCCTTTAGAAATTTGTTTGTTTCTTGTATTTTACCTCTTTGTTTGTTTCTAAATTTCTGCCGTTGTAACTTTGTTTCTAACTTTCTACTTTTAAAATTTCATTTGTTTTTAACTTTTTACCATTCCTCCCAGCGAGGGCTGTGTGCAGAATACTAAAACCTGTTAAGTTCTTCACTTTTACGTCTATAGGCAAATGCTACTGATTTAGATGTAAATTCATTTTGAAATAAGCCAGCCCTCTCTGTCTACTCTGTCGCATACAGCAATATAAGAAGCTGGGAATAGAGATCAGCAAGTTTTGAGAATAAGGAGCCGGCGTTTTTCTGTAGGAAGGAAAGCAGCAAGCGCCTGGCCCCAGGAGCCGAGACGCTCGGGCTGCAGGAGCTGCAGAGCGCCCGGAGCCGGCTTTTCCCTGTGCTCTGTGCCTGCCCCCGGGCTGAGCTGGGCGGCGCTGCTGCCGCCTGGTGGCGAGAGCGCGGCACTGCCGCCCCCGACACGGCGGCACTGCCGCCCCCGACACGGCGCCCCGGCGCTGCTGCCGCCCGGTGGCGGCTGAGCCGAGAGGGCGGCGGCCTCGGTGGCTGCCGAGCGTGGCAAGGAGCGGGAGCGAGCGGGGCCGGGTCTGTCAGCGGAGGGGAGGGGCGAAGGGCGGTTCGGAGCGCCAAGGGACACGGCCGTGCACGAGCGGGGCCACAGCTATGGAAAGGGCCGGGCGCCGTGCGGGGCGGTGACCGCGGGGAATGACAGCGCGGGGGGCGGCCCGGCGGGGCCGGTTTTGCCGGGCAGCAGAGGCGCGGTCGCAGCGCGACCCGGGCGGGAGGCACCGGGCGGGCACGGTCGGAATCGAGCCGCCCGCGTGTCGCTCTCAAGGAGGCGGCTCGGAAAGGAAGGCGCAGTTCCGCGCTCTCGGGACGGCGTTAAGTGACGTTTTTATTAGAATATTATAGTATTTATTTTATTTTATTATTTTATTATCTGCCAGGACCTTGCAGAGGGTGGTTTACACTTCCGCCACACTCAAGATGGCGGACGCAGTAGGCCCCCTGCGAGAGGTGTCCCTGCCGATGCCTGCCGCCGGTCGCGGAGCCGTCGGCCGCCTCCGGCGCGGCTGACCCCGCCAGCCGTGTCCTCGCACCGGGAAGCACGGCGGAAAATCGCGCGGAAAGCGCGGGGCCGGCGTCGGAGTCCGGGCCGGATTCAGGCAGCCGACTAGACAGAAGCCCTTGTGAGGGGCGGCGGGGGCCCTAAGTGTACCACACTAAAGATGGCGGCTCGACCGGAAGTGGCTTCTGCCAGCACCCAAGATGGCGGCGAAGGGCGGAAGTGTCGTCACTGCCACACTAAAGATGGCGGTCGTGTGCACTGTTTTCTGACCTTCTCAATATGGCGGCAGGGAAGGCCCCCCCCCCCCAAGCTGCGTCTATTCGGCTGCCTGAACGCGACGCCGACGCCGACGCCGACGCCAGCCCAGCGCTTGCGCGCAATTTTCTGAGGCGTTTCCCGCTACGCGGACACCGACTGTGGGGTCAGCGGCGCCTGGGGCAGGCGGGAGCATTCAGGCAGTCGAATAGACGGCGCGGGGGGGGAGGGGGGGGGGTCCTTCCGGCCGCCATCTTGA